>NW_026694586.1:0-362500 GCF_021218885.2 Marmota monax | reverse complement strand
ACTGTAGTTCTGGGAGAATAAGGACATTCTCTGACTAGGAAAAAGAAAAGCTGGATTCACAAATCCAGCTTTGTAATGTTTCAATTGGTAGCTGGAAGTAAGCACTCAGCTAGAAGGTAGGATTTTATGCATAGAGTAATCAACACATGTCTGGAGGTATGGGCTGACTCCACTTGGTGGCTGGATTATAGGAGACAGATCTGGGAGCAAAGTAATCCTACTCATCTGATGTGTGGCAGCTGGCAAAGAAAAGACAAAGTTTACACAGCAACTCAAGTTTTCAGACCATGGTCTGCAAGTAACAGGTACAGAGAAGGCAATTTTTGTGTTCATTTAATTTTCAGAATATAAAGAATCAAAGAAGAAAGGCTTAATATGTCATGACTGACAGTGCATTCAGCTTCCAGAACTCTATAGCTTGGCTCCTGATGATTGACAGTGTGGGGATGATTACAGATTATGATTTCTACCAATACTGTGGATAAAATCAATGCCAGAAATCAAAACACATGAACAGGTACTGCCTAACAATATGTGATAAATAACGATGCATACTAATTCTTCAGTCACAACTCAAAGAAGTTAGATAGGAGCCAGGCACAGTGGTGCATGCTTGTAATCCCAGTGGCTCTGGAGGTTGAGGTAGGAGGATCACAAGTTCAAAGACAGCCTCAACAAAAGTGAGGCACTAAAGAACTCAGTGAGACCCCTGTCTCTAAATAAAATACAAAATAGTGGTCTAGTGCCCCTGAGTTCAATTCCTGGTACCAAAAAAAAAAAAAAAAGAAAGAAAGAAAAGAAAAAACTAGGATAGCTAAAGCTGGAGGCATCAGGAAACCCAATTTCAAATTATACTACAGAGCTATGGTATAGCATAAAAACAGACACATAAACCAGTGGAATATAATATAAAACACAACTACAGTTATCTGATTCTTGAAAAACGTGCCAAAAATATACACTTGAGAAAAGACAGACCCTTTAGTAAAAGGTCCTGGGTAAACTTGGAAGTCATATATTAAAGAATAAAGCTAGATTCCTATCTCTCACCCTATTCAAAAGTCAACCCAAAATGGAACAAAGACCTAAACATTAGACCAGAAACTTTGCAAACTGCTGGAAGAAAACATACGAATAGCACTCCAACATTTAGGTGCAGGCAATGACTTCTTCAATAGGACTCCTAAAACTCAGAAAGTAATACCAAGAAATTGATAAATTGAATGACACAAAATTTAAAAGTTTATGTGCAACAAAGGAAACAATGGAATGAAGAGAGAGTCTATAGAATGGGAGAGAATCTTTGCCAACTACTCTTCCAACATAGTATTAACATGTAAATTATATAAAGAACTCAGTCTCAATCCTTGCCCCCCACACAATCAACCAAATAACCCATTCAGGAAATGGGCAAATCAACAGAACAGATACTTCTTGAAAGAAGTACAAATGGCCAGCAATTACAGAAAGAAAAAAAATATCATCTTTAGCTACCAGGAACAGGCAAATCAAAACTACACTGAGAATCCATCTAGTTCTAATTAGGATTGGCAATTATCTAGAACACAAATAACAATAAGTGTTGATAAGGATGTACAGAAAAAGAGTTCTTATATACTGCTAGTGGGAATATAAATTAGTACAACCTTTATGAAAATCATTATGGAGGGTCCTCAGAAAACCAAAGACAGAGCTACCACATTATCCAGGTATACCACTACTCAGAATTTATCCAAAATATTAAAGTTAGCATACTTGAGATATATACATGCATAACCATATTTATATCAGCACATTTCAAAAACAGTGAAGTTATGGAATCAGCCTAGGAATCCATAAACAGATGACTAGATAAAGAAAATGTTTTATACACACACACACACACACACACACAAACATACATACAATGGAGTTTTACTCAGTCATGATTAAGAATAAAATTATGTCATTTGTAGGAAAATGGATGGAACTGGAAATGATCATGTTAAGTAAAATAGGCCAGACTTAGAAAGACAAATATTGGATGTTTTCTCTCTACATGTAGTATATAGGAAGAAAAGAAGACAATATGAAAGCAGTAGGGAGACTATCAGGGAAAGGGAAAGAGACAAGGGGCAGGTTAAGTAGGAGGGGAGTAGATACAATCAAGCATGTTGAATGTATGTATGGAAATTTCACATTGAAACCAATTATTTTGTGCTATAATAAATGTATTGAAGTAGTTTTGGTTTAAAGCACACTAAAGCAAAACCCTTAAAACTGGTCTTGAAAGAAGTTGTTGATGAGTGAGCCATTTGCCAGGTGCATAAGCCATTGCCTTGAGAAGATAGCTGCTTTCCAGGGGAGCAAACTATTTCCTGGTCATTGTTTCCATTGTTTTCAAGATTTACTTTTGGGATGATAAGTCCCTAGAATAAAGAGTGACTCCTGTTGATAGGACACAGTCAGCTCTGCGGGTGGAGGTGATCTCATGTCAAAATTTCATTTTTTACGAAATTTTACATTCTTATTCTTGTTTTTCATTTGAAACATATTCCACTTTAAACATGTTCTATGTAAACAGATTTCCCTTACATTCTTCCCTTAAAAATGTTTATTAAGCTGAGTGTTGATTAACTTGAGAATTATAAACTCCTGGGGGCTCAGTCTGAGGAGGACCCTAAGATTTTATGGCCTTTACCTCTTGAAGGCCTGCAGAGTTCTTAAAAATGAAACTCATGTTTTTGACAGAGGGAAGGGAAAAGTAACATTTTGAAATAAGCCAAAAGCATTCTATACAGAAAAGGATTATCCTAGAAGGTAAATGACTTCACCAAAGCCTTATTCAACTTGGGGAAAGGGAAATTACCCAACTCTAGCACTCCATATCCACCCTGCCTCACCTAAGAGGGACAGTAAAGCTAAGAAGCACAAGTGAATGGCACAGCTCAGAGGCCCAGGGCTACTAAAATACTGAGACTCAAAGGATTCCAGATGCACCTTCTCTTCCCAAACAACATAAATAAGGTTGCTGTATAATAATGGTGGATTACACATGCAAGAACTGCAAGACTTGGATTTCATCTATGAGGTGATTTCTAGTGACACCAAAAACAACAGAGGAGATACAAAGACACTAGAGGAAATTTTATCCTCTCACATACACATTTAATGCAAACAGCAAGCACGACCTAACTGCTAGCTAGATAAACATAAAATCTCACAACAATAGCTTCTCTAGTCATCCTCCCTTACCCACAGAGATACTCTCAAGATCTAGAGTGGATGGCAGAAACCACAAGAAGCACCAAATCCTACATATGGATGCTATGTTTTTTCTCTACATATATACCTATGATAAACTTTAGTTTATAAATTAAGCACAGTAAAAGCTTAACAGTAAATAATAATAAAATAGAACAACTAAAACTGTACTGCAAAACTATACTTAAATATAAAACTAAAAAAAACTTAAAGTTAAGGTAGTTTATCTGAAAATATCTTAAAGTCCTCCTCCTCCTCCTCCTCCTCCTCCTCCTCCTCCTCCTCCTCCTCCTCCTCCTCCTCCTCCTCCTCCTCCTCCTCTTCTTCTTCTTCTTCTTCTTCTTCTTCTTCTTCTTCTTCTATGATGTGAGATGATGCCAGGTATATGTGATAAGATGCTATGAGTGAATGATGTAGGCATAGTGAGGCAGCATTAGGCTACTAATGACCTGACAATACATCAGAAGGAGCATCATGAGCTTTGAGTGACTCTGGATCATCAAACCTTCATGGTGTTGAGTATGAAGCATATATGGTGTAGATATGCTTGCCACAGGTATAATTTACACCCTAGGTAGGGCAGAGAAGAATGGCATGAGATTTCATCACACTACTCAGAACAGTGCACAATTCAAATTTTCAGAATTACTTAGAATTTTCCATTTAGAATTTTTAGACCATACTTGACCACCGGTAAATAAAACTGTATAAAGTGAAATCATGGACAAAGGGCAACCCCTATACCTCATTTCAGAGCCTTATATATTATGTCTGACTCTCAAAGAAAACTGACAAGAATGCTTAAATACAAGAAAAACCACAATTTGGAGAGACCCAAAGCCAGCATGAAAATCAGAATCAAATAAGGTAGAGTTGTAGGAATTATGAGACAAGGAATTTAAAATAACTATGGTTACTATGACAAAAGTCTACTAGAAAATAGTGGGCAAGATGCAACAATAGAGGGGTAATGCAAGCAGAAATGTGGATAATCTAATAAAGACTTAAAAAATTGCTAAAAATCAAAATACTACAGGAAAACAATGACTGTCTTTGATTAGTTCATCAGTAAATTGGACACAGTCAAGGAAAGGCTCAAAAACCTTGAAAATAGGTGAAGAAAAACATTTCAATTTAAAATGCAAAGAGGAAAAAAAATTGGAAAAAAAACCCCAAAGAATTTCCAAGATCTTTGTGACAAGGGCAAAAGGTGTAATATGCACAATGGGAATTCTAGAAATTAAAAAATGATGAAAAGGAACAGAAATTTTAAAGCAATATCGATGGAAGAGTTTTCTAACATTAATGACAGACACCAAACCACAAATTCATGAAGATCTGAAAAATACTACAAACAACAATCTGCACAAAGGCAAATCATATCCAAACTGCAGAAAATCATAGAAAAAAAATGTTCAAAGCCAGAGAAGGGGAACAAAACTTTAAATATGAACCAGTTTGAGACTTTTATCAAATTTGTCAGAAACTATGCAATCAAGAAGGAGAAGTGAAATATCTAAAGTGTTATAAAAACCAATCAGTAATTATGAATCAAGGCCATAGGCAGCATGGCATCCAGCTGATTCTAAAGCCCCACTTCCACCCTGACAGGCCAGCGGTGCATGGCCTGGCCCCAGGGTTCAATCAGCCAGTGGGGAAGATTGGCAGGAGCAAGGCCCAGCAAACAAAAGTGCACCACATAGTGCCCTGAGTCTGGACCCATTGGGCCCATAGTGAGGTGCGGTATCACACCAAAGTCCGAGCTTGCAGGGGCTTCAGCCTGGAGATTTGAAGGTGGCAGGCATTCACAAGAAGGTGGTCCAGACCCTCAGCATCTTTGTGGACCCCAGAAGCGGAACAAATGCACACTGTCGCTACAGGCCAACGTGCAATGGCTGAAGGAGTACTGCTCCAAGCCCATCCTCTTCCCCAGGAAGCCCTCCACTCCCAGAAGAGAGACAGTTCTGCTGAAGAACTCCAACTGGCCACCCAGCTGACAGGCCCAGTAATGCCTATCCGGAACATGTACAGAAAGAGAAAGTCAGAGCCTAGGCATTTGCCAGTCTCCTATTGGCTCCGGCCAATGGCCACCACTTTGGCATCTGGGCAAAAAGGGCCAAGGAAACTGCAGAACAGGAAGTCAAAAAGAAAACTAAAGCACTGTGGGGCCTTATAAATAAGTGCTCTCCGTGAAGCTAAAAAAAAAAAAAAAAAAAAAAAGAAGAAGAAGAAGAAGAAGAAAAGTTAAGAACAAATAAAGACTCACTGAAATATAAATGGAGGAAATTTGTTAATAGGTCTACCTTACAAAAAATTTTAAAGGAGATTTTCTGAAAAAAGGAAAATTAATAAGTAAGAAAGTTGGATCTACTTAAAGAAGGGAGGGACATTAAAGAATGAAGGTAAAATAAAATCCTCATTTTTTATTCTATCCAATCAAATAGAAAATAATTGGATTGTATTGGGCAATAATAATACAAGAGTAGGCAAAATGAATGACAGCAATGTTATGTTATGTGAGAAAGAAACTGGGAATACTCTGTTACAATGTAACAGTACTAACCCTGAAGCTATATAGTGTTATTTGAGAGTGGATTTTGAATAGGGGGGTGTGTGTGTGTGTGTGTACCATACTAACACTAATCTATTTATAATTATGCATCTAAAAGCAAGGCATCAAACTATGTAAGGAAATACTGAAAAAATTGCAAGCAGAAATAGGTGAGTTATTTTTTTTTTTTAACTGGGAGAACTCAACATACTTCAATGAATAATCGACAGAACTAGCATTGAACCAAATAGTTCCATATAATTATGGTTTACAAATGATGTGTCATCCCAAAGCTCATGTATGAGAAAATGCAAGAATTTTCAGAGGTGAATTGATTAGATTATGAGAACTTTAAATTAACTGGTAGATTAATCCACTGATAAAGATTCACTGGGTGGTAACTGGAGGAAGAAGGTCACTGAAGGCATGATTTGGGGGTTTATATTGTATTACATTCTGACAAAGGATTTGCCTACATTTTACCTAAGTCCTGAGACTTTCTGTGAGTCTGAGTTTAGAGGTGAGAGGCTAATTAATCTGGTGGAGAAAATTTCAAGTCAGCATAGCATTCAGGCAGAGGCTTATATATTGCTGGTGGATTTTAGCCAAGTTTACTATGATAATCAGGAGCAGAAAACAGAGAAGAAAGATTTGAAAAACTTGCAGTGTAACCATAAAAGTGAGAATAAAACTAGGAATAAGGAAGATGCAGTTTTTAAAAGACACAGCCACTAAAGGGAAGCTAGAAACAATAAGAAAGATGGCTTGAGGACATATCAGGGCTGACATCTCAGGCTCAAGGGTATAAAAGTAAAAATTCCTCTGAGAAGAAGCCATGGGAGCATGCTGCTTAAACAGGGGGGCTTAAAAGTCATTTCACTATGCTAAGCTACCCAGGCACTCAGAAGCAGCTGTAGCCATGGTCCCAGGAGCTTTGACTAGTGCTTGAGATTATGACACACCTTGGTGTCAACCACATGGTGTTGATTCTGCAGGTTTGCAGGAACCTGGAGTTAGGGGCTCAGGAAGCTTCCACTGAGATGTCAAAGGAAGGTCTGATAGGCCAGGCAAAGTGTAGCAGGGTTGAAATCCTCAAAGGCAGCCTGAGAGGGGTGATGCATGAAGATGTGAGAAGGAAGCCAGAGCTGCAATTGAGACTCCAAGACTAAGAGATGCCAGTGATTTGAAATGTCTGCAAAAGAAAGCTGCAGGAATCAAGGAAACTGCAACCAGCAATTCCACAGGAATAGAGCCACACAAGCTCTTTGGATGGAACATTAGGATGCCTTGTGCTCCAGATGCTGGACATGGGCTACAGGACTCATTTGCCCACCTGGATTTCAGTCTTGCTTTCTTTGGTCCCATTTCTTCTTTCTGTGCTTATTTCTCTCCTGTGGAATGGAAATGTTTACTCTGTGCCACTCTCACAGCTAAGAGCTTGTCTTGAGTCTCAGATGAGATTTTGAACTTGGACTCTTGGGCAATCCTGGAAATGTTAAAACTAAGGAGACTTCTGGAAATTGACTAATTGGGGAGCTGGTGGTAGAATGTTATGGTTTAGCTATAAGGTGTCCCCCAAAAGCTCATGTGTGAAACAATGCAAGAATTTTCAGAGGTCAAGTTAATTAGATTATAAGAAGTATAACCTAATCAGTGGATTCATTCCCTGATAAAGACTGATTGGATGGTAACTGTAGTCAGGGAGCTTGTGGCTGGAGAAAGCAGATCACTAGGGGTATGACTTTGGGATTTGTATTTTGTCCTTGATGAGTGGAGCTCTCTCTCTGCTTCCTGGTTGCCATGTACTCTGCTGCTTCCCTCCATCATATCCTTCTGCTATGATGTTCAGCTTCACTCAGGCCCAGAGCAAGGAATCAACCAGCCATGGACTGAACTCTAAAACCTCAAATAAACTTTCCTCCTTTAAGTCCTTCTTGTCAGGCCTTTTGGTCACAGCAATGCAAAAGCTGACTAAAACACAATTATTAACTGGAAATAATTGACATCTATAGACTACTGCATCCAACAACAGCAGGATTCACATCCTTCTCAAGATCACATAGAACTCTAACCAAGATAGATCACATGCTAGGATATAAAATGTAACTGAACAAATTAAAAGAATAATGATCATATAAAACATGCCCTAGACAACAATGGAGCAAAGTAGAAAATACAGTAGAATAATACAACAAAATTCCCCCAATATTGAAGATTGAACAACACACTTCTAGGCAGTACATGAGTCAAAGTTTCAAGAGAAATTCAGAGTTATTTTGAAAATTAAGACACTTGGTCAAAACTTGAGGAATGTAGAGAAAACAGTACTTAAAAGGAAGATTTTAGCACTGGATGCCTATATTAAAGAGAAGAAAGATAAATCATTGATAATTTAAGCATTCACCTTAGGAAAATAGAGAAAGAGCCTAAATAAAGCAGAAAAAAAAAGAGACGAAAAGTTAGAACAAAAATCAGTGAAATATAAAAAGGAAATCAATATCAAAAAGTTCACAAAATTCAAAGCTGATTTTTTGAAAAGATCAACAAAATTGATAGAAACCCATGCCAGGATAACTGGGAGAGAAGGGGAAACAGCAAAGAGAGAAGAAGGAGGAGGTAGGAGGAAGAGGAATGAGAAGAGGAAACAGAAAAGTTTTAAAACTACTAATATCAGAAATAAAAAGAAGTTCCTTGCCACTGCTGTCAAGGACATTAAAAGGTTCCCAAATAATATCATGCAAATTATATATGCTTATGAATTTGAAAATGGACTGATTACATGAAAGACACAAATTACCAACTCAGGATCTTCATATATTCATGATGCTATAACAGAATACCACAAACTAGGTGGACTGATATTCTTTTAAATTGACACAGAAACTTATTTTTCATCTTAATGGAGGTTGAGTGGGTTCAAAATCAACTCAAGCCATCAGCAGCTCAGTGTCTGATGAGGATCCACTTCCTGGAATATAGAAGGATGTGTTCTCACATAGCAGAAGCGGTGAGGACCCCTGTGGCCTCTTTTATCAAAGCACTAATCCCATTTCTTAAGTTTGCAAAGTCCCCTCCTCCTAATACCATCACATAGGAAATTATGTTTCAACTAATGCATTTTAAAGGGATACAAACTCAGTCTATAGCATTCACAAAAAGCAGAAATAATCTTGTATAGATCTATATCTGGAATGGAAACAGGTGAATAATAAACACCTTCCAAGGAAGAAAGCACACCAGGCACAAAAATTTCACTGTGAATTCTACCAAAAATTTAAGGAAGATATGATAACAATTATTTACCATCTATCCCAGAAAAACGGAAGAATAGGGAACATTTGCCAAATCATTCCATGGGGCTATATGCCAAAACAAGATGAAGGCATAACTAGAAAAAATATGTGCTGACCAATATCTTTCATGAACATAGATTTTTAAAAATCCACAACAAAGTATTAGCAAACAGAATCTAACAATATATGATAGCAATTCTACACCAAGACCAAGTGATATTTACTCCAGGTGTGCGAGGCTGGCTCAACATTCAAAATATAGTTAAAGTGATTAATTCATCAATCAGACTAAAGAAGAAAAATCATTTGATCATATAAACAGATCCAGAAAATGCATTTGGCAGACTACAATGTTCATTCATAACTAAAACTTTCATGAAACTAGGAATGTAATGGAAATTCATCAACTTGACTAAAAATCTATTAAAAACAAAGCAAAAAACCCAACAGCCAATCTTACACATACTGTGAAAAACTGGGTGTTTGCGCCTAAGATCAAAAGGACAGCATGTATGCCTCCTCTTACTGCTCCTGTATTCTTAGCTAATGCAGTAAGACAATAAAATAAAATGAAAGGTACACAGATTTGGAAAAAAGAAATTAAATGCTCTTTATTCACAGGTGACTTGACTTTCTACGTTGGAAATCTCAAAGATTCATCCAGAAAAACTTCTATAATTAATAAGTTACTATATAATGTTACATGATATGAAGTTACTATACAAATTCAACTACTTTCCTATATATATCCTCAATGAACAATTGCAATATGAAATTAAAAACCCAATAGAATTTGCACTAGTATCAAGAAAAAAATACTTGGAACATAACCTGGTAAGTGTGATCAAGGAGGTCTGGGGTTGTGGCTCAGTGGTAAAGTGCTGGCCTGGCACTTGTGAGGCATTGGGTTCTATCCTCAACACCAAATAAAAATAAATAAATAAAATAAAAGTATTGTGTCAATCTACAACTAAAAAAAATATTTTTTAAAAATGTGGTAGGGTCTATATGAGGAAAGTTTTAAACCTCTGATGAAAAGAATAAATGAAGAATTAAATGAATGAAGAGTCATACCATGAACATAGATAAGAAAAATCAATGTTGTCAAGAGGTCACATCTCTCCAACTTGTTCTATACATTCAACAACTTATTTTGTGGAAGTTGGTGAACTTATTCTAAAATTTATATAGAAAGGCAAAAGACCCATAATAGTCAACAATACCGGAGAAGAAGAAAAATTTTGTTTAACTTGCAAATTGATCTGTGGAACAGAATAGAGAATCCAGAAATAAAAGCACATAAATATGGTTAACTGTTCTTTTGCAAAAAAGCAAAAGCGATTCAATGCAGGAAAGATAGTCTTTCCAAATTGAATGAAGTCATTGTATGTTTATACATAGGAGGAGGGGGAAAGAGGATAGATGAAGAAGCAGCAGCAGCAAAAGAAAAGGAATCTAGATACTATCTGTGTTATTCAGTTTTTCATTGCTATTACTAAAGTACCCAGCACAAATCACTTAGAGAAGGAAAGATTAATTTTGGCTCACAGTTTCAGAAGTTTGAGTCCTTGGTTGGCTGCCTCCATTTCCTGAACCTGAGGTGAAACAGAACGTCATGGTGGAGGGCTTAGTGAAGAAAAGCTGTTCAGTTCAGGGCAGCCAGGAAGCAGAGAAAGAGAGGGAGAGAACGTGGCTGAGGAGAAGAAAAACTCCAGGTCAACTTCCAAGTGACCTACCTGCTCCAAATAGGTCTCACCTCCCAGACGTTCATTCAGCTATCACTGGATTAATCCCCTGATGAGTTCAGAGCACTTATGGTTCAGTCATTGCCTAAAAGCTCCACCTCTGCACCTTGATGCTTTGGGGGCCATGCTTTCAGCACATGACTCCTTTGGGGGACATTCCAGATTCAAACCATAATATGAACACAACCCTTGCTCCTTTCAATAAATCAATAAATATTAACTCAACCTGTGTCTTAGATGTAATTTTAATTAACATCATTTTGAATTGAGAAGTCATAACTGTGTATACTAATGGGGTGCCATATGATTTTATACACACATAAACACACACCACACACAATGTGGAATTCTTAAAAAGTCAAGCTCATTAATATATCTATTTAGTCCTTTGCTGATCTATTATATTTTTGTGGTGAAACATTTTAAACTCACTTTTAGTTATTTTGAAGTTTATAATAAGGGAATTTCTCAGAGTACAAGAACTGGGTGAAAGCAGGATACTGCCTGCTGCTGCTGCACAGCTGTGAGATGCTGTCCTTCCATTGTAGCCTGCTCGCCCTGGCCCCTGGCCTGGGCCCCTGCACCACCTGTTGCGGGTGGTGCCCGTCAGTTTCAGCCACAGTGTCAGGTGTTTGCGGAGTGGAAACAGGAGATTTTGAGACAGCACAACAGAAACGAATACATGCACTGGGGAAACTGCTGGCTGGGCCGCTGGCCCGTGGATGCTTGGCAGGTAGTCAAGGCCTACAAGCCTCAAGGACTATCAGACAAATGAGGACTTGAGGAATAAGATGCAGCTGCTCTTTTAAATTTCATCAACTCCTGTGATCACTTTTTGGTTGATTGAAAGAAAGTCACAGAGGTGATTGTCGCAATGAGATCACGCACTTTTCAGAGATGAAAGCATCCTCTACGTGGCTCCAAGCCTTTCAGATAAAGATCCAAAATTTTCTGAATTAATTCAAGAATATCACAAAGATTGTGGCATGACAGTATAGAATAGAACAGTTGATATCTGACTGGGCTGTTCACATCCCTAGGATCAGCAAGATGGGTATAAATGTGAAACCGGAAGTTACCTGAGTGCAAGCCAAGTAAATGAAATCAAAATAGAATTACTGAAGGAAGAACTTGAAGAGATGTATCTTCAAGCAGAAGAACAAGAGGTGTTGCCTGAAGAGATCTCAAATTGACTGGAAGTGGTGAAGGAATTTCTAAGAAACAATGAAGATCTTAGAAATGGTCTTAGAGAAGACATGCAGAAGCTTGACAACACAGGATCAAAAAAGAGATTCAAAGGAACCTGGGAGACAGACACCTGAGAGAAAGGACTGAGGTTGACCTTTAATAAAAAGCAGGCAGGTCCTGTGAAAGTCAGCGTGGCTTCCAGCTCAGGCATCCTTTCTGTGAAAAAGAAATAAATATGTGTGTGTGTGTGTGTGTGTGTATTCATATTCACAAATTTGGGGTTGTGTAATACATACCAATCTAAAAATATCAGAAACTCTTCTGCCATTGCTGTTAACATCCAGAGTTTTTTTGCTATTTCAAAGGTGAGATTCTTTTCTGGTCCTGACCTTTAGCTCTTATCTGGGTAAAGGCCAGGCTTGTGTCAAGGGCTCCTACAGAGTGCTCTGTCCCCTGCTAGATGTGTCATATCCCCCTGCTTGCTGCCTGACAGCGTCATTCATGCAGATGGCCAGGGGTGGGCTGGAACATAAATGTTGAGATAGAAACTCTCCCATTTTGGAAGAAGGCAAGAGGAAAAACTGCCTGGAAGGCTATTTTCTAGCCAACTTAATTCAGAACTGAACTGTTACTAACAGGTTTGAATAGACTGAGGTTGCAGCCATGGTGGTTAGTGCAGGGCTGGATAACAGTGAGTGACTTGACTGACCAATGTAGGGGGAGGGCCCAGGACCATTTCATCTCAGGGACATCAAGAGGAAGGCTCAGTTGGCAGCTTGTTTATGATATACTTATGGGAAGTAAACTCTGTGGCAGCCATGGCTATTTTTGTGCAGTAATATATGTAATGCTGAGTGCAGGGCCTAGCCCTCATTGCCCAGTGGGTATTAATCTAGCTGAATATTCGTCTGTTGGCCTTTGAGTATTTATAGGTATAAATGACATACTGTTAATTAAGCCTGGTCCTTCATTATGAAATTTAAGAGTGAAATTTCAACATTCTTATAAAATTAAGACAGCATTTCCTTTCAACAGATTCACAAATTCATTCGTACTTACTCTATTTCTTTTACCCCTCAAATTCTCCAACTACTGACTTCACCCTGTTTGTTCCTGAATCACACACGCACTGTACCATTGTATGCAGTGGTCTTTGGGGTAGGCCTCACTTTCACCTTACCCTCCATCTGATCTTTTGCAAAGCTAGTGGTACTAAACTGGGTCAGATCACCTCTGAATCTTAGCGGCAGAATTGCCATGTTCCCAGAACTTTGCTTGGAAAAAGTGCACCATACCAAGCCTGAACAAATGTGACCATGCTCCTTTGCCTATTCAGCTTCCCATCAAGGTCATAATTTGTAGAGAATGAGTGGAAGGAGGAGGTATATTTGGCATAAATGTTTACATTAAAATGCATTTAATATAATTCTAGAAAGCCTGGGTGAATGCAAATTTGCCTACAACTTCATACTTTAGTCTTCCCAATTGCTGTGCAGTTTTTAGTCTTGTGTTTTTCTTTTTTCCTTCATTTCATGGAATTCTTTGAGAAGCTTTCAGTGGTGAAGAAAGAATTTTCATTCTGCAACTTTACCAAACTAAGGAACTTTATTGAAATATCTCCTAGCTTCTAGCGCTGAGATACAAAATGTGGAATCAAATGGAATCTTGTTGATTTACTAACCAATTTAAGTCCTGATTTCTAACTCTAGGAACTTTGGGATGTGAAATGTTTCACTTTGTACTTGTGTCTAATTAATTTTTCCCCATTTATCCAAAAAGCACTTATCAAATGTCATCTATGTTAGAGACACTGAAGTAGATGCACATATAAAGATTTGTAAAGTATAGATAATGATATACCAGCTGTCATCTCATTGGATTTGTCTGCTCTGAAAAATCAAAGGTATTGTTCAGAAAACTTTATATCAATAACTTTTAAACAGAAAGGAAGACATGTCCAGAGAGGACTTTAAGGCAAAGTCACATATACACAGACATCAACCTGTGTACAGCTCTTTGACAGAGATGGGACCAGGGTATGCACAAAATGATGCACAATAGCATTGTTAACCAGCCATCAATAGAGAGGACCAGTTAAAGAAAGTCTAGTGCATCCATCCTGCAGAATAGTATACAACCATTAGGAATAAAGAGATGACACTGCAGTGCATAATATGGAATGATCTGTAAGACATTAAATAGGAAAGCAGGGCTGGGGGTGGAATGCAGTGGTAGAGCACTCACCTGGCAGGTGAGGTCCTGGGTTCCTTCCAGAGCACCACTGCCAATAATGGATAAAAAGAAAACCAAAATGCTTAACAGCACTTAGCATGCTATAAGACTATTTTATGTTATAACAACAGGTCTGGAAAGTCATGCATTTTTCTAAAGCCTTTTTGCTGTGCTAGGTCTATAAAGAAATTGGGGCCCTGGGGTACTTACAAGTATTTGGTTTTTCTGTTTTGTATATTCCTATATGAAAATTTTTACAACAAACATGCATTTGAATTATCTTAATATTTTTTATTTCAAAATAATAAAGAGACAAAGAGTATAAAAAATAAATATATAATAAGGGTCTCATTTTATTCTTTTACATATATTATCCAGTTTTTCAACACCAGGTGTTAAAAGGGTGTCTTTTCTTTAATGTATCTTTTGACATCTTGTCAGAGATCAGATGACTGTTCATGTGTGGATTTATCGCTGTGTCTTCTATGATATTCCACTGTGTATGTGTCTGTTTTGATGCCAGTATCTGCTAACAATCATTTTACTCTCTACTTCTTTTTTTTTAAAGAGAGAGAGAGAGAGAGAGAGAGAGAGAGAGAGAATTTTTTTTAATATTTATTTTTTAGTTCTCGGCAGACACAACATCTTTGTTTGTATGTGGTGCTGAGGATCAAACCCGGGCCGCACGCATGCCAGGCAAGCGCGCTACCTCTTGAGCCACATCCCAGGCCCTTACTCTCTATTTCTATGAGTTAAAATTGTAGACCTAAATTTAAACATAAAACTCTAAGACATTTATAAAAAATTGAATTGAACCCAGTGCCTCACATATGCTAGGCTAGTGATCTGCCTCTGGGTTACAGCCCCAGCCCTTGACAGGTGCTTTTTTAAAATTCAATACCAAACTATAATCAATGAAAGAAAATGCTGGTAAATTGGGACTTCCATAAAATTAAAAACTTGTAAGAACATGGGAGGTTGAGGTGGTAGGAGCACATGGGTCCAGAAGTTTAAAACAAGCCTGGGCAACATAGTAAGACCCATCTCAAATAATCAATCCATCAATCAATAACTTATGCTCTGAAAAAGAAAATGTTAAGAGAATGAAGAAACAAACTACAGGCTTGGAGAAGATATTTGCAAAACAAATATCTTATTAAGACCTGCATCCAAAATATAAAAAAACTCCAAAAATATAATAATAAGAAAAAAACCCAACTAGTAAATGTATTTAAAAAAACCTGAAACCATTTTAACCAAAGGAAATCTACACATGGAACAAGAGCCTATGAAAAACTTCAAAATACCAGGTGTCACTAGGGATTTTCAAAATGATGCCACTATGCCACAATTAAAATGCCTAGTTTTTTTTTTTTTTTAATGACAGTATCAAATACCAGTAAGGATGTGAATAAAAGGAACTTTGTGTTTGGTCAGAATGCAAAATGGTACATTCACTTTAGAATATGATTCTGAAGTTTCTTGCAAAGATAAACATAGTTTTACTTTACAACCCAGCAATTTCATGCCTAAATGTTTGTCCTAATGAGTCAAAAATTTATCTTCACACAAAAGCCTGCACATGAATATTTACGGAAGGTTTGTTCATAATCACCAAAAATGGGAACCAGCTTAGATGTCTTTCAACTGGTTAATGTATGAACACATTGTACTTCATTCTTACAACAGAATATTATTCAGTAAGAAAAATAAATGAGGTATCAGTCCATAAAAAGACATGGAGGGATCATAAATGTATACTGGTAAATGAAAGATGACTATCTGAAAATGCTGTATACTTGAAAGTTCCAACTATATGATGTATGCATTCCTGGTCACTGGTGTGGTCGATGGTCACTCGACTACCTCAGTTACAGGGGGTTGAGACGCAGTATCAAATCAAGTATAGACACCGGGAGCTACTGAGAGCTGGCAGGTGACAACCTCAGTCGACCTCCAGGTGTTTATTTTTGGAATGCATACAGCTCTTACGGGGTTCAGGTAGGGCATGCCTGCCAATCACACATAAGCACCTTGTCTGGAAGGGTCTTTGTCCCTAAGGGAGGGGGACTTTATGAGTTGGGGGATTTCATACCCTGAGCACCTGATCCTCGGTTTCCTGACCTGGTAGTCTGGTAGCTTGGCAATGCTAACCTGAGGATGTGGTTTCACAGAAGCCTCGCTAAACAGAGCGCCATGTCCTGCAGGTGTTCCTCTCAGGCCTGTACAAGTGCAGGTTTTCCTAGTACTCTGAGCTGCTTGTAGCTACTAGTTGTGAACGGAAAGTTACTCCAACAATATGACATTTTGGAAAGGTAAATCTGTACAGAGAGTTAGAAAATTAATAGTTACCAGGAACTTAGGAAGTGAGGAGGGAAGAATGAATAGGTGAAGCATAGGGGCTTTTAGGGTGGTGAGTCCATTCTATTGAAAACTCTAGTGGTGGATATATATCATTATATGTTTGTCAAAACCCACATAATTGTGTAACTCAGAGTGAAACAACATAAGTTATGGAGTACAGCTAATAATGTAGTGCCAATTTGGGGTCATTAATTGCAGCAAATATACCACACTTATGAAAAATGGAAATCATAGGGGAAAGTACTTGGGTACATGTGGATACATGTCACTGCATGTATTATCTATCTAACTAGTTTGTATTTATAAAGCTGTAATGAAAATTGTCCACTGATTATTTTTAAATCTGTAACAAAAAGATTACTAGAAAATATGAAAATAATTGAAGTAAATAACAGACATCTAAATAATCAATAAGACAAAACAAAATTAATAAGGAAATTAGAAAGTGTTTTCAAATCATGAAAAAGAAAACACATCATGTCAAAAATTGTGAGGTGCCATTAATGCACTACTCACTGAATGTTTATAGGACCATGTGCACCAGTCAGCAAAGAAGTGCTCTGAGCAGAGTTCTCAATTTACACCTTTACACAGCAGAAAATGAAAACAAACCAGAAATGAATGACGTTAAAGAGAAAAAGAAATATCATGGGGGATCCAACATGGCGGCGGGCGGAGAGGCAGCGCTTTCAATACCCCCTCAGTGATGGGGTCAGAAAGACGCATAGATAACGCTTAGATTCTACTTGCAGAAAATCTCCTAGCAAAATTCCACTGAAGAGAGACCGGCCGGGAGTTACTAGGATTTTTGGAAGTAACAGTTTGCCTCAGACGAGTGAGTGAATCCTTGCCACGAGATGCAGAGGTCCAGATCCGCCAGCCGCTGTCCACTGTCCACGCGCCGAGGCACGGCTGCCCGCCCACCCACAGCCACCATGACTGGGTGGCTAGACTCCAAGACGCAGCTTGGCAGGAAGAGGTCTTTAGCCAAACCTTCATGAAATAGCGAGTCGGGAGCTGAGGCCAGCCGGGGACGGACGAGTCCCACCCCTCCCTTCGGACACTCCGGCAAGGAGCCTGGGGCCCGCCATAGCAGAGAGGTGACGTCATCGGAGCTCGGGACGGAATTCATTCCCAGCGCAATCCACTTTATCAGGTGTGTGACTTCTACTCCAGCCAGATACAAGCTGCCAGGAAACCTCAGGGATCTCTCCGGGGACATGTCTGTAGGGAAGCAGAGGGGATTCCTGAACCCCAACCCCCCATATCACCAGTGGCGACTCCCAAGGTCTTATCCGCCAGTTTACCACAGCACTGGGGCTTAAATGGGAAGCGCGGTGAGGCTGCAAGTGTAACTAGATCTCTGGGGAACCGCTTCTGGTGAACAGGACCTGGCTGGTTGGCTGAAAGGAGGAAGGGGGGGAAGGGCGGGAGAAGTGAAACGGCGCTGGACTGACAAGACTGAGAGTCTTCCAGGAGCCGCCTTACAGGGATTGCTATTGGCACGCAGAGGGCAGAAGCTCCACTCGGAGGGCACAGCTCCGCCTACTGGAAGAGAAGAAAATGGATCTCTAAGACTTCAATTTTTTTTCCTCTTCTCTCTCTGTTCCTGTCTCCCCTTTCCCTTCTTTCTTTCTTTCCCCATTTCAAGTTTTGTTGTTCTTTTCATTCTCCTCTAATCTATCTATCTCTCTCCTTCTTTCTTTTTAAGAGCACCTTCCTTCCCCTACTCCCCAACTTTCATCCCAAGCATTACGTCTTCCATTACGTGTAATTGTCTAAATGCAAATAGGTGAATGTTTCGAGGCTGTCTATAGGGCTGCTAAATACCTAGCTACTACCAACATCCTGATCCAATCGCCTGTTAGTATCCCCCTTCAGTAGAGCAATCTTCTAAAGTAGCCAAGACATACTAACCTTCATACCATCATAGCACCTAACCTAAACATATAGTCCTAAGAACAAACAACAAATCACTGTATGCATACAGAACCCAGAAGCCTTTTATGAATTGAATGAATCAGCTTTAAAGTACAATAAAGCCCAACATTTCTAGGCAGAATCTCCCACCACAAATGAGAGACGACAGAGATATACAAAACCAAAAAAATTTATAGGAGAAAGCAGTTACACAGCAGTCAAACAGAGCTGGAAAGCAATGTAAACAACATGAAAAAACAAGGGAAAAAACGATTAAAAACAATGCAGGACAAATTAAATCTACAGGAGGACCTAGAAGCATCAGAAACATGGACAGGGAAAGAACTCAGGGCATACCTAACTCAGATGGAACGGAACATTACAGAAGACATGAGACAGCAAGTCCAAGCAATGAAAGTATATTTTGAAAACGAATTAAACAAACAAATTCAAACTGCAAAGAACGAGCTTTACCAGGAGATAGAGATTTAAAAAAAAAAACAGTAATCCTAGAAATGCAGGAAATCATAGACCAAATTAAAAACTCTAATGAGAATATTACAAATAGATTAGATCAAGTAGAAATCAGAACATCATATAATGAAGACATAGTTTATCAAGTTGAAAAGAATGTAGCCAACACAGAAAGGATGCTTAAATCTCACGAGCAATCTATCCAAGAGTTATGGGATATCATAAAAAAACCAAACTTGAGAGTCATTGGGATAGAAGAAGGTATAGAGGTTCAAACCAAAGGAATGGACAACCTATTAAATGAAATAATCCTAGAAAACTTCCCAGAGATGAAAGATGGAATGGATTGCCAAATCCTGGAAGCCTACAGGACCCCAAACATTCAAAACCATAATAGACCAATAGTACTCTAAGACCAATAGTACTCTAAGACATATGATTATGAAGATAGCCAACATACAGAACCAGGAGAGAATATTAAAAGCTACGAGAGAAAGGAGGCAGATTACATTCAGGGATAAACCAATTAGGTTAACTACTGATTTTTCATCACAGACTTTGAAAGCGAGAAGATCCTGGAACAACGTATTTCAAACGCTGAAAAATAATGGACTCTAACCAAGAATACTGTATCCAGCAAAATTAAGCTTCAGATTTGACAATGAAATTAAAATATTTCATGATAAACAAAAGCTAAAAGAATTCGCAGCCAGAAAACCAGCACTGCAAAGCATTTTGAGCAAAATACTACAAGAAGAGGAATTGAAAAATGGCGTCCAAAACTAACAGTGGGAGGTATCTCAGTAAAGGTGGAGAAAAATAACCAAAGAGGAAAAACTAGCCAAACTAAAATAAATAAATAAATAAACATGACTGGAAGTACAAACCACATTTCAATTGTAACCTTAAATGTTAATGGCTTAAATTTACCAATCAAGAGACATAGGCTGGTAACCTGGATCAAAAAAACAAATCCAACAATATGCTGCCTTCAGGAGACTCATATGATAGGAAAAGACATACAAAGGCTGAAGGTGAAAGGTTGGGAAAAATCATACCACTCACATGGTCCTCGGAAGCAAGCAGGAGTGGCCATACTCATATCGAATAAAATCAACTTCAAACCTAAGTTAATCAAAAGGGATAAAGAAGGACACTATATACTGTTAAAAGGAACCATCCACCAACAAGACATAACAATTATCAATTTGTATGCACCAAACAATGGTGCTGCAACGTTCATAAAACAAACTCTCCTCAAGTTCAAGAGTCAAATAGACCACAACACAATAATTATGGGTGACTTCAACACACTGCTCTCGCCATTAGACAGATCCTCTAGACAAAAGCTGAATAAAGAAACTATAGAACTCAATAATGCAATCAATAACCTAGACTTAACCGACATATATAGAATATATCAACCATCATCAAGTGGATACACGTTCTTCTCAGCAGCACATAAATCCTACTCAACGATAGACCATATATTATGCCATAGGGCAACTATCAGTAAATGCAAAGCTGTAGAGATAATACCATGCACCATATCTGATCATAATGGAATGAAACTGGAAATCAATGATAAAAGAAGGAAGGAAAAATCCTGCATCACCTGGAAAATGAACAATATGTTACTGAATGATCAATGGGTTACAGAAGACATAAAGGAGGAAATAAAAAAATTCTTAGAGATAAACGAAAATACAGACACAACATACTGGAATCTATGGGACACAAAGAAAGCAGTTTTAAGAGGGAAATTCTTTTCCTGGAGTTCATTCCTCAAAAAAATAAAAAAACAACGAATAAATGAACTCACACTGCATCTTAAAACCCTAGAAAAGGAAGAGCAAAACAACAGCAAATGTAGTAGAAGACAAGAAATAATTAAAATCAGAGTGGAAATCAACAAAATTGAAACAAAAAAAAACTATTGAAAAAATTGATAAAACTAAAAGTTGGTTCTTTGAAAAAATAAATAAGATCGACAGACCCTTAGCCATGCTAACAAAGAGAAGAAGAGAGAGAACTCAAATTACTAACTTACGGGATGAAAAAGGCAATATCACAACAGACACTACAGAAATACAGAAGATAATTAGACAGTATTTTGAAACCCTATATTCCAATAAAATAGAAGATAGTGAAGATATCGATAAATTTCTTAAGTCATATGATCTGCCCAGATTGAGTCAGGAAGACACACACAATTTAAACAGACCAATAACAAAGGAAGAAATAGAAGAAGCCATCAAAAGACTACCAACCAAGAAAAGCCCTGGACCGGATGGGTATACAGCGGAGTTTTACAAAACCTTCAAAGAAGAATTAATACCAATACTTTTCAAGCTATTTCAAGAAATAGAAAAAGAAGGAGCTCTTCCAAATTCATTCTATGAGGCCAACATTGCCCTGTTCCTGAAACCAGAAAAAGACACTTCAAAGAAATAAAACTACAGACCAATATCTCTAATTAACTTAGATACAAAAATTCTCAATAAAATCCTGGCGAATCGAATACAAAAGCATATAAAAAAATTGTGCACCATGATCAAGTAGGATTCATCCCTGGGATGCAAGGCTGGTTCAATATATAGAAATCAATAAATGTTATTCACCACATCAATAGACTTAAAGATAAGAACCATATGATCATCTCGATAGATGCAGAAAAAGCATTTGACAAAATACAGCATCCCTTTATGTTCAAAACACTAGAAAAAAACTAGGGATAACAGGAACTTACCTCAACATTGTAAAAGCTATCTATGCTAAGCCTAAAGCTAGCATCATTCTAAATGGAGAAAAACTGAAGGCATTCCCTCCAAAATCTGGAACAAGTCAGGGATGCCCTCTCCCACCACTTCTATTCAATTTAGTTCTTGAAATACTAGCCAGAGCAATTAGACAGACAAAAGAAATTAAAGGCATAAAAATAGGAAAAGAAGAACTTAAATTATCACTATTTGCGGATGATATGATAATATATCTAACAGACCCAAAAGGGTCTACAAAGAAATTGCTAGAGTTAATAAATGAATTCAGCAAAGTGGCAGGATATAAAATCAACACGCATAAATCAAAGGCATTCCTGTATATCAGCGACAAAACTTCTGAAATGGAAATGAGGAAAACCACTCCATTCACAATATCCTCAAAAAATAAAATAAAATACTTGGGAATCAACCTAAAAAAAGAGGTGAAAGATTTATACAATGAAAACTACAGAACCCTAAAGAGAGAGATAGAAAAAGATCTTAGAAGATGGAAAAATGTACCTTGTTCATGGATAGACAGAACTAACATCATCAAAATGGCGATATTACCCAAAGTTCTCTATAGGTTTAATGTGATGCCAATCAAAATCCCAACAGCATTTCTTGTAGAAATAGAGAAAGCAATCATGAAACTCATATGGAAAAACAAAAGACCCAGAATAGCAAAAGCAATTCTAAGCAGGAAGTGTGAATCTGGAGGTATAGCGATACCAGATTTCAAACTATACTACAGAGCAATAGTAATAAAAACAGCATGGTACTGATACCAAAACAGGCAGATGGACCAATGGCACAGAATAGAGGACACAGAGACCAATCCACAAAATTACAACTTTCTTATATTTGATAAAGTGGCTAAAAGCATGCAATGGAGGAAGGATAGCATCTTCAACAAATGGTGCTGGGAAAACTGGAAATCCATGTGCAACAAAATGAAGCTGAACCCCTTTCTCTCGCCATGCACAAAAGTTAACTCAAAATGGATCAAGGAGCTTGATATCAAATCAGAGACACGCCGTCTGATAGAAGAAAAAGTTGGCTACGATCTACATATTGTGGGGTCGGGCTCCAAATTCCTTAATAGGACGCCCATAGCACAAGAGTTAAAAACCAGAATCAACAAATGGGACTTACTTAAACTAAAAAGTTTTTTCTCAGGAAGAGAAACAATAAGAGAGGTAAATAGGGACCCTACATCCTGGGAACAAATCTTTACTCCTCACACTTCAGATAGAGCCCTAATATCCAGAGTATACAAAGAACTGAAAAAATTAAGCAATAAGAAAACAAACAACCCAATCAACAAATGGGCCAAGGACCTGAACAGACACTTCTCAGAGGAGGATATATAATGAATCAACAAGTACATGAAAAAATGCTCACCATCTCTAGCAGTCAGAGAAATGCAAATCAAAACCACCCTAAGATACCATCTCACTCCAGTAAGATTGGCAGCCATTATGAAGTCAAACTACAATAAGTGCTGGCGAGGATGTGGGGAAAAGGGCACACTTGTACATTGCTGGTGGGACTGCAAATTGGTGCGGCCAATATGGAAAGCAGTATGGAGATTCCTGGGAAAGCTGGGAATGGAACCACCATTTGACCCAGCTATTGCCCTTCTTGAACTATTCCCTGAGGACCTTAAAAGAGCGTACTATAGGGATACTGCTACATCAATGATCATAGCAGCACAATTCACAATAGCAAGACTGTGGAACCAACCTAGATGCCCTTCAATAGATGAATGGATAAAAAAATGTGGCATTTATACACAATGGAGTA
Organism: Marmota monax; assembly: GCF_021218885.2. NCBI lineage: Eukaryota > Metazoa > Chordata > Mammalia > Rodentia > Sciuridae > Marmota > Marmota monax. Next base: position 338,925 of record NW_026694586.1, on the reverse strand, counting down.
TTACGCAGCACTAAAAAATGACAAAATCATGGAATTTGCAGGGAAATGGATGGCATTAGAGCAGATTATGCTAAGTGAAGCTAGCCAATCCTTAAAAAAACAAATACCAAATGTCTTCTTTGATTTAAGGAGAGCAACTAAGAACTGAGCAAGGAGGAAGAGCATGAGGAAAAGATTAACATTAAACAGAGACGAGTGGTGGGAGGGAAAGGGAGAGAGAAGGGAAATTGCATGGAAACGGAAGGAAACACTCAATGTTATATGAAATCACATATAAGAGGTTGTGAGGGGGAAGGGGGGGAAACAAGGGAGAGAACTTTTTACAGATGAGGTAGAGAGGGAAGATGGGAGGGGAGGGGAGGGGGGATAGTAGGGGATAGGAAAGGCAGCAGAATACAACAGTCACAAATATGGCATTATGTAAAAATGTGAATGTTTAACTGATGTGATTCTGCAATTTGTATTTGGGGTAAAAATGGGAGTTCATAACTCACTTGAATCCAATGTATGAAAGATGATATGTCATGAGCTTTGTAATGTTTTGAACAACCAATAAAACTAAAAAAAAGAAATATCAGCATAGAAATCAAGTAAATAAAACACTTCCAAAAATGGAGGAAATCTATAAAAACAAATTTGGCTCTTGAAGAAATATAGTAATCTTAATAAATCTCTAGAAAAATGACAAGGAAATTTAAGAATGGACACAAATCACCAATATCAGGAATGAGAAATATTTTATCTGTAAATATTCTACAGATATTAAAAGAAAAGCCATGCACATGCTTGTAATCCCAGCGGCTCAGGAGACTGAGACAGGGGGATGGTAAGTTTGAGACCAAGTCTATAATTCAATGAAGCCCTAAGCAACTTAGTAAGACCCTGTTTTGAAATAAAAAATGAAAAGGACTAGGGATGTGACTCAGTGGTTAAGCGCCTCTGGGTTCAATATCGAGTTTGGTCCTCTCAAAAAAAGAAAAGTTAAAAAAGAAGTACCAGAAAATATTATGAATTACTTTATGCTAATACATTTGATAACTATGATAAAATGAATAAATTCTTCGAAAGTTATTAAACAACAAAAGCTCACTCATGAAGAGGAATCCAATTTCAAGTGGCAGCAATATTGAATTCCAATTATTAAAGGAAGATGTGATGCAATTATACACACAATTCTAAAGAAAGCTGAAGAAGAGCGACTGTTTTTCAACTCATTTAATGAGCCCAGTATTTTCATTAAAAAAAAAAATCAGGAAAGGACATTACAAGAGAAGAATAGGACAAAATGAGATCCCTAATGAGTCCCACCCCATGATATTTTTTTTAAATATTTATTTTTTAGTTGTAGTTGGACACAATACCTTTATTTTATTTATTTATTTTTATGTGGTGCTGAAGATCAAACCCAGGGCCTTTCATGTGCTAGGAGAGCGCTCTACTGCCTAGCCACAACTCCAGTCCTAATCTTCTCTTTTTAAACTGTTTCATTTATTTATTAATTTATTTTTAGTTGTCAATGAACCTTTATTTGTTAATTTACATGTTGTGCTGAGAATCAAACCCAGTACCTCACACATGCCAGGCCAACATTCTACCACTGAGCCACAACCCCAGCTCCCTAATGATTGTGAATGCAAAAATTCTAAGCAAAACTTGGCAAAGAAAATTCAAGAATATATGAAAAGTTTAATTATTATTACAAAGTTTTACATAGAGATGCAATGTTAATTTAACATTCCAAAACTGATCAATATAACTTCCCATATTAATAATCTCAAATTATATATATATGTAATATATATTCATAAAATGACCTCAATAAATGTAAAAAAAAATTTCATTATAACCCAATATCCATTTCTGTTTAAAAGTTTTAGCAAACTAGGAATTGAAGGAAAGTTCCTCAACCTCACACAGGGTATCTATTAAAAACATAGAAACATAGTACTTTGTATACTTAACCATATCCTCAGGAAAAAAAAGGGTCATGTACATTCTATTTCTATTCAGTTTGCTACTAAAGGGTCTGTCAATGCACTCAGTGAAAAGGGAAAAAAAACAATACAAATCATACAAATAGGAAAGAAAAACAATAAAATTAGCATGATCATTTATATAAAAAATCAGATTGAATCTTTTTTTGTTATTGTATTTTTTATACCTTTATTTTATTTATTTATGTTCATGTGGTGCTGAGAATCAAACCCAGTGCTTCACACATGCTAGGTAAGCATTCTACCACTGTGCAGTTCCTCAGATTAAGTCTTTTAAAAACTTCTAAAAGCAATAAGTGTATTTAGCGATGTTACAGGAATCAAGATCAACATACACATAAAAATCAATTTTACAATATGGTAGTAGTGAACATTCATAAATAGGAATAAAAATTATGTCATTCAAGAAAGCATAAAAAATATAAAATATGTAGGGCTAACTTTTACAAAACACACACAAGATCTGTACATTGAAAACTGCAACACATGACTGAGGGAAATTAAAGATCTAAATAAATAGAAAAATAAACCATGATGGTTAAAATACTCAATATTTTTAAGATGTCAGTTGTCTTCTATTTACTCTATATGTTCAATGCATCTCAATCAAAACACAGCAGACTGGTGCAGAATTTACAAGCTGATTCTATGAATCACATAGAAAAGGAAAAGATTGAGAACACTTAAAACTACTATGGAAAGAATTATATTGGAAGATTATACTCTTTGTTTTTGAAGCTTATTAAAAGGTAAATGCATTTTAGCAAAATGCATTTAGAGAAGGAATTGTGTTCAAAAGTACAATTGGTAGTATTGGAACAGTGTGGTTTGTATTGAAAAAAAAAAAAGGCAAAAAGTCAACCAAGCAACCAACCAAACAAAAAATAATTAAAAATTTGACTCATACCTCAAACTTCTTACAAAAATTGGCTCAAAATAAATATTAAAGCTAAAACAATATTAATTTTAGAAGAAACATGGAATTTTTTTGTGATCTTGAATTAAGCAAATATTTCTTATATAAGACTCCAAGATCATAAAATATAAAATAAAGTAATTCCATAAATTGGAATTTACCAAAATTAATGATTCTGCTCTTTGGCAGAAGCATTTGATTAAGAGAATAAAAACAGTAGCCATGGACTGGAGAAAATACTTGCCAATAACAAAAGTATATATGAAGAACTGTCAGAATCCAATAATAGGAATCAAACAACCTAATATTTTAAAAAGCTGCAAGGGATTTGAATAGACACTTCACAGAAGAAAATAAATAAAAATGCATGTCAGCATTGAAAGGGTGCTTGGCCTCATAGTCAGGAGGAAAAGGCAAGCAAAATTCACAGTGGATACAACTACAAACCTACTAGAATAACCAAGGTTTAAAGGAGTGATGGTTGTAAGAATTTATTGGCAATAAGCCTGAACTTGGCTATTATCTCCAAGGTACTAATCCCAGTGCCTCCTTCTTCTAATAGTACTTACAATGCCACTCATTTCAAGGCCTCCCCTTACTGTACCCCTAATCTTGGTTTCCCCCCAACATTTACGCCTTGTCAGGATCATTCTTGGGAGAAACATCAAGTTGCTAAAGGTTTCTCCCTTTCCCCCTCTCTTAAGAGGCATGTTTATAACTTTAACAACAGTGCCAACTCCTCTACAGGAGTAGGTTGGTCCTGGTTTCAATGGCTGATTTCCAATGAGAAGGGGGCTTCAGCCGATATTTCTGCATTGGCTCAATTGCTGGGAGCCAAAAGCTGGCTGGCTAATGTTTCTGGCACTGTTAGGGAGAGTGAACGAGGTAATAGACTTACATCTGTTTCGTTCAACTCTCTGCTATATAATGCCACATTGCCCCCTGCAATGGTCTGTGTCCAATCCCCGTTCTTGTTCCTTTTGGCTAATGACACCTCGTCGGGGATGCTGGATTGTTCTAATGTTACCTGTCTCTTATCTTAGTGTTGGAATGTTTCTTGGACTGTAGCAGTGGTTATGAAAATTCCAAATTTTGTCCCAATCCCAGTCACTGCGGACCCAGATAAATTCCCCATTGTAGAGCTACTTAGAGTCCGCAGGGATTTTGGAATTATGGCAGCTATAGTGACAGCTGTGGCAGTGTCTGCTGCTGCAGCGGTTACGGCCGGAGTGGCCATGGCCAGTCAAGTACAAACTGCTGCCACCATTAATCAAGTTGTTCAACAAACTTCCACCATACTTGAATCCCAAAATACAATCAATCAACATATTTTGTCAGGGATTTTAGCTGCCAACCAAAGAATAGATTTACTCCAAGCTCAGGTAGAAGAATTGGCTGACTTGGTGCTTTTGGGTTGTGTTGACCAACGTGCACATTTATGCATAACCTCTGTCAGATTTAATGATTCCAGGAATGCCTCCCGCATCATTGGCGAATATTTGGCCGGAAATTGGTCCATGGCAGCGGAAGACATGATCCAGTCTCAACTAACCCAGATAGCTGTTTTGAACAGTACTCGTGTCAATCCTGTGACTTTGGGTCAATTCACCGATTGGATATCTTCTGCTTTTTCCTTCTTCAAAGAGTGGGTGGGGGTAGGCATTTTTGGTGCAATGTGTTGCTTCGGTATGTTCCTCTGTTTGTGGTTTCTCTGTCGCCTTAAGGCCCGCAGTGCTCACGATAAGGCTATGATCATACAAGCTCTTGCAGCTTTAGAAAATGGCAACTCACCTCAAGTATGGCTTGCGCATCTTAAACAGTAAACCTTTGACATGGTCGTTACACCCCAAGTTATTATAACATTGCACTGGGATCGACATGACTTTCCTTGTTATTCTCTTAGTGTTGGAAAGCCCTTGCACTCTGCCGGTCTTACTGCCATTGCACGCAGATGGGTTTCCACACTAGTGTTTTTCTATCGCCTTAAAGTCCGTGCCTTTCTTTCAGGGTGCTGTCAACTTGTTTGTCGTTATAAACAGCCACAGTTCAGCCTCAGCTATCCCCCTTCGTCCACCATCGTCACGATACAGGATGCGAGGCAAGGCACTGCACTTGAGTGATCCTTGACGTGGACCTCAAGGAGAGCATGTCCTATTGCATGCGGGTTAGACGCGTCCACGCCCCGCCCCACGAAAAAAGGCATCGGCTGATATGGCTTCAGATCTGGGGAAGGGCCCTCCTTAGGACTGAGCCATACTATGCAGCCACTTCTGCACAGTGGGATAGGACCTCTACTCTTGCCTGTATTGTTTTAAGAAAACAGAAAGGGGGAACTGTGGTGAGCCGCTTCTGCCGTTTCTGCAGACTATGGTCGCCATTACAAGATGGCACTGGCTCCGCTGTGGTCTGTGACAAACAACTCCTTATTTGGGAGAGTTGGCGCATGGTTTTTCATCACCCTATGAGAAAGCTCCACGTGGCAGCTTCGCATTGGGGCTTGAGATGCTTTATTAAGGCTGGGAGGGGTATCCGAGGGAGAGAAGAAGAAATATCAAGGGCCTGAATAAACTGCTGAAAGAAGATTCCTGAGTTGCGTCTTCCTTGCGGGCAAGGGGTCGTGACAGAGTGCTTCATTTTAATATGGTTGAACTTATAATTTTATACTGCAGATAGCAGTTTTGGTACTCAACTCCAGGGCAGATAGGCAGTCACTTAAGCTGGCAATGACTTTGTATACGGTATGAATTAGAAGATTACATCTGTTTTTCCTACTTATAGCTCATTTTCTAGTTTAACATATTGAATATTTCTCTTCCTCCCACAACTTTTGACATCTAGCAACATTACATATGTGTTGAACTGTCTCTAAATTTTCCTTTGTTCCTTTGGTCACTGTCTTTTCTCTTTCAATATATAATCTTTGTAGGTTTTGTATATTGAGGAAACTCATATAATAGTAGAAAACCAAAAATTTGTCATCTCGTAAATATTTGAATATATACACACAAAAAAACTTACATAATTTAAAATGAATAAATTTACAGGTGTAAATGCAACCCGTTTCCAACTCAAGGCAAGTAATAACCAATGGTGGGCAGGCGGGAAAACATTGGTGAGAATGGAAACAAGGCCCTAAGGCTGGGACTTTCCCACCCCATTAGACCAGCAAGAAGTGTCAACTAATCCAGGAATTCTTGCCAGCTCAAGCAATCCTGTAACAATCTGTCACCGGACACATCAATACCCTGCAGAGATCACTGCTGTGGTCTCAGATTCTCTAAGCCACGGACTTTTCTCCTGTATGCATGCTTTCACCTCAGGCACCAGGTGACCAAGCCACATGGACTAAGGGCTTAAATCAAAGACATGCCCAGGGCGTTAAACATAGACCAAGGGAACAATGAACTTGAATACAAGGTCCAAATCAGCAACAAGTTCTACGACCCAGTGCTGACATCAGATACAAGCTTCAAAGATTCAGGTGGTGATTTCAACATGTCCAAACACAGTGAGCTGTAAAATGTCCCTATGTCTGCACTTGAAAAAGAGCCTTGTGCTCCACTGATGATCCCATCCATAAGAAATATAATGACATAGCAGAAGGACTCCTTTGAAATGGAAGATGTTCAGAGTATAGAGGGAGAAGCTCCTCATGTTCTGTCCACTTATGAGCTAGGTCTCTCTAAGTCCAGAAGAGATCATCTGCTATGTACTTGCAAGTCAGCATTCTGATAGCAATGGTTTTGCCAAAGATTCCACTCATGAGTCCCTGCAAGCCATGGGGAATAGTGCCGATAGTTGTGACAGTGAGACAACAGTCACATCATTTGGTGAGGACCTTGTTACATCAACAGTGCAAGATCAACCTTATTTCAATGAGTCAGAGGAGGAATCTCTTACCCCTCTTCAGGAAGGAAGACCCAGGGCAGCAACAGTTGCTGAATGTGGGACTGTTGAGAATACCGGAAATATGCAGTCCATCTGTAGTCCAGAGGATCACATTGCTGAAAGTACCAAAACAGAAGAGGATTTGTCTTCAGCACAAACAGTAGAGCTCATGAGGGAAACAAGTGGTGAAAGTGATGTGAATTTGCCCAGTACACCACACACCATATTCTGAAACTGCTGGCTTCCATTGAAGCAAAATGCAGTGATACGAGCTCTGAAAATACAGTAGGGCCTCCTTCTTCTGTGGACAGATTTAATATAGCTTTGCAAAGAGCATAAATGAAAGTTTGTAACTCTGTCTAATCAAAGATTAGGGCGTAACCTGATAAAATCAAAAGATCTTTTTTAAAACAAAGATACTTGCTTGCAAAAGCTGGCTATCCTCCAAGAAGGTCTCAGTCTTTACCAGCAACTTTATTGAGCCCAGTAAGGGTTGTGTCCTCTGTCAATGTCCAGTTGTCACCAGGGAAAAAGACCAGCTACAGCCCACCTTCCTTCAGCTAATAAATACACACCCAAAGAGGAACAGGAAGGGGATAAAGTGGTGACTGAGCATGACAGTCAGTCTTTGGTTAAATCTACCATTTTCATCTCTTCATCATCTGAAGAAAGAAGAAACCACCCAGAGTGAGGTGACCAGGTTGGAGTAATGCCATCATGGAAGGACTCCTGCCTGTTCACAATTCATCCCAGCATAGATATCTCAGTCCACCTCTCCCTTCACTCTGTCTACTCTCAGGGGCAGGAAAGGCCCCTGTGTGAGCACATGAGAACTCTGAGCACACAGTTTTCCCAACATCTCAGGTACCATCTGCAGTGCCTTTGCCTCACCTATCAGGTGTCCTTACTCACCCAGATACGTTGCCTACCCTTACTGAGTGTGCTCTGTGAATCCTCCTTCTGCCATAGAAATGCAGTTTCAAAGAGTGTTGCATGATATTAGAAACTCACTGCAGAAAATTTCATGGTACCCTGTGATGAGAGGACCTGATTTTGCTGCTCTTCCATGTAGTACTTAGAAATCATCTGTTCTACATCTTTATGAAAATACTTTTCAGGAGCTTCAAGTAATGAGGAGAAGCCTGAATTTGTTTAGAACACAAATGATGGATTTAGAGTTGGCATTGCTGCATCAGCAAACCAAGGTTTAAGTCACCACATAACTGAGGAGGAAAGATATGAAGTTGATCAGCTGCAGGGTTTGAGAAATTCAATCCGAATGGAACTTCAGGACTGCTTGTTGGACCTGAATGGACAGCTTCAGGCTGTGCAGGTGTCTTCTCCTTTCCACTCCTCAGCACTTGTTTGAATGTGTGGCAGTAGAAGCCCTGATAACTTGTCATTTCCTTCTCCACTTTATGTAATGGAACCAGTCACTGAACTGATATGAGAACAGTTGTACTTGAAGTCTGAATTGGGCCTGGAACTTGGAGAAGTGGGATATGAACTCCCTACTGGAGAAAGCTCAGAATCAGTTTTCTCCTACTCAACATCAGATGTCGGGGTGGGGGTGGGGGGCTGCCCTGAACAGGAGCTGAGCACGCCCCCTTAGCCTTGAGTAATGGGAGTGTGGAGCTGGCATTGCACACAGTGCGAGACAGGTGGGCTTCACCTTCTCTTGGCAAGAAAGTACAGCTCTGGGATTGGGCTACACCCCTGTGTTTGCTGTAACACAATCCTTTGCCTTATTTGGGTAGACTTTTCTATCAAATGTCTTTCCCCTAAATAAAAACAGGGGTTTAGGGTGCACTCACTCTCTTGCCTCTTTTGCTCCTCTTTCCTCCAGTGTGGGAGCTTAGGTCTCAGAGCCATCCCTGACCCCCAAAAAAGGTATTTCTGTGTTTGTGTGGTCTTTCAGTTGCCAGCACAATTCATGCAGAGCAACCCTGACTCCACTGCTTGCGCAGGTTGTGGTAGATAATCAGAGTCATCTTCTGTGTGTTCTGGTCCCTCTCATGCTAACAGAAGAACTGGAGTGCCTTCCGACTCTGTGCAGATGCCTCCAGAGTTGGAGAGTTCTGAAGAAGTTGGAGTAGCCAAAGAAGAAGCCTCATGGGTTGTAGGACCTAACTCTGAAGTGGAAGAAGGGTCTGGAAAACTCCCCCTAATTCCTGAAGAAATGCATAGAAATGTGGAGCAGAACAAGTTGCAGCAAGTCATGTGGGAGATTAAAGAGTCAATTGTTGGGGAAATCAGAAGGGAAATTGTAAGTTGACTTTTAGCAGCAGTATCTTCAAGTACAGCATCTAATCCTAAGCAAGATAATCATTAAGTGAAATTTTTAGGTTGGCATGGATCCTATAGTTATGACTATTTGTGTTATCAATGATATACACTGGTGGAGGTGTTATCTGTACTTCAGAAGATACTGTCTGCTGAGCTGGGCTACTATATACAATGTGCTATGTATTTCCCCTCTGTGTATCTTTCCAAAAAATATACATAGAAACTAGGCACTATGCTGATTATTTATTTTTTTAATCTCTCAAAACTGTAGCAATTTGGAAAGGCCTAATATTTATTTGTATGTTGATATTTTTCCAATTGATTCTCTATGTAGAATTAATTATAAAACTTGAAGGCTTCCAGACTTATCCAGTTTATAAATAACATACTTCTTCAGACTAGCTTCTTACAACACTATCCTCTCTGAGGTATTTACTATGCAATAACTGATTCATTTTATGAGAGCTTGAAGCAACCAATGATTTTTCCTTCACTGCTGTTAATTAGTGTCACTTCCAAGAAAACAAACTGTTCTGTTGTAAAAATTGCTCTTAATTCTTGAAGAGGCTACTGATAGCAGTAGGTTAGAATTACCTACAACTGCTCAATGTTCTCACACTGTAAACTTCATTGCTTTACCCCAAACAAATTTAATTTTATTACAGCTTACATATTATTTTTCTTTTGGAAATTTGCCTTATGTTAAATGCTATGTACTTTTGCATTGTCCAGATTTCTTATAAGGAGATGTTTCTTCTTCTGTGTTTTAGGCTACATAATATTGTCAAAATAATGGGGCCTCTGACTTGAATGGGTAGAAATTAATACGCTGGTTTCTTGTTTTTTCCAAATGGAAGTAATTTAGATTTGTTCTCCTCATATATAAATTATTTGAATTCGGTTTTAGCCAGTCAAAACTCTTTGTTTTTATGAAAGAAAAAGAAAAATGGTTTCCTATTTAGCTTATATGTGTTAAATAAATGTGAAAAGTAACAACAACAACAATAATAATCTGTTTATGCAGTAGGTGCCCAGAACCTTCTCAGTCCATCTAGAAGCATTTGCGGTGGAAAATGGAAGGGCCTAACTCAGTGCACTCCTGCTTGTTTATCCACAGCTGCTAAAAAGTAGAATGTGAGGGCAGGATGGAGCTGCCAATCCACACAGAGTACTTGTGCTCAGGGGGAGCAATAATCTTGATCTTCACGGTGCTGGGTGCCAGACTGTGATCTTCTGCATCCTGCCAGTGATGCCTGGATAAATGGTGGAGCCACCAGACAGCACAATGTTGGCATAGAGGTCATTGCAGATGTTGATATCACACTTCATAATGGAGTTGAAGATGGTCTTGTGGATGCCAGAGGATTCCATACCCAGGAAAGAGGGCTGGAAGACTGCCTCTGGACACCAGGACCACTCATTACCAATGGTGATCACCTTCCTGTGGGGCAGCTCATAGCTCTTCTCAGGGAGGAAGAGGATGAAGCAGTGGCCAACTCCTTCTTGAAGTCCAGGACAACATAGCACAGCTTTTCCTTGATGTAACACATGATCTCCTGCTCTGCTCTGGTGGTGAAGCTATAGCTATGTTCTGTCAGAATCTTCATGAGGTAGTCTGTCAGGTCCTGACCAGCCAGGTCCAGACGCAGGATGGTATGGGGAAGGGCATAGCCCTCACAGATGAGCATTATGGGGGTGACCCAGTTACCAGAGTCCATAACAATGTCAGTGGTGCACCCAGAGGCATACAGGGACAGCACGAACTGGATGGCCACATATATGCCAGTGTGTTGAAGGTCTCTAACATGATCTGAGTCATCTTCTCTCTGTTGGCCTTGAGGTTCAGGGGTGCCTCAGTCAACAGCACCCCGTGCTCCTCATGGGCCATATGCAGCTCATAGTAGAAGGTGTGGTGCCAGATCTTCTCCATGTCATCCCAGTTGGTGACAATGCTGTGCTCCATGGGGTACTTCAGGGTCAGGATGCTGAGCTTGCTCTGGGCCTGTCCACCATCATACCCTAGTGCTGGAGACGCCCGGTGATGGAGGGGAACATAGCCCTGAGGGCGTCATTGCCAGCAAAGCCAGCTTTGCACATGCTGGAGCCATTGTCAGTGATGAGCTTAGTGATTTCTTCTTCCCTTGTTGTGGTGAGCCGCTTCTGCCGTTTCTGCAGATTATGGTCGCCATTACAAGATGGCGCTGGCTCCGCTGTGGTCTGTGACAAACAACTTCTTATCTGGGAAAGTCGGCACATGATTTTTCACCACCCTGTGAGAAAGTTCCACGCGGCAGCTTTGCATTGGGGCTTGGGATGCTTTATTAAGGCTGGGAGGGGCACCCGAGAGAGAGAAGAAGAAATATCCAGGGACCTGAATAAACTGTTGAAAGAAGATTCTCGAGTTGCGTCTTCCTTGCGGGCAAGGGGTCGCGACACCTTGTGATTGCAGAGCTGCAGGAGGACATGGAGCTTGGGCCAGCGCATGACGAAGATAATGCATTCTCACTGTTTCTGCTATTGTATATATGTTACACGTATATGCAACATATATACAATAGCATTGCTATTGACGTTTGTATGTTAATAACATACTGCCATAGTAATAATATGTTTTTTTGAATCTTAGAATTTTTAACTATAAAAACAAATTTTACTTATTTTGTTATGAAGTAAAAGTGAAGGAAACCACATAAAGTACCCACTTTACAAGTATCCTTTATTACATCTCCTTTTGCATTACCTTTTCTTTGCCCAGAAATGCTCTCCATGATCAGTGCAAGAGTGAATTTCATAATCCAGGAGCCCAGAAGAACTCTCAGTTAACCATCGCCACATATCTTGTGCTCTGTATTCTACCTGCAGTACATAAAAATATATATATATTTTAAAATTGCATCTATACTGAACATATACAGATTTATCTTGTCTTTATTCTGTAAATAATACAGCAACCATTCACATAATATTTACAATGTCTTAAGTATTTTATGCAATCTAGAGATAATGACTTAAAATATATGGGAGGATGTATAGGTTATATGCACCTTCTACACTACTTTAATAAAGTTTAAGCTTCTGTGTATTCTGGTATTTTCAAAGGTGGGGCTTCTGGAACCAATCCCCTGAGGATATATATGTATGACTACATTTTAACAGGGCAGGGAAAAAATAGCAAAAGATGTGTGCCCTTTTACCTAAGGACCTCACATGCTATAAATTTAGTTGAAATGAGAAGTGTTTGTATTTTCCTGGAAAATCAGATGAAACTGTGATGCACACAAATGCTTTGTTGCTTTCACTGCAACACCTAAGAGACAACACAGCATGGCTCTGGCTCAGTACATCCTCCCAACACAGTTGCAGGGTGTGAATATAAGAGTCACTGTTTTAAAAGCTTACAGCTTGTTTTTTTTTTTTTCATTGTTTTTCCCTCATAAGAATTTAAGTGAACCAAAAATTAAAAGATTATATAAATGAAAAGACTGTGACTTTGGTCATAGTAGACTTTTCAAAACCAAAAGATAACAATAATAACATGACAACAGTTTTAATTCAAAGTCAGGAGTCTAGCACAGATATCCCACATAACTGAATGTGAGAGTATATTTCAGGTAAGTGAGGTATGTGTCAGAGTAACAGGTAATTTTTGGAAGATGCACCCTCACCCAAATGATCAAAATTTTAATACATTTATTGAATCTGGAATAAAGATTTTTGTTATTTTTGAATTATTTTTACTCAGACACTTAACATATAATCCAACAATCATAGTTTTTCATCTTATCCAAATGAGTTCACAACTTATTTCTACAGAAAATCCGGCACGTGTATGTTTATAGCAAGTTTCTTCATAATTGCTAAGAATTGGGAGAAACCAAAATGTCATTCAGTAGATTTATGTATAAACAAACCATAGTGCAGCCATATAACTGAACATCATCCAATATTAAATATTAAAAAGAAATAAACAATTAACAAAAAGACATGGAGGAGCCTTAAAAGCAAATTGTAAAGTAAACGAAACCAATCTTAAAAACCATATATACTGTGTAATTCTAGTTGTCCTTCATTCAGGAAAAGATAAAATTGTGGATACAATAAAACAGCCCTGAGCAGAAAGGTCTCAGGGGCACGCGGAGTGATGAATAGCTGGGGCACAGGATTTTAAGGTGATGAAACCATACCATGTATACTATATGATATCATATGATAATGTATTCTATGTAATGACATGGAATGCATGTCATTATCCTTTTGTCAAACTCATAGGACAAAAAAGTGAACCCTACTGCAAGCTTGATTTATTAGGAATGTATAAACACTGGCTAATCAATTATAACAAATTCCCCACACTAGTGTAAGTAGGGGAACCTAGAGGTTTTGAAAGAGGCATAAGGGAATTCTATTCTTTCCATTCAATATTTCTGTAAACCTACAATTGTTCAATATAATCTTTTACTTGAAAAGTATTAGCCAAGGGAGTTGAAGATTTATATCAAAGTACTCATGCAAGTTTCAGAAATTTAAAAATCAAATATTAGTGATAACTTAGAGTAGGGGGCTTAGGAAACAGGGTATGAGCTTGTGAGCTAAAGGGCATGAGGTTTCAAGTTCTAAATATGACTTTGGTATGGTGGTGTATTGAAAACTATTGCATTGTACTCTCTAAATGGATGAATTTTGTGGTATATGAATCATATCTCAATCTGATAAAAAAATCAAAAGGCCTAGTTCTGTGCTGTTAACTTGAATGAATAGCATTTAATAGCTTTTTTTTTCTGAAATGCATGATGTATATTCTGAGATCTTCACATATGATTTTTTGCCAGAAAGACAATAATGATTAAAAATATAAAATCTGGAATAAACATCAGTCTTTAACAGAGTTTAGTGAAGGTTCAGGAGAATTACAGAAGCTAGGGCCAGGAGGCATAAAAATGTTTTCCTTCTAGATGACTGTTAGAATGTCAGAGCAATATTATCTAATATCAGCAGTGGTGACATGGAAAGAGTATAAAATGTGAATTTGGAATAATTTTTAAGTATTTTTTTTTTAGTACAAGCAGTTCCAAGGACTGGGGGCAAAAATCATGGCATAGCATTTTCCTAGCATATTTGAGGTTCTGGTTAGATCCCTAGCATAACACATAAACATACAAAAAGTCACAAGAACCCCTTTTCCCCAAATCACATGCACAGAAAGGCTAAAGTGTATACCATCTTTCATCAAGCTGCCAAGGCAATAAAAAAGATGAATTTCCTCAACTCTGTAATTAGTACCAAGTCTAAGATCCTAGGATATTTGACCTAAACTTGAAGCATCTCATGTGGATGGATTTGGACTCTGAGTTTTGAGCACCAACCAATCATTTGGACTTTGAAAGAAATAGCCTTTGGTAGTAATGTCACCAGGGGGAGATACTCTTCATTATCTCAAAGGGCACTTTTTGTAATTTTTGCTAAAAGTATTTAACCACCTAAAAATATAGAAAGTAAATTTTTATTTTTGGTTATTTTCCCATCAGATTAACAAAATACTTGAGATAATTGAATTGTGAAGAAAACCAGTTTGTTTTGGCCCACAATTTCAGTCTCCTGTCCATGATCAAGTGTATACACTGCCTTCATGGTGTGGGTGCCCAATGGCAATAATGGGACCTCATTCTGGAGTAAAGTTGCTCACATCTTGGTCAATAAACAAAAGGAAAAGAGGAAGATGAAAAGGTTAGAGTCCCACCATCCCTTGGAATAGCATGCCCCAGCGACCTAAGGACTTCTCACAAAGCCCCTCCCCATAAAGGTCCATCTTGCTTCCCAAAAGTACTGGCCTGGGGAATGAGCCGTTAACATACAGACCTTTTGGGAACATTTATCTAAACCACTTAGTATTCTAAATTCTGGTCATATTCTTAAAACTTATTGTCTTCAAAACATCTGTATACAGAATTGAATTTCAAAGGCCGACTTTAAGAGATATTACTGCACACAGACCAATTGTGTACCTTTTATAGGGAATGGATGGATTTCCGCAATATAGTGCATACATATTGTGCTTTCCTTGTATGTTTGAATGATCTCTACAGGCTAACATTCATGGTATTCGTACACAGAAAGTCCATATAAGGCAAGATATGTACTTTTTTTCTTATAATTCATAAATATTAAAATGAGGTGACTAAAAATAGAACAACAAAAAATTAACTAAATTATTTTCCTAACACATTGAATCTAAATTCTAAAAAGTAATGCCGGTAGGAATTATTTCCAGGACAAAAACACATACATAATGTTTGAGAAATCAGAAGACATTATTTTCAAAATGTGTACATGTATAATTATGTGTTAGTCAATGTCTATTTCTAAACTTTTATCCTCATCAGGCTCAATGCTCACCTTTCCAAAAAATATGATCATGTAAAGTCAATAATGCACAATTCTTTTTAAAAATGTGTGCACACTATATTTAAAAAGGTGAATTGAAACCCATGATCAATTATTTAAATCCATGCTTCATCCTACAAATTGGAACATATTAAGTCATGTAGTGTCCCTAATAAATAACTAATATATATCAGAAATAATATAGGTTTAGAAGATAATATTGATCAGAAGAAATAATTTGAATTATTATAATTATTTGAAAAATAGGAAGATTTTTGCATGAATTCTTTCAGGTCTATAGTCCACAGTTTGATAATTTGGATGGAACTCTAGCCAAGAAAAAAGTCCTATCTATAATGTTTTCCCATGAAGATAAATCTCCTTGAAGTGTAAAAGAAAAAGAACAAGGGGGAATTAATCCAGTTTATGTTGATCCTTTATTTTATCAGATATTACTTAAAGTCAATTTTAAATCTGTTTAATAAAATTGAAGGAATTAAATAAATAATTTTTTAAGTATAGGCATGCCCATCCACCATGGTGACTCCACTTATATATGCATTAAAATGATAGGCTAAGATTTCAGAGCAGAATTTAGTTAGTTAAAGCTCCTAAAA
The DNA here is from genome assembly GCF_021218885.2 of Marmota monax. NCBI lineage: Eukaryota > Metazoa > Chordata > Mammalia > Rodentia > Sciuridae > Marmota > Marmota monax. Next base: position 322,843 of record NW_026694586.1, on the reverse strand, counting down.
TCTTTTGACAAATATTAAAATCACTAATTTAAAATATTGTATTATTTTTCTGGAGCCAAACTTTGCATTAAGCTTTGGAAGCAAAACTTTGCAACTTTGGTTTATTGATATTTGGGGACAGAGTTAAAGATATCTTTTACTGAAGAAAATGTGTCTCTATTAAATTGAAATATTTAAAATCTGATCATGAAAATAACACAGATAAACAGTGTCAAAAGTCAAAAAGCACCAAAATATTTTCCTTGAAAATCAACTTTCCAGCAGCTTTTACTTTGTCAAGTCTTATAATCTCAATGTGCTTGAGTTTCCTCAGCTATAAAATGGGAATGATAGGTTATTTGCTTTGGATGATTCTGACATTAACCTTCCAAAACAGCCACAATTTATAAAGATAATGTTAGAACTAAGGTGATTTTTTTTTTTAATTTAGAAAGACCCAACTACAATAAAGCGTGAATTTGTCATATTGTTAAAATTGGTAACAATGTGTATTCACTCCCAGTTTATAGTATTTTTTGACTTTTAGAGTAAATGAAAATTTTATTTTAAAATAATTTCTAAGTGTTAGCAGCAAGACTGAGTGTAATTCAGTTTTTATTTTCTATAGAACAGACTTGATAAACTTGGGACCCTGAAGCAGGTGTACCCAAATGGTAGTGTCAGGATTTTAGCTGTACCTCTCAGAGGCCTTTATGTGCTACACATAATTTGTATAAAGTTTTATATGTGCAAATTGGGTACATAAACAGCTCTCCATTTTTCTAACGGAATGCAATAAATGTAGCATAGTACATAAGCATAACTTTTATACTCCTCAGAAAAATGGGAATGATAATGTTTGTAACTTCCACAACATTAATGTGGATTAATTGAGAGTCCTGACACCATGCTGTCAATAGGCTCTATGTAAATTTAACTAACTATTAATACTATGATCTCAGGAGGTACTTTAAATATCCTTGCCCATTTTGAACCAGACTTCTTGTTTCTACTCTCAAATATGATATCTTCTTTTAAGAGGGCAAGTATATGAAACACAGTCATGTTTAGTAAATTTAAGATTTCAGGTGTTTGACACAGTGGTGCACACCTGTAATCCCAGCAATTTGGAAAGCTGAGGTATGAGGATTGTGAGTTCAAAACCAGCCTCAGCAACTGAGAGAGGTCCTAAGCAACTTAGTGAGACCCTATCTCAAAATAAAAAATAAAAAGGGCTGGGGATGCAGCTCAATGGTTCATCTCTGAGGTGGGGGGAAGATTTCATCATTTAGAAAATGTTTACAAGATTTCTTTATCCTTCTGAAGAGAATTTGGGATTATTTTCTTAGGAATTGATAGGAAATACAAATTTTCGAAGACAAAAATAATAATCATCTATCAGAAGTGTGCTTGGATTGACAATGGATTCACATATGTGTGTTTCTTTCAAAATCAAGTCTAAAAAGGCAAGACATTATTTCATTTTTGTCATTCTTAAGCTTATGTTTTTCTAGAGTTTATAAAATATGGGGCTGAAGATATAGCTTAGTGGTGGAGCAGGTGTTTATTATGCATGAGACCCTGAGATCAATCTCAGTACTGACCCCCAAATTGATTAAATTAAATTTAAAAATGAATAAATAAAACCAAGCCAAACAAAAAACCACACCCTACAAAAAAAAAAAAAAAAAAAAAAAAAAAAAAAAACAAGAAACAATAACAAAAGGAAAGGAAAAAATGGGGTGGGGGGAGAACATACCCCATATAGTCATCTGACTCAATGAACTGGAGTTCCAGTATCATAAGCAACATCTGAAGGTTTGCATTGTAGGCAGCTAAGGTGATGAACAGATAAGACATAAAATCAATGAAGATACCTTCTGGGTCCTGGAAACCCTAGTCTCTCTCACAAAGTTTCCATGGAAAGTACTTTGGGTCCATAGAAAAGCCAAATGTCCCTGAAGATGGAATTTTTCAAGTTCAGGAAAACCTTTATGTATTATTAACACAGACACAAAAATTAATGCAACTGCTTTGCCAATTTCTTACTTTAGAATGTATGAAAAATTTGTTGGAACAGTATTTAAATTTCCGGATCTGTCTGATGTTTGTAAGGTTTTATCCAGATGTTTATCAAACTCTACAAGAACAATTTTTTTCCTATTGACTGTCATTGTCTTACTTGACTCCTATTTTGGTTTCAAAATTTTAAGAGCACACAGCATGATTTCCTAAGTAGTGGAACTACTTATGAGTCCTGAACACCCAGAATTCACACACATTCTTGCACACACTTAAAGATCCATAAATATAGGTATTTTTGATTAACCCAATGCAATTATTTTTCAACATTAAAATATATATACTTGGGCTGGGGATGTGGCTCAAGTGGTAGCGCAGGGCGCTGGGTTCGACCCTCAGCACCATATTAAAAAAAATGAAATAAAGATGTTGTGTCCACCGAAAACTTAAAAAATATTAAAAAATGTTCTCTCTCTTTAATACATAAATAAATAAATAAATAAATAAATATATTCTATTCACCAAGCCAGAAACAACTCTCTACCATTGGTCCCAATCCCAGCATCACTGGACTTTGTCCAATTCTTTTCTAAGATTAACAGGGCACACCTCCATTGTCTGAAATCCACAGTCAATGGCAGAGCTGGAATTAAACATTAAATAAAGAGTTGTTTTTTTGTTGTTGTTGTTGTTTGTTTTTTTTTTTTTGCAACGATGCCATTTAAATCACACAGTGCCTGGCATATAGGAAATCTACAAATACTTTTTTCATGTAATGCAGAGTCTGCGCACTTCTCAATATATGAAACTTGATTGACTTTGAACAATAAGTATATCATGGGCAGTGAGTGAATTTGAAACTTCCATTCCCCTCACCTTCTTCACTACATGCAAGCTTAAAGATCAGAATTTAAGAACACTTTAATAGCTGACTGGACCCAGGTGGTGGCGCTAGCTGCCACAGAGTTTTGTCTCCAAGCCCTCCGTTTTTGTCACCTGGAGAAAAGAAGCCAAAGCGCCAGCAGGGTGGAGGTGCCCATAGGGCAAAAGAATGAGGCCCTCCTCGCCTCTGGCCATGTCTGTGGGACGATCTATCAAGACCCTGTCGCTTTGGTCCCAACTCTCCCAAGCAATGAGGCTCTGTTTGGGGTAGAGCAGCCAAGCAGGTTCCACTACCTTTGCCGTCCTTTCCACTGCATGTGAAGACCCTGGACAGTGTGCCAGCAAAGCAGCGGGTTGACCACCGGGGCAGCCTTAGACGTGAGGAACCCAAGACCAGCGTCCACGAGCAACCTCAGGCCCAGACCAAGACCCTTGAGAACAACCATTGTAGGAAGCTGCCTGGCAGTGACCAGGCTGCAAAGCCCACAGGGCGCTACCTGCGTCCTGGGGCTTCTACTGCGCAGTGGTAGATGCCTCTGCTGCCATCTTCTCTGAGATCTCTACCTGGAGCCTGGCCACCACCGCTATTCTCAAGCTTCTACTTGGAATCACCCAACCAGTCCGGGGTCTGCCCTTCACAGCCAAGCTGGCAGGTCAGGCCCTGTCCTCTGCAATAGTACCACACTTCCCGGTCGTGCCCTTGAAGACATGCATCTGCAACAGATCCTGCTTACCACAGCCGCGCCACTTGGCAATGTCCTGAGATCTACATCCGTGCTACCCCACCAGGCCCAATTCTCCACATGCATATGGTCCAAGCCCTGATCAATAACTCTATGCATCAGCACCAGTCCCTGTTCTGGGCAATTGTTCATCAGAACCAGCCCTGATCTCCACAGCAGTGCCAACCGGTCAGGCCCTGTTCTTCAGAATGGTGCCTCTGAACTCGGCCCTCCGCAGCCTTGCCACCCGGCCAGGTCCTGTTCTTAGCAGTGCATCCAGGCCTGGCCCTGCTTGTCAACGTCCAGTATCTGCACTAGGCACTAATCCTAGGAGCCGTGCCACCTGACCAGGCCCTGATCTTCGCAGTGGTGGCGCGTCATCTGTTCCTGTTTGCACCAGTGCTTCCAGGCCGACCCTGCCCTCAGAAGTCCCGCAACAAAGTCAGGCCCTACTCCTAGCAGCACGAACTCAACCACAGGCTTTGGTCCATGGAGTCACCCTACCCAGCGAAGTTCATCCAAAAAGTTGGCCATTCTCAACTGCCACTCTCTGCCTGAGCCAGCTGGCAGAGACTTCCTTCTTCCTTTAGCGCAGCCTTACAAGACGGTGTCTTTCAGAGTAGCTTAAGTTCTTCCGAACCTGTGGAAGCATGCCTTCCCAGTCTGTAGGGCATGCAGTCTGTTTGCCTTCTTCCTCATCCTCACCTCCTTGTAGGTTCTTTCCTTTAAGTAGGCAGTGTGGTGAAGCCTTCTCTTCCTCCTCCTTCTTCTCTTTGTCCTTCTCCCTTCCCTCCTCTCTCACTAGATCTCCTGGCCTAAACCCCTTCAACGCCCCCCACCAAGTTTTCCTAAATACTAAAATTAACTTCCTATTTTTTCTGATTCTGTTATAAATGTCCTAGGGCTGAAAATCTAAGTAAAGAATCTTCCAAATCAGTGAAAATTTGTAAGCAAAATTATAAAATTTATGAAGACATTTGACTTAAGCATGTCATTGCTCTTAACAAAATACCTTCTATCACTGTTATGCCTATTTATTTTTGAGTGTTAGTGCAATAATATAAAGTAGAATTTTATCAACCTCCTGAAAATCATCTTGACTATCAAATATGTATTATGTCTATGATTATAATTCAAGTACAAATTAATTAGGAGTCCATGGATTAAATTTACTTACAGCACAATATATTTAGCAGAAAAATGTTTGACAAATACTTAAACCAGCTGTATCCATTCTTCTCTAGTTCTTGGATTATTACAAAAAAGAGGGAGATACTTAAGATGCCATTTTTAAAGTTTTCATAGCCCTGAATTTCAAGATTTGAGAACTGTTTTGACATTGAGGAGTGTTTTCTTTTAAGCAAATTAAATATTTTCAGCTTGTGTTTTTTATTTTTTTACCCCCAAGTATGACTAAAGTACAAGTAAAAGAGAGCAATTATACATTTCACTGTTTTTTTTTCTCTGATGAAAGGATGATGTTTGAGTTACTTGTGAATGAACATGTATTATGCTCAGCTTGCCGTCTGACTGCATCACCGATGTTCACGTGGCAGATACAGAGCCTGATGCACTGAGTGCTTTGTCCTTTGGTTTTGTCAAGACAAAAACCCAGTGCAATCTTGATTCTGAGAAAAAGTAAGATTACAGTGGAAACTGAAACTATCTTTCTTCCCTAAAGGGGTACAATGAATGAATATATATAGATATATAGATATAGTTAGTTAGTTAGTTGTCAATGGATCTTTATTTTATTTATTTATATTGCAATGCTGAGAATCAAACCCAGTACCTTACACATGCTAGGCAAGAGCTCTACTACTGAGCCACAACCCCAGTCCCTTAAGTACATATTTAAATATAAACATATATTTAAATATATGTTTTGGTAAGCAAACACTTCTCATTTTATCAAGTGAAACCAGATGGGCTTCAAATGCTCCTATGCCAAAAAAAAAAAAAAATGAAAGGATCTGGTTTTGAAATAATTCAAGACCTTTGATCCAAAACAAGAGCACTCTCTTTAAAAAACAAATTCTTCCAGTCTATGTATGATGCCAAGTATTCTGCCTGGTCTCATAATTCATTTTCTATATATAAACAGCAATTATACTCTAAAGACTTGCATTGGTAAACATAATTATGCAATATAATATGAACTTTTTCCAAGTTTGTTTCTGGTTTCAATAATCTGACATTGTCATTTTCAAGTCTGTAAGGGCTTTGAAGGGGACTCAATGATTCTTTTTCACATCATTTTCTGAACACATTTTGATCAGGCTATGACCAGGTTGTCACAGATGCATGATTTCCTTCTCCTAACCCCGTCTGGAGCATTAGTTTATTCTACATGTATAACCACTAAAATAATCTAACTTTGTGAGTGATACCTGCATACTCAATCTCCTTGTTAGGCTGAGGAGAAAATACAAGTCAGGTTGTTTAAGTGATTTATCCAAGATGATGAGAGGACTGCTTTATAACTTCACAGGTGTGTAAATTTCCTAAAGTGCTGCACCATATTGCCACGAACTTAGTGACTTAAAACAATTTTTTTATATTACAGTTTTAGTGTTCAGAATCCTGAAGCCAGTTTTCTGACCTTCAATCAAGATGTCCACAGTCTGCCTTCCTTCTGGAGGCTCCAGGGAAGGATCTGTTTCTCACCATCTTCAGAGTCCACCTGCTATCTTTGGCTTATGACCAGATTTTCTACCTTCAAAGCAAGTCACTACACCTCTCTTCTTTCTGACATGTTTCTGTCTTATAAGGACTCTTGTGATCACATTGAACCACCCTGGATAATTCACTATTTTTATCCTACCTTAAGATTCTTAATTTGCTGTGCATAGCCCCTTTTACTAGAGTCACAGATTCCTAAACTAGCACACAAACAGCTTTGGGGAATACATTATTCTCTCTAACTTAATAAGTAATTTTGCCATGTGGACATTTTTTTCATTAAATAATATTACAGATTATACTTTATCACTGCATCAGCAAAAATACAAATATAACTCAGGCCTTATTATTATTATTATTATTATTATTATTATATTCATTATTATGACAGTTGCATTTTTCTTCTGATTTAGAAAAAAAATGAAAATTAAACCATTTCATTGACTATTGTACCTAACAGATAGGTAGGCCCTGGAGGACTAATATAAAGGGTCTCAGATGTTTGAATTTCCCCTGCTATCATTCACTTTCATAGGCCTCTTTTAGAGTGTCAGAGCTAAATCATATAGGCAATTACATGCTACTTTGGAATGGTCACCACATATGGCTCCTTGAAGTGTGATTAAGAGTCCACTCATCAATGCAGTTTTGTTGATCCTGTTGCTGGGGAGTTACACAGACAACAGCTTGCTGCCTGACATTTAGGAATGACACCATCATATCAACACAGTTCCATCCTCATGAGCAAGTACTTTTGCCTGAGAGTTTTATAAATCATGCCTCTAACCTCTCATGCTCCTTTGAGTGTTCCAGCCATGTAATATCCAGAGAGAAATTCATATATCCTTTGAGGTAAAGATCTACCTGTATCCTTTCTTCACACTGCTGCTATTTTCTCTAGCCCATGAAATGAATGATATTACATGACTATGTGGCACATTGTAATATGACTGTGGACCAATGTCCTCCCAAGTGAAGGGTCAGCCAGAGGACCCCAGGCCACAGCTACACAACATCCTTAGAGTTCCATGTCTCAGCAACCTACTTTCACACAAGGAGCTACCTGTATCATATCATGAGACCCCTGTCTCTCTCTTTGATACACATGATAGAGTTTCTAAAACATTGTCTTGACCCACTTTTGAGGTCCTGGCCAGAAGGTGTTCCGTTCCCCTTCTTGAGCACACAATTTAGTCCGTAACCCTTCGTTACCTCCTCGGTTTCTGGGTTCTCACACTCTGGGCTACTATTTCCCTTTTCACCCCAGGATCAGGTACCAGACTACTAGTGATAGCCCTTGTGCCTAAATCAGCTTTATTCAAACTTCTCCTGAATCAGCTTATTCTGCTTCATCTATTCCTTCCCATAGAAGCCACATAAAGAAGCTTGGCCATGGTTCCCCTCTCTTCCTTTGCATGGATACCTCACCCTAAGGGACTCTTTAGTGGCTCCTAGTGAGGCATGCCCTTTTGCTCATAAGCCTGTGAGTAAAATAAGTATCCTTGAATGGCAGTCCTGTCTTAAATCATTGACCTTCCCATAACTCAGCAGTCATAAGACCTATTAAAACAGACATGTCTTTACAAGACCCACTGAAACCTGGTACTGAATCAACTAAATAGTCCAAAGAGCTCATTGATTCCAGGGTAAGACATGAGAGCCCAGGAATGCAGCAATAGAATTGGTGAGCTAAAATACAGAAACTGGCATATGAACAGTGAGGCGTTTAGAATGCAAACACAAAAGAAGATATATTTATATAAAGAGTTAATGAATGATGAAAAATTGTGCTCTATGTGTGTAATAGGAATTATAATGTATTCTGCTGTCATATATAACAAATCAGAAATAAAAATCCATCTTGCAAGAATACAAATGCTTACTTATCCCATATACATTTCATATGAAATGCTTTGTAAGTACTGTCTTAATTAATCCTCACCATAGACACACAGGTTTAGAGGTCTTATACTTTTATTACAGATTTAGAATATGAGGCTCAAGAAAATTAAGTAATTGCCTAAAGTCATGTAAGTAGTAAGATACATAGGCAGATTTTCAATTGTATTCTGCCTGACTCTTGCCATTTCTATAATGGAAAATAATGCTTCTCACTTCCACAAACATTTTTTGAAGGGGATTCAAGAGTTTGAGGACATTTCCATGGACATGGAAAATATCTTAAAAGAGATTCAGAAATTGAAAAGTTTGCTAAAGAGAGAATAAATTAGAATTATTGTATAATGGTGTATTAAGAAATGTAATGCAAAATAAATAAATAAAAATCATTAAAAAGATAAAAAGCAAAAAAAGGAAAAATCAAATAGTAATTCCTTTAAAATAACATCTTAGCATTTTAAGTGTGTAATAGAGTAATATTAACAATTCACATTGTTGGAACAACCTAGGTGACCTTCAACAGATGAATTGATGAAGAAAGTATGATATATATATATATATATATATATATATATATATATATATATATATACACACACACACACACACACACACACACACAGTGGAATATTACTCAGCCTAAGGAGAATGAACATATGGCATTTGCTTGTTAATTGATGGGACTGAAGCTATCATGCTAAGTGACATAAACCAGTCTCAATAAAATCAAAGACCAAATGTTCTCTCTGAGATGTGGATGCTAACCCATGACAAGGGAAGGGAAGGGAAGTATAGAAGTTCACTGAATTGGACAAAAGGGAATGAAAAGGAGGGGGGTGGGAATAGGAAAGACAGTAGATGAAATGCACATGATTTTTCTATGATCATATGAACACATGACCACTGTACCCTCACAAGAATTGGATAAAAATTGGGATGGCTTGCACTCCATGTATGCATAATATGTTAAAATACATCCTAGCGTCATGTGTATGTAAAAAACAAATTTAAAAAAAGGAGAAATAATTTTATATGAGTTTTGTATTCAAATTAGCATATTTCATGCTGTCAGTGATGAGAAATAAAATAATGTTTTCTGATAAATAAAAAAAAGAGAATAAATTGGAAAATGTGCTGGGTTTTGTGGTGAGGTAGGTGGGGGGAGAGAGCTCTCTATACTTCAGAGTCATGTCAGGGGCTCTTAAGTTGGTATATTATGTCCAGTCACTTAGAATTCAGGGAAGGATGAAGCCTCTCAAGTGCAAGGGGAAGGTGGCACCTTATTTTGAGTTTTGTCACTGCTTCTGTCAACCAACTAATTTTGACTTGCCAATTTGACTTTTAGGATGTCATGGTGAGGACATGTGTCTCATACAGTGATTGTAGTTTATTTACAGCAGACCCCTCATTTTCCTGAAAAAATGAATATAACTCAGGTTTATAAAAATGTGGATGCCAAATTTTGAGGAAAGGAAAGGAGTGAGACATCTCTGCTATGGAGGCTGGGTAATGTATAGAAGATTTAGTCAATGGCCTTTAGAGAGTTTATATTTTCATAATTCCAAATCTAAAACTAGCTACATAGAACTCTTTTCCTTGAAAGTACACATTTATCCATACATAATTTAAGGAGGTATTCTTCTGGTGAAAATTTAAAATGCATAAATTATAGTGGTGCATTGCAAAATAAATCAGAGATAAAATACTCTAAAGCTCTAACTCTCCAATCTCTTAGGAGATTCAGCCTCTGCCTCCACCTTAGGTTGTGCATAACATTTATTTTTTCATCTAACAACATCTTTGCTTTAAATTTTTACTTTCTCTTTCTAAGGAATAACTTTTGCATCTTAGATCCTGCTTTTAGGTCCATATCCATATGGGTGAAACAAACTCACAAATGTCTTACTCATTAGGAGAAATGTCTTTTGGAATCTGTATTTCTGACTTTCTAATAGGTTAATGAATGGCAGTTCTATTTGGAATTATATTTTAAATGATTTGATCAAGTGATCACAAAGAGATATATCAATGTATTAAGTAATTATTTTCATTCTGCTTTTATGAATTTTGTCATTGATTTTTGACAAAGTCTACTTCTAAGAATATTAATGCATTAAGTATTTTTTTGACAAGAATTTCTAAGAAGTATTAAGTTTTAAGGTATTAATAATTTTTGAATCCCACTTAAGTCTTGTTAGAAGTCTCTGCATGGAGCTGCTCATCTGTTCTTGAACACTCTTGGCTAGTATTTCTTTAAATTCTTTAAGTATTGTTTCTGCCTTTATGTCTTTCTTCTTTCTTATTCTAAGTCCAAACACATATCTCTTAGATATGTTGGGCATTTCCTGCATGTCTCTTATGATTTTGGTTTTTTCCCCCTCTATCCTTATTTTCTCTATGTTCCATTTTAGATATTTTCCATAAATCTGCCTTCATTTTCAATAATTCAGTAGAATTTGTTATTAAAGTCATCTGTTATAATTTCAGATAATGGATTTTTTCATTTCTAGAGTATGTATTTGATTTGTATAAATTCTAGTACTCATAAAAATCTTCTATTTCTTCTCTGATTCTTGAACCTATAGATCAGTTGTGTTAAAGTTCTTCTCTATCACAGACCATAGCTGGTTCCTCTGTGATTGTTTCTAATGCTGCTTTTTCTCTTGGTTATCAGTTATGTTGTCTCACCTCTTCACCATCCTGCATTTTGACAAAGGATGTCAATGATAAATTTTACTATTGAGGTTTTCTTTCCTTTATTGAGGCCCAAATGGCAGGGTCTGATTTCCCTACATCCAGCATTGGGAAAATACTTAAAAATAAAATCATCTGACAAGCCAGAAAACCTCTCCACAAAAGTTGAAGATCAATAAGCCCAATTTATTGTTGAATGAGCATTAAATTAGCCTGCAGTGCACATCATGGGAAATCCACAAAAGGTATTGCAAAGACAGGAAGAAATCTCACCTTTGATATAGAAGATGCAAATTGTTGCAGATAGGTAAATGATCTTTATCAAAATGATGTTCTGTCCACCTCTGGTTTACCTGTGTTCCTGAGGTTCACTAGCATTTGGAGGATGTCTCTAAATGATGGCTGAAGATCCACATCTTTTTTCAATTAAATCTTGAGACCATCATTCAACAGCTTCAAAAATCTCACAATTGTCACCAGTGGAAGACCCGTTATGTGTCTGAAGCCCTTCAAGTTTCCACAATTGTCACTTCACTTCCAGACAGACATCCCTTCTGCCAACCCAGGGGCCTTCTGCCAAATGCAGCAGGTATCCTCAGGTCAAGCAAGGACAGATCCTTTGTGTCATATCACACCTCCCTTCAGGGCTCTCATCTCAGGCACCTGCAACAGCAGGTCATCACTGCCTAAAACCCTGCGGTCTTGCTCTGCCTTTGAGAATGTTTTGCCTCAGATCTTTTTCCTTTTGTGCAGAATTTGCCAAACTCTTCTGAGGAAAACCCATATTAAAAAAAAAAAATATTTGTGACACCTGTCAAAATGGTAAGGCAGTTGGGCATGGTAGCTCAGGCCTGTAATCCCAGCAGCTCAGGAGACTGAGGCATCAGGATGTCAAGTTCAAAGCCATTCTCAGCCAATTAACAAGGCCCTAAGCAACTTAGTAAGACTCTGTCTCAAAAACAAACAAATAAACAAACAAACAAATAAATAGACTTTTAAAAGGCTGGGATGTAGTTCAGTGGTTAAGTGCTTAATCCCTAGTAGAAAAAAAAAAAGAAAAGAAAAGACCATCAGCTATGACTCTATTCCTGTGTTGAAAGTTTTGTCCACTTTCTCTTCCCTACCTTGGCTGGACCATGATCTGCTCCTCAGCCAGTGCCCAGAACTGGCAAAAACCCTGTGAAAGAACAGTTACCCTTAGCTTGCCCTGGGATGACCATACTAGTTGAAAATTGTACTTTTCCTGGTCTATCTGGTTTCTGTAGCTTTCTAACACCTTTAAAATTACATTGTTTGTGGTGTTCCAGTTGTTGGCAGGGTGCCCCCATGCTGTGCTAGGATATGCTCAGGGGCAGAAGGGTCCTCCCAGATTGTATGGTAGGGCTTCAGCTTTAATTTCTAACACTGAACCTGTCTTTTTGTCACAAAATGCAGCGATCCATATTTCTCTAGTGATCTGTAATTACTTGTTTTTTAAAAGCAAAAGAAAAAAAAAAGCCAAACAAAAAAATACTTCTTTCCTTTTTCCTCAAAAAGTGCCCTGTACCTTTAAAAGAGTTCTGATAGTTTCTCTACTTCATTTCTTTCATGGACACAGGCTTCAATTCAAAAGTGTCTGTGACATTATATCCCTCACAGCTTTCCAGCCAGATATTTTTCTGTGCTTATAAATAAATTACTTACAGATCCCTCATGAGGTGTGGTTAAAAAAACAAACAAACAAAACAACAGAATTACTTTTCTTTGCCTAGCAAGCAAGAGGAATTCTATAATGTGAAATAATATCCTAATTTTTTGTTATGTTTGTAGTACTATTTTGCAATAAAGTGTTCACTGCATGGTTTAAAATGGCGTAGAAAAATTTATATTTATTTAACAAGTTTTAATCACCTATACAGATTAAATGAAGAGTAGACTACAAGAAATACACACCCTGGAGTACAAAGAAATTGATTTAATACAACTTGATATGTCAGAGCTCACTTTAGGGAAAAATAATTCTTCCATTATTAATTCATCCATTCACTCATAAAAGAAATTGATCAAGTCTTTCATTAAACCTTAATGACCACTGATTGATTTGGTTGGGATGGAGAAAAATGATTACTAGACATTTGCATGTGACTTTGGAAGATAACAGACATTCTATAAAGTAACTAAAAAATTAGAAATCAGCTCATCCAAATGAGAGAAAGTAGGATGTTAAGAGGAAAATGAGACTCAAAACTCCAAGTATCTCTATTACAGTGTGAGAAAAATGATGTGGGACCAAATAGAGTTAACCTGCTTTGTGTATCATAGCCTCTGATTATTAAACTACAGTTTAGTTGAAAGCAAACAGCACAAATAACAGAGATCGGTCAATAATACCAATAGCTTGCCATCTCTGTAGAGACTCATTTGTATGCCATGAAATGTGAAAAAATTATGAGTCTTTGTAGTTACTAGAAGAAAATCCATCAAATCCAGCTAACAGGAAAAAAAAATGTTTGTTTTCATTATTTAAAACCTGAGCAGGTGGGAGTCTGCCCTCTGAGAAGCCCCAGCAGTACCCTGGTTAGGACAAGTCTAGCCAGCAGTGGGACACCAATGAACTGGTTGTTGTTTCACCACAGCAAACAGAATGAATTGTGGGGGAGTGAGGTGGGCTGTGGGCTGCAATCAGTAGAAAATAATTTTTTACACCTTTATCCTCTCCACACACACCAACACTATTTGACTCTCAGTTATTCTGGCTCAATAATGCTGGTCACATGTGCTGGGTGTTGATAAAGTCCATCACCAACCACAGTTTATTCAGCCTGTTTTCTTTAGCTATGTCAAAAACACAAAAGGATTCTCCATTTGAAAGACTCAACTGGAAGTGGCCAGAGACGAAGTGCTCCGACCCATGAGGCAGCTGCATTAGCTAGCTCTTCCAGGGAAAGAGTGGCCCTTACTGGGCAGTGTTCTCACAAGGACACTGGAACTGGCCAGAGACGAAGTGCTCCGACCCATGAGGCAGCTGCATTAGCTAGCTCTTCCAGGGAAAGAGTGGCCCTTACTGGGCAGTGTTCTCACAAGGACAAGGCAGCATGTGAGGGCAAATGGGGTATTCTGGCAGTGATCCCAGAGAACATCAGCAGGATATCTCGGGGAGCCTGGGGATGGAAGGAAGTTCTCAGCAGGTACAATTAGCAGGAAACTGGGTCATTCCACAGGACTTGCTGAAAGAACAGTCATGCCTTAATGTCCCACCTGAAGGACAAGGAAACTGGGGATATGTACCACCAGCTTTGTCACTGAGGGATGGATGAGGAGTCCATCTGCAAGTGTCTGCCCTGGGTAATGTCTAAACATGTTCTTTGGCCAAAGAAAGCCTAGGGCAGAATCCTGGGTTCTTCTTATAAGAAGTCCTTAGCACAGGGAAGCCATGCACACCAGCAGTGTCTTCCATGCCCAGGTGAAAGGAACAATAGAAACTGAACCTGAGAACCAGGGTGAACTCACAGCACCCCTGGGTGGGAGACTTAAGCAGAAATTAGGAATCATCAATCTCTGTGCACTGTTCCTGATTTTGTCTATAACATACGTATAATGAATGCTGATCTAGGTTTATATTTGCTTCATATAATTCAATGTGTTTCTTATACCCTAAACCATGGTGTCTAGAACATTCTGTGGTCAGCATTTTCTGACACTCATGGTTTTTGACAGCTGGACCAATTGTTAGATAATTACCTGTGGTGTTTGGTCTTTTCATTGAGTTGTTTGCCGTACACAGTTTTAAAGATATCTGGGAAAACATGTATAGAATAATTTACATTTTTACCTTATATAATACTTTTCTATAGTAGAGAAAATTTTTATGCAATACATGATTCCTCTCAACAGTGGACTTTGTTGGAAAAGGTTAACTTTCGCATTCATCAAGAAATCTGAAGCACCTGAAAGAAATGAATAAGTACAAAGTTTTGAGGCAAACAATTGTAACTTTCCAATTCCTGCTATCAGAAAAATTCAAATTCACTTTAAATACTATTTATTTTTATTTTCAAAGAGGTTTTTAAACACCATTGACAATATTTAATCTTAGTTTTACCACTGATAAAAGACACTTTAAGGAGATAAATATTTTCACACATTTCCTCCTACCCGTTAGTGTAGCAAGCATAGGTTCAGCAATCAGGTGGTCTTTTGGGCCCATTTACATACAAGCTTTATTGTACTGTGCAATCAGCACTAAACAGTTGCTTCCTTTTTGCAGAAGCATAGAGAAAATGAGTAGAAAGTTCTCAATAGTCTCATCATTCTGTAATTAGTGACTATGTATAGCACAGAATCCAGAAAAATTACATTCTAAATAATACATTTTTAATAAGCTGTGATAAAAGCTGATTTATTTTGACAAATATACAAAATATACATAAAAAAACTTGTATTTGATTTGAGGAAGACTCATATATTGTTCACTGGGAAAAATAAACAATAATTTCAAAAACTTTAAAAATATCTTCCATGAAGGTGGGCTATTCCTATAAGACATAAACTTGTTAAATTATTATGGAACAAATTTCAAAAAAAATGGCAGAAATAATAATGCAAAATTCAAGAGAGTAGAGCGCTCCCAAAGGGTGTTGTGTTCCCAGGGAACCCAAGTTTTGGTTATCGTCTAATTGCTAAATCTCAATGGTTGATGTGAATTAGTGGTATGAGTTAGAAATAATCAGCTATTATGTGAAGCCACACAGATTCAGGCTTTTCTGTTTTAACAGTCACCCTAACTGTTTGAAGATACAATGCATGATTTGTGTCCTAATGACCTACATAATTGTAGTCCAGAATTTGCCAAGGAAAATAAGACTGGAAATGGTGAAAGAAAATTTGGTTCCTCGGGTTTCTTTATCACGGATCTCTGATGGGCACAAGACCTGCCAGTGATTGTCATTAAGTGCATTCTTGTTTGATACTGACTGAGTTCACACACTCCAAAGATGGATGGAACCAACTATAGATATGATAGAATCAGAAGGGTTTTCATGTGACTGTTAGCTTGGTAGTTTTGACTATTTTTTATACATATGAACTGTTTCACCTGTCTCTAATAAGTCATATGAAAACAAAACCTCATTTTACTCTGCAAAGAAAATTTTGGAGATAAAATGTCTGGAGATTAATGAGTTTATTAGCTGACCATCATGTGGTAGTTTTATTTGTGAGTAAAAGTTTCCTATTCAATGTTTGTTATTTACATTTTATGTTTTTTTTATATATTCTGGTTTTGGCCCAGTTCTTTATTTATTTGCATTTTAAAGCAGCACTCCCCTCCTGCTTTACAAACATTACATAACTCTTAAGTGAAACACAAAGTAATGTATAAACACCAATCATGTGCAATTTAGAGGCAATAAATGTTTATTTTATATGAATAAAATATACATGAAGATATTTTTCATGTTATATGGTATATATTAATTGCACCTACCAACTCCTTCATAAAAGCAATATTTATGATTTATATACTATATTTACCTCAGTAGGTTTTAGCATAAGTATAGGACAGTTAGCATTAAGTAAATCTAGAAAATAATCTTCACCAATGACTGCAATATGCATTTCTGCCATCATGGAAATTTCCTAAGAGCGTTGTTCAACATGGTGGCTTCTAGCTACAAGGGGCTATTAAGCATTTAAAATGTGGATGACAAAACTCAACTGAGATATTTATTTTGCTGAATTTTAAGTAAGCTAAATTTAAATGGCCACAGGTGGCCCGTGGGTAGCACAGCTGTAGAGCGACCTCTCTTCAACAGACAGCAGTATCTGGGATGACTCCTTATAGAAGTCAAATTCTCTTGTCAAAAAAAAAAAAGAAGAAAAACGAAAAAGAAAGAAAGAAGTTCAAATTCAAAGGTGTATCCTCATCAAATTCAAAGGTATATCCTCATTTTGATGTTTTCTTAAAATGGGAGACAATTTTATTCAGAGCAATAAATAAAATCATTGAATAATACTTTGTTGAAGTTTTCCAAAAATATATGCTTGCTCTACTATTTGTAAAAGGATTTACACATTTTACCTGACCATTTTTATGTTTCTGTATTGTTACATAGAATGCTCACTTTTCCTCTTTCTGATAAAGTTCTGTTCTCTTTGTATAAAGCAACGACATATTGAAAAGAACCAGCAATATCAATATTTATTCTCATTTCCTTTTGTCTTGGGTCTTATACTAGCCAGTCAAAAAAAAATCAAGTTACTTAGGTTGATTCCTTTCTTCCCCACTTGTGTAGTTCTGTGGTTTATCAGTGATAGGATTAGGTTCATTTGGTATTGTTTATATGCCTTTTTGGTCATTCCTGTATCACATGAATCTTTATTTAGAATTAACATAGAACATTTAAGAGTTAACATAGATTGGCTGTGCATTTTATGTGGATTTTAACAAAGGCACAGGACAACGTATCTACTACCAAGTCATGGTATGTAATGGTTCCATTACTATAAACTTCCACTGGGCTTTGCTTCTGTCATCACGCCCTCCCCAGGTCCCAAGTCCCGATAATCACTGTAGTATTTCCATGTTCAGAATGTGTACAAGTTGAATCATGGAATAGGTCTCATTCAGTATCTGGATTTTGTTCCATCTATGTTGCATGAATCAATAGTTTATTCTTTTCATCAATGAAAAGAATATTGTGTTGAAGTCTAAGTTTCATTGTCTGGATATCTCAGTTTCTTAATTCATTCACCTGTTGATTAACATCAGTATTGTTTTCATTTTTTTTGAAATTATGAAATAATTTGGTTAAACTTCCCTGAGAACTAGTAACTTTTATTAATTCACAAAATGAAATTGAGGGGGAGTTTATTTACTCCCTGCTTTCCCCCATGGGGCAATGTGTGCCATCAGAAATCTCTGCAGGAAGGAAGACAAAGGGAAATGGGTCTTGATCTTTCATGTTTCCCTTCCCCAAGGAAGAAAGCAAATGTTTGTAGAAAGCTGGACGGAGAAAAAAAAATTAGGAATTTCACCAAAATCACTCACTACTCATGGACTGAAGGCCATATCAAAAGGTGTAGGTTGAATTTTCCTTGGTAAATGACAGAAAAAATACTTAGGAGTTAGATACACAGAGAGAACAAGGCTTAGAAGTGACCTTGAGAACTGGGCTGCAGTCATGTCTTGGTCAACTTACCTTTATTTCTCCCTTGTAGAGAAACTCTTTTTGACATATTCCTCACCTCCTCAAAATAAAATGTGCTGATCCAGAAGTTAATTCTAGCTAGATTTTCTTGAATTAAGTTTGGATATAGAGTAATGAGAAGTAAAAAGTTAGTGGTACAAAATGCCATAGGCCATTATTGCCATAAAAAGCAATAATGTAAGACAAAAAAATCATTATAGATAAGACCTTAAATTAAAAGCACATCTAAATTATTGACTCAGTTATGCAGATATAATTTAATAAAGAACTGAGAAGTCTTCAGGGACTTGTAGTGAATGAGATACTGCAAATTAAATATAAATTGAACATGTTAGCAAATTTATTCAATATGTTCCATAGGCCATGCTGTATTAAGTGAGTAAGAATGAAAATTTGTTTCCATTAAAATTCTTAAGAAAAGAATTTGATTTGGCCAATTAGAAAATGAACTGCTTCCCCTTAAAAAAACAAACTTAGAAATGTTTCATGTCATCTCCCCTAAAGTTGGCATCAGCTCAGACATCTGTGTGACACAAACCTATTTTTCCAAATCACTTCTTTTTGCTTTGTACCTTGCTGCTGCTGCTGGATCACCCTCTAGTTCCCTATGTTAAACCTCAGAGCCATCTTTTGACTTATATGTCTCTTACTTGCTATTCATATCCCTATCTCATGCCTGTATACCACTACTTACCAGTTGCTATTGCACATAGTTATTTTGCTGTGTATATTTGGCTATTCAAAAGCCACTCTGGCTGGGCATGATAGCATATGACTGTAATCCCAGTGGCACAGGAAGCTGAGACAAGGAGGATTGGGAGTTCAAAGCCACCTTTAGCATCTTACCAAGGACCTAAGCTTTAGACTTAGCAAGACCCTGTCTCTAAATAAAATATTTAAAAAGGGCTGATGATGTAGCAGTGGTTAAGCTCCCCTGGGTTCAATCTCAGGTACAAAAACAAAAAACAAAACACACATACACACACACATAACTAGAGCTCAATAAATGTGAGTTTTTATGGTTATAATTTTCAGTACTGCTTGTTTGGTTTTTTTCTGTACAAATTTCCATGCTTTTATGTTGAAAGAAGTCACAAGCAATATTGAATTATTTTAATTATGTTATATACTATTGATTATGTTAATTATAACATAGATAATCTTCTGGTAGGTAAACTATATAACTTGTATCCAACCTATGTTGAAAAATTTCACCTGTACCTCAAATGTTTTTTTTTAAATAGCAGGCATATCTTTTATACTACAAGATATGTGTGTTTATTTTAAATATCCATTTTGTATATTGAGTTCCAATATTCTTTTTCTTGTGAAGGGGAACCCATGATGTCATGGTGAAGACTTTCCCCCGAAATGTGCACTACTTGAAAGTTGATTGATTTAAAAAGTACATTCTGATAATTGAGTAAATCTCAGTATTGATTCCTGAAACTGATATGGAGTTGCCCACAGGCAGCAAAACTCACAAATGAACTGCACAGATGTGTGCCTCATCCATTAATCCCTTATGCCTTTAGTGCAGTATCACAAACAAAAATAGATAGTAATTGGTACTCAAGGAATGGATCACTGACAGACAAAAAAGCAATAAGCTGTTTCCTGGGAGCAGCTGCTGAAGCGTGGTCTTCATGTCTGGAAACTCCCACCTGACTCCTTGGAAGAATGCGTTCATTTGCTCTCTATCAGTGTAGAATCAAAAAAGGTTAGTTGGGCAGGAAGAAAAGCAATTTTGTAAGTCATCTCTGAGGAACAGATTCACCATGATGGGAAAGAACAGATCATTTTTCAACCCCTCTCTCCATGTTCAAACCATCATCTCATTCCTTCATAAAATAATTTCCTAAGAAGAACTGAAGAATCAGAAATCTTTCTCTACAGCACAAACACAAATTTTTGATCCTCAGTATTACCTGTGTAACTGGAAGAATGAAATCGAATGGGACCATCTAGAGCCAGTGATTGTGTCTGATTGTTTTTTTAGCTTGAAAAAAACTCTGCAAAACCAAAAAAATATAAAAGAAAATAAACATGGAATTTTTCTAGCTGAATCAGGTGAAAAGTCTTGGGACACTGCCCCCTTAATCTTAATCATCCATGCCCACTCCATGTCCAAAAGGCAAACTGCAGGGGTCTTTTGGCTCTGGAAGTCATCCTGAAAATCATTGACTCAAGAAAAATATTGAGAAAAAAAATAAAGGATGACGGGGACAGGTAAAAGGCATTTTACGCACAGTCCTTGTGTTAGTCAGCTTTATGTTACTAAACAAATACTCAAGGTAATACAATTTATCATGATCAAAAGTTTCTTTTGGTCAGATGTGTGGGAGGCCATCCTCACATGTGATTTGAGTTACCTCCCTGGCTGGGCGAGAGGCGCTTAGGCACATCTTGTGTCCAGAGCTTTCCCCATCCTTCTCAGGTCCGAGGGCTTGTCTGTGTGAAGGCATGTCTGGCCACTACCCCGAAGACCCAATCATATCCCTTGACCTTGGGACACTGCCCCCCTTAATCTTCATTGGATGGGATTTTCCCCAGAAATTTTTGTTCCCCAATAAAAGTCCACTCTCTGGCGTGTTCTTTCTCTCTTGCTAGCCTCTTCAGTAAACCTTGCTACCATAATAGGTGGCTGGAGGCTGGAGCTAGGAGAAGCCATCCTGGAGCTGGCTTAAAGGTAATTAGAGTCTGTCTCTTAATTCAAAACTCCCTAGAGGTTTCTCACGCTGTGAACTTTCATTTATGAAGCCTGTACTGGCTGTGGGCTAAACAGGTGCAGTGGTGCATGTCTGTAATCCCAGCAATTTGGGAGGCCTAGGCAGGAGGAACATAACTTAACCTGACAACTTAACAAGGACCTAAGCAACTAGGCGAGATCCTGTCTCAAAATTTTAAAAAGGCTGGGGGGTGTGGCTCAGTGATTAAGCATCCCTGGGTTCAATTTCCTGTACCAAAAGAGAAAAACAGTTTTTTTTGGCTCACAGTTTCATAGACACCTGATCCATAGATGTCATTGTTTTGGACTGTGATGAGTTAGCACATACTGATGGGAGTAGGTGGTGGAACAAAACAGGTCACCTCATGACCTGGAAATAAAAACAGAACACGAAAGAGGAAGAGACCAGGGTCCTATAATCCTTTTTAGGGCACACTCCAAATATTTAAAGACCTCTCAAAAGGCCCTATCACTTCCAGATTCCACCACCTTCCAAATATGCCAACTTGGGGACCAAGCTTTTAATATATGGGCCTTTGAAGGGGGCTTTTAGGATTCAAATTGTAGCCAAAATATTCTTTCTTCTATGCAAATACATTGTGCCTTATGCTCACTTAACTCTTTCACAAATTCTTCATAGCTAAATGGTTTTTAAAAATTCATTTCTTACCTTTATTCTGGCAATTCTCTAGTAACATTCTCTTGGCTTAACATTTTCCAGCCCACATAGAAGAAAAATCTCTGATTTCAATGTTATATGAAACCCTTCTATAGTCCAGTTCTTTTCTAGCTGCCTGACTTCCAACCACTGATGTCCTACTCCCGCCACGTGCTTCTGGTCCACATGTCCACCAGGTAGTTCATGTTTCAGGCATCCAAGTTCCCTGGTTGCCTTCACACACCAAGACTTGGAAATGATCAATATTTAACAGATAAGTTTTAATGGAAACAATGTGTGCATGCAGGCAAATGAGTCTCAAATTGCTTTGAAGATGCACCCCTTAGAGAATCCTTTTAAAACTCTCTCCAGGATCAAGATGGTGGAAATAAGGGAGGCTGCAGGTTTTAACTCCACAGTTTGGAATCAAAGCAGGGAGAGAATCGCATAATGGAGAGGTGGGTGAGAGAGAGAATGAACTGATTCAAAATACTGAGCTATCAGAGCATTTTAGGGACTTGAAAATTTGGGTTACTAGAAACAAAAAACAGAAAAGAATTTGTTACACAAAGGGCAGTATCTGCAGCATCAAGGCAGGTCTGGGGAGAGGGAATAAGACATGGAGAAAAGAGAGGCAAAGCTGACAAACTTAGTTCAGAAAAAGCAGTAGAAGAGAGAGAAAGAGTTAAGCTGGTGCAGAGTTGCAAAAACACATGTTGAGCAAGAAGTGTTCTATTCTCTCAATTTGCCAGTGGAGAAGAGTAGTGGGCAGCCTGTTTATAGAGAGCATACCTCAACTTACAGCTAGGGATAGGCTTCCTACCTAGAGATAATAAGAAATATCTTAATTAAATATTTAAAAGGGAACACCTTTTAAATGAACCAGCTGAGCAACCTATGTAGTGGGGTCACTATCTATGAGATGAAGATACCTGAACCCCTCCTCTCCTTCTGGCTTCTGCAATGAGTGAGGTGGAGCAGAACAGAGGGCATGACACTACCAGGGAGTGCAGCACCTATGGTGTGCTGCATGTCTCTGCCCTAGGCCACCACTTTTTGCTTCTGCCAGTAGTTGCAGCCCCTAGAAAGTGGCAAGTACTTCTGCTGTTGGCCACCATCACATACCCAAACTTTCTTCACCACCCCATGTCCTCATTGCCAGGCTGTCACATTCTTTTGCCACTGTACCCCATGCACTGAAACTCATAGCTGTTTTGATAACCTTAAGTGTGTGCTGCATATCTATAGGCAGATCCACAAGACTGTAGTACCAGGCAGGGAGAGACCTGTCCACTCTTTCACAATCAGGGGTCATTTCTTCTGACTTTCCAGAGAGTTAGTATGTGACAGACATACTGAGGAAGTGTGGAACCCAGCTAGGTTCATTCCAGAAATGGGGAGGTCTGTGTCCATAGGGCTTGCCTGAGGCTTGAAATCATGACCTGAGTTCTGCACAGTTCTTGAAGGAGAAAGGTGAACTAAATGCAGAATAAATTAATATACAGCTCTTTGTTTCATCATGGGGAAAGCTGATGTAATTACTATCTCTGAACCCAGAGAAACCAAACCAGACTGAGAAGCAGCATAAATCAGGTTAGGAAGAGTGCTAGATACAATGGATAGAAGAACTGGACACATGCACTGAGGCATTTAGAAGGGCTGTGATAGATGGTGTGGGGCATTGCAATGTGTGGACCAGGGGAATAAGCCGATTAAACCATTCATTATGAAAAAGTTTGTCTGCTTTAAGCAATACTTAGGATGTACTGAGATGAATTGAAAGATGATTACAGAAGTCTAATCGAAAGTTGAGGTGGGACACATAAAATAGGAGTGCAAAGAAAGAAATGGACTCAAAAAGGAAGAATTTGAAAAAAAAGGAATAATAAAAAGAATCACAGGGAAATAAAAGGGAGACCAACAGACTAGAGGAAAAGGATAGAGAGAGAGGGAGAAGAAGAGGGCATGAGGAAGTATTGGGGAACAAAGTCTACCATATATGCTATGTCCATGTATGAATATACCATGATGAATCTAGTTTATATACATTATTATAATGTACTACTACTACTACCACCACTACAACTACTAATGACAATGGAAAGAAGATCAGGGGAATAGAGGGAGCAGATCAGGTGAAGAAAGAGGGGAGGGCAAGGGTAAGTACTAAGGATGAGATTGATCAAATTATGATATGTGCATATATGAATATTGCATAATGAATCCATTATTATGTATAGTTATCATGCACCTATAAAAAGAATAATATTTTTTAAAAAAGAAGAGGATTTACAGGGAAGTGAATAAAGGAAGAACTAAATATATGCAACCATTGAAAATCACCTGAAGAAGGCCCAATATTTTAGAGACTGAGAAAATAGCAGAAATAAGCAAGGTACATCAGTTGATTGCAGAGAAAAAAGATGAGCTTCAGGGCACAACACATCTGCAGTGTTCTGTGGGTTTGCCAACACCAAAAAGTGAGGCCCCAATAAGACCTAGATGGAAGGGCTTGCCTGAAGCTTGAAATCATTTTTTTATATCATACAGGTTACCAACCTTGGGTTTTCCTTCCCTGCTGGGGACAAAATGTTGTCATTCACACTATAATAGTTGCAAGAGCCTTGGCAACAAGGCCCTTCTTGAGGGAGGGGCTGGATAAGGTGCAGACAGGGCAACAGTTGGAGAGAATATATATTGTCTCTCCTGCAACTGTCACCCTTGAAAGCAGCACCTGGCTAACACCTCTGTTGCCTCTAAGAGTATTCCTATGTCTTTAGAACCATGTGGGCTCAGGCTGAGGCTCCTACAACACTTTGTCCTCAAGTGGTCTACTTGATTTGCTGAGATTGACCCCTGCTTTGGTCAGCTCAGGGTGCTCCAACAAATACCATAGCCTGGGTAGCTGAAAAAACAGACATTTAAAGATTTCTCACCTTTCTTTCTTTTTTTTTTTTTTGAGTGTGCCCATTGGGATTTTTTTAAGTTGATTTTAGTTTTTTAAATACATGACAGCGAAATGTATTTCAATTCTTATTACACGTATAGAGCACAATTTTTTATATCTTTGTATAAAGTATGTTCACGTCTTTATACATGTACTTTTTTGCATTACAATTCTTATTACACATTTTTCATATCTCTCTTTGTATATAAAGTAGGTTGACACCCAATTCCTGTCTTCATACATGTATTTTGGTTATTGATGTCCATCACATTCCACCATCCTTTCTAATCCCCTGCCTCCTCTCTTTCCCTCTCTCCCCTCTTCCCTATCTAAAATTCATCTATTCATCCCATGTTCCCCCTCCTTACCCCACTATGAGTCAGCCTCCTTATATCAGAAAAAAACATTCAGCATTTGTTTTTGTTTTTTTGGATTAGCTAACTTCACTTAGCATTATCTTCTCCAACGCCATCCATCTACCTGCAAATGAGATGATTTTATTCTCTTTTATTGCTGAGTAAAATTCCATTGTGTATATATGCCACATTTTTTTTTTATCCATTCATCCACTGAGGTTGGCTCCACAGTTTAGCTACTGTGAATTGTGCTGCTATAAACATTGATGTGGCTGTGTCCCTGTAGAAATGCAAATCAAAACTACTCTAAGATATTATCTCACTCCAGTCAGAATGGCAGCTATTATGAAGAAAAACAACAGTAAGTGTTGGCAAGGATGTGGGGAAAAAGGTACACTCATACACTGCTAGTGGGACTGCAAATTGGTGCTGCCAATATGGAAAGCAGTATGGAGAGTTCTTGGAAATCTGGGAAGGAAACCACCATTTGACCCAGCTATCCCTCTCCTCGGCCTATACCCAAAGGACTTAAACACAGCATACTACAGGGACACAGCCACATCAATGTTTATAGCAGCACAATTCACAATAGATTTCTCACCTTTCTAGAGGCTGGAAGTACAAGATCAGAGGGCCAGCATGGCTGGGTTCTGGTGAGCACTGTCACCCCGGATTGTAGACCCAGGCTTCTCTTTGTTTCCTCACACAGGAGAGAGAGAGAGAGAGAGAGAGAGAGAGAGAGAGAGAGAGAGAGAGAGAGAGAGAGAGAGAGCGCAAGCAGATTACCTCCTTCACGAGGGAAGGATGCAAGGCAAGACTTGGACGATGACTGGAGTGACTAAGTACACTGCACACACCTAGCACCAAGGAGCAACACACAAGCAGATGGATGCTAGCAACAGGCTTTGAAGGGAAACTGCTTCAAGCTCACAGAAAGCATCTCTCTCCCTCTCTCTCTCCCTCTCCTCTCTCCTCTCTCTTTCCCTCTCCTCTCTCTCTCCCTCTCTTCTCTCCTCTCTCTATCCCTCTCCTCTTTCCCCCCTCTCCTCCCCATCTCTATGCTGGGATTGTGGCTCAGCGGTAAGAGCACTCACCTAGCATGTGCAAGGTTCTGGGTTTGATCCCTAGCACCACATTAAAATAAAGGTATTGTGTCCAACTACAAATAAAAAAAGAAATATTAAAAAAGAAAGAAAGAAAGCACCTGTCTCTATTCAGGTGTGTCCTGGACGTGTTTCCAGGAATTTTTCTGTGTGTTGCATTAGATGACTAATAATTTGGACTTAAAGCTATTTATTTTAATTCTAATATATTTACTTAAATTTTTAATGTAAATCTTTTTATTTATATATGATAACAGAATGCATTACAATTCTTATTACAATATAGAGCACAATTTTTCATATCTCTGGTTGTATACATAGTATATTCACACCAATTCATGTCTTCATACATGTACTTTGGATAGTAATGATCATCACATTCCACCATCATTAATTACCTCATGCCCCTTCCCTTCTGCTCCAACCCCTCTGCCCTAACTAGAGTTCGTCTAGTCCTCCCAGGCTCCTGCTCCCTATCCCACTATGAATCAGCCTCCTTATATGAAAGAAAAAATTCGGCATTTGGATTTTTGGGATTGGCTAACTTCACTTAGCATTATCTTCTCTAACTCTATCCATCATTTACTGATGAGTAATATTCCATTGTGTACATATGCTACATTTATTTTTTATCCATTTATCTATTGAAGGACATTTAGGTTGGTTCCACAGTTTAGCTATTGTGAATTGTGCTGCTATAAACATTGATGTGGCTGTGTCCCTCTAGTATTGTGTTTTTAAGTCTTTTGGGTGTAGACTGAGGAGAGGGACAGCTGGATCAAATGGTTGTTCCATTCCCAATTTTCCAAGAAATCTCCATACTGCTTTCTATATTGGCTGCACCAATTTGCAGTCCCACCAGCAGTGTATGAGTGTACCTTTTTCCCCACATCCTCACCAACACTTATTGCTGTTTGTCTTCATAATAGCTGCAATTCTGACTAGAGTGAGATGAAATCTTAGAGTGGTTTTGATTTGCATTTCTCTAATTGCCAGTAATGATGAACATTTTTTCATGTATTTGTTGATTGATTATACATCATCTTCTGAGAAGTATCTCTTCAGGTCCTTGGCCCATTTATTGATTGGGTTATTTTTTTTGTTTGATTTTTTTTGATGTTTATCTTTTTAAGTTCTTTATATAATCTAGTGATAAGTGCTCTATCTAATGTGTGAGGGGTAAAGATTTGCTTCCAAGATGTAGGCTCTCTATTCACCTCACAGATTGTTTCTTTTGCTGAGAAGAAGCTTTTTAGTTTGAATCCATCCCATTTATTGATTCTTGATTTTAATTTTTGTGCCAAAGAGTTTTATTAAGGAAGTCGGGGCCTAATCCCAAATGATGGAGATTAGGGATTACTTTTTCTTCTATTAGATGCAGGGTCTCTGGTTGCATTTGTAAGTCCTTGATTCATTTTGAGTTGAGTTTTGTGCATGGTGAGAGATAGAGGTTTAAACTCATTTTCTTGCATATAGATTTCCAGTTTTACCAGCACCATTTGTTGAAGAGGCTATCTTTTGTCTAATGCATTTCTTGCCAACTTTATCTATTATAAAATAATTGTAATTTTGTGGGTTAGTCTTTGTGTGTGCTATTCTGTCTGCCAGTCTGTTTTGGTGCCAATACCATGCTGTTTTTGTTATTATTGCTCTGTAGTATAGTTTGAGGTCTGGTGTAGTGATGCCACCTGCTTCACTCTTCCTGCTAAGGATTGCTTTAGCTATTCTTGGTATCTTATTTTTTCCAGATGAATTTCATGATTGCTCTTACTATTTCTTTTATTATTATTTTATTATTCTTTTACTATTGCTTTTACTATTTCTATGAGGAATGTCATTGGAATTTTGACCAGAATTACATTAAACCTGTATAGTGCTTTTGATAGTATGGTCATTTTGATAATATTAATTCTGCCTATTCAAGAGCAAGGTAGATCTTTCCATCTTCTAAGGTCTTTTTTTTATTTCTTTCTTTAGGGTTCTGTAATTTTCATCATATATATCTTTCTCCTTCTTTATCCTTTTTGATTGACTTTAGTTTGCTGTCTTATTCATTTGATATGAGAAGATGGAAACTCCTGCTTGCTTCCGCAGTCCATGTGAGTGGTATGATTTTTCCCAATCCTTAACCTTCAGTCTGTGAATGTTTTTTTCTATGAGATGTGTCTCTTGGAGGTAGCATATTGTTGGATCTTTGTTTTTAACACAATCTCCTAGTCTATGTCTTTTGATTGGCCATTGACATTCAGGGTTATATTTGAGACATGATTTGTGTTCCCAGCCATTTTTGTTTATTTTTGGTATTTAATGTGACTTGGTTTCTCCTCTGATTATATTTTCCTGTAGTGTAATCCCTCCCTCTGCTGATTTTCATCATTGTTTTTCACTTCCTCTTCTTGGAATATTTTGCTGAGTATGTTCTATAGTGCAGGCTTTCTAGTTGTAAATTCTTTTAATTTTGTTTATCATGGAAGGTTTTTATTTCATCGTCAAATCTAAAGTTTAGTTTTGCTGGATATAAGATTCTTGGTTGGCATATATTTTGTTTCAGAGATTGGTATATGTTGTTCCACAATCTCCTGGCTTTGAGGGTTTGGGTTGAGAAATCTGCTGAGATATGAATTGGTTTCCCCATAAATGTGATCTGATTCCTCTCTCTTGCAGCTTTTAAGATTCTATCCTTACTCTGTATGCTAGGCATTTTCATTATAATATGCCTTGGTGTAGATCTGTTGTAATGTTGTACATTTGGTGTCCTGTAAACCTCTTGTATTTGGTTTTCCCATTCATTTTTCATGCTTGGGAAATTTTCTGGTATTATCTCATTGAGGAGATTGTGCATTCTTTGGTTTGAAACTTTGTGCCTTCCTGTATCCCAATAAGTCTTAGATTTCGTCTTTTGATGCTGTCCCAAAATTCTTGGATGTTCTGTTCTTGGTTTCTCACTTTCTGCACTGTGTGATCAACTTTATTTTCCAGATTGTATATTTTGTCTTCATTATCTTATGTTCTTTCTCCCAAGTGATCTAGTTTGTTGGTTATGCTTTCTATTGAGTTTTTTATTTGGTTTATTATGTCCTTCATTTCAAAAATTTCTGACTATTTTTTTTCAGGGTCTCTATCTCTCTCCTGAAGTAATCTTTTGCTACCTGTATTTGCTCTCTTATCTCATTGTTGGAGTGATCAATTTTTGCTTGTATTTGCTCATTTAGGTCATTCTTTAATTCACAGAACATTTTAATTATGAACCTTCTGAACTCCTTTTTTGATATTTTATCAACTTTGCTGTTCATAGGTTCTGTTATTATAGTGTCCTGGTTTGTTTGGGGCACTTTTCTCTCTTGTTTTTTCATGTTGTCTATGTGTCTTCCATTCTTGCAGTGTGGATCTGAGATATTACAGTTTCTTCCCTATATTCTTGTAGTACCTGTGCAGATTGTCAGTACTGCACCTTGATGTTGGGCTTCCAGACCCTGCTGGTGTCCCTGGATGGATGCTACTGCATCCTAGCTCTGGGACCTGTGTAAGTTGGAGTGGGTGGGTCTGGGCCACTGGGCTTGACCTCCCGAGGTAGTCTGCTGATAGGCAGGGGTGGTCCTGCACCAAGGGCTAGGCTCTGGCATTATCTGCTCCACCAGAGGATGCCTACTGAAATCCTGGATCCTGCATGGGCTATTGTCTATTTAGCTAAATTTTGGTTGAAATATTATTTAGTCAAATTTATCAATCTTGAAAATGGCCTCTACATTTTTAAGGCAAATTCCCCTGAGGTTTCTTGTATGATATCTAAAGTATTGACTTTTTAAACAATAAATTATTTTGAAATAAATTTAGGTTTGCAGAAAAGTTGCAAATATGGTACAGAGAGTTCTCACATATTCTTTACCCATACTCTCCTATGTCACACAGTACTGTTTTCAGTACAAAGAATTAACATCTGTGCATCATCATTAGCTAAACTTTCACATTTACTAAATTTTCCCACTAATGCCTTGTTTCTTGTTGTTGTTCCAGGATGCCACTTAAGACACCACATTGCATTTCTTCATCATGTCTCCTTAAGTTTCTTCAATCTGACCACTCATTAATTTCTCCTGGGTTGGGGCTGGGGTTGTGGCTTGGTGGCAGAGCACTTGCCTAGCACATGTGAGGCACTGGGTTCAATTCTCAGCATCACATAAATAAATTTTAAAAAAGTATTGTATCCATCTACAATTAAAAATAAAATTTTAAAAATTTCTCCTTGTTGTTTTTAATCTAACCCTTTGAAAAATATTGGTCAGGTTGTTTGCAAAATGTCATTCAAATTATTCTCAAGATAGACTGAGATTTGCAGAGGAATTTCGATTTTTTGGAAGAATGTCACTAAGATAATATACCATCTTCATCCAATTACATCAGGGGAGCATGATACAAAAAGACATGCTAGGTGTGGTGACCCATGCCTGTAATTCTAATGGCTCAGAAGCTGAAGAAGGAGGTTCTCAAGTTCAAAGCCAGACTCAACAAGCAACTTAGTGAGCAACTTAGTGAGACCCTGTATCTAAATAAAACATAAAATAGCTGGGGATGAGGCTCAGCACTTAAGCACCCCCTTGGTTCTATCCGCTTACTGAAATAAAGTAAGTCAATAGATGTGGCCAGCAGCAATGTTGTCATGAGGTTCCAATGGTGATTTTCTATTCCCTGCCTTTCTTCTAAATGTGTTTACTATAGAAGACTTGTACAGAAGATTTGTTTTTTCCCTTTTGTTAATTTATTTATTCATCTTGTTGGATATAGAATTGAACTCCAGAAAGATTAAAGGTCAAAAGAAGAAAAATGAGAATACAAAGCCAATCTGTGAATTCAGAAAACATTATAAACACACCAAAATACAAGTTTTAATCAACAACCAAGTCTTACCGGAGACATTAACGGGCATGGTACAATGTATTTGAGGCATACTTTAGTTTTTTGAAACTAAAATATAGTAAATCAATCTAAAAAGATAATAAGCCAATATCTAGAATTGCTAAACATTCTTACACAGGAACTATAAAAACCACAATAATGACAGCAGAGGTAAGAGGTTGCCATTTAAAAAATCCACAAAGGATGCCAGAAAAGGACAAGGAAATCTAAAGATATGCTTAATTTTCTAGTAACCACCTTGGGCCAGCAACTCTGGCAGACGGGAGCCAGGCTGCAGATGTGCAGCAGCGGCGGGAGGTCAAGTCCGGCTCCCGCTCCCCGCAGCAGGGGTAGGCTCTGGCATCTCCTTGGGGCCTGCCGCCAGCGCGCTCTGAGGTGAGTGAGCGGCGGGAGGAGTCCAGCGGTCCGCGCCAGCACCCGTCTGCTCTGCCTGCCAGGGACACTTGAGAGGCGGGGACACTTGAGAGGCGGGGACACACGGTGGCGCAGCCTTCCGCGGCCGGCCGTGACCTTGGCGAGCCACTTCCCTGGCGCCCAGGTGTCTACGCGGTGCCAGCCCGGCCGAGGGGACCTTGTGGCACCCACCTGCTTCAAGCCGCGCCGGCTGGGGTCTTGGAGCCTGTTGCTGGCTGGAAGTTCCTGGAGGCCTTTGGCTCCTCCAAGCTCTGTGCTCCTGCGCCTATCTGTGTCCCTGTGCCGCCTGCGGCAGGTGCAGGAGCTGGGCGCTCCTTCTCCTTGCCGAAGTCTGGGGGCGGGCAGAACATTTCCACTGCTGGTCCAAGGACACGGGATTTGGAAATCCTGGATGATTACCTTTGTAAGAAGCTGGGAATAATTTCTTTAAATTTCATCTCTTAGTTTTCCATCTTGTTGCATTTCTGAGGCAAATGGAGAATCCGTGAACAACTTTAGTAATGAAGAGTTCCACTGCCACTTCCTTAACGAAGGCTTTACTGTCAAAGACATTCTGAACCCAAAAATTAATGAGTGTCTTCTTCAGATGATAAGAGTGCCTTTTATGTTGCAGACCTTGGAGACATTCTAAAGAAATATCTAAGATGGTTAAAAGCTCTTCCTCGTGTCACCCCCTTTCATGCAGTCAAATACAATGATAACAGAGCCATAGGGAAGATCTTACCTGCCATTGGGACAGGATTTGACTGTGCTAGCAAGACTGCACAGTGAGGATTACCTATGCAAATCCTTGTAAACAATCTTCTCAAATTAAATGTGTTGCCAGTATTGGAGCCCAAATGATGACTTTTGACTGTGAAGTCGAGTTGATGCAAGTAGCCAGGGTGCATCTAAAGGCAAAGTTGGTTTTGCAGATCAGCTCTGATGATTCCAAAGCAGTCTGTTACCTCAGTTTTAAATTTGGTGCCACACTCCAAAACCAGCAGACTTCTTTTGGAACTAGCTAAAGAATTAAATATTGGTGTCAGCTTTCACATGAGGAGTGGGTGCGCTGGTCCTGAGATCTCAGTTCAGGCCATCTCTGATGCCCACTGTGTCTTTGACATGGGAGCTGAGGTTGGTTTTAGCGTGTATATGCTTGATATTGGTAGAGGCTTTCCTGGATGTGAGGATGTGAAGCTTAAGTTTGAAGAGATTACCAGTGTGATCATCCGAGCACTGGACAAATACTTTCTGTTGGACTCTGGAGTTAGGATCATAGCTGAGCCAGGCAGTTATTATGTTGCTTCAGCTTTCACTCTTGCAGTTAATCTCATTGCCAAAAATCATGTTAAAGGAACAGATAGGCTCTGATGATGAATATGAGTCAAGTAAATAGACCTTTAAGTATTATGTGAATGATGGAGTATTCACAGATCATTTAATTGCATCCTTTATGATCATGCACGTATAAAGCCCCTGCTGCAGAAGAGACCTAAACCAGATGAGAAGTATTATTAATCCAGCATATGGGGACTGACATGTGATAGCCTTGAATGGATTATCCAGCACTGTGACCTGCCTGAAATGCATGTGGGCAATTAGATGTTTTTTTGAAAACATGGGCTCATACACTGTTGCTACTGCTTCTACTTTCAATGGATTCGAGAGGCCAACAATCTATTATGTGATGTCAGGACCAACATGACAATGCATGCAGCAAATCTAGAACCATTGCTTCCCACCCGAAGTTCAGGAGCAGGACATCAGCACTCTGCCCGTGCCTTGTGCTGGGGAACTAACAGCATGAAATCTCATTTGGCAGCAGCAGCATGTGCCTCAACTTGTAGCTATATATGCCACTCTGTAGCTGTTAACTGCAAGGTTAGTTTAAGTCAAGGGATCTGGGGGGACCATGTTACTTAATTACTGCTACATTTGAAATGTCTTTGTAAGTGCAGGTTTGGCACAGATGCCAGCAACATGGAAGACTAGAAGGTGGGGTCACACTTATCTGTGTTCCTATGGAAACTATTTGAATATATGTTTTATATGGATTTTTATTCACTTTTCAAACAAGCTATTAAAGAGGGCCCTCTCAGCTTCCAGCAAGCATTTATAGCTTGTACAATGGCAGAATGGGCCAAAAGCTTAATATTTTCACCTGTTTTGAACATATATATCATCTAAGAAAGAAGTTTGGGCAATTATCTGTTTCAGCCACAAACAAATTTAAACAAAATAGAGGGTGTTCAAAGAAAATCCATGTATCAGGGTTTTTTTTCCCCTTAGACAACAAAATCAGAATCTCCAAATGTGTTGATAATAATAAAAGAGCTTTAATCAACCTGATAATCAATATGTTCTCATGTTCTGGATAAGTTTCCTCTAAGTCCTTTGTTAAGTCCTTTGTTATAGTTTGGATCTGGAATGTTCCCTTAAGGCTCATTTGTTGAAGACTTAGTCCCAACAAAGCAGTGTTCAGAGAAAGTGGTTGGATCATGATGTCTTTGACATCATTGGCTGATTATTCTACTAATAGATTCACAAATCGATGGCATTATTGGAATGGGTTGGAGACTATAGGGGGGTGGGGTCTAGTTGGAGTAAGTATGGTCCAGGGAACATACACTGGAAGACTGTATCTTGTTCCCAGCAGCTTCTTTGCTCTCTGCTTTCTGGTTTCCATAATATGAGCAGTTCTCCTTCGTCACACACTCACCAAAGGCTCAGAAACAATGAAGCCAAGTACCATGGATTAAAACCTCTGAAATTATGAGATAAAATAAAACTTTTCTCCTGTTTTTCAATGTTTTTATTAGTGCCTTACAGTTATACATAACAGTGAGGTTTATTGTGACATGTTCATAAATGAATATGACATAGTTTGTTCTCCTTCAACCCACAGTACTTCCCCCTTCCCTTCCCTCCTTCCTCTTCCTGATCCCCTTCCTAGACTCTACTGGTCTTCTACTTTATTTTTTAATTTATACATTAAAGTTATATATAAAATTGTGATAGATGCATAGATGAACATAGTATATTTTGGTCAACTTTCTTCTCCAGCTCTTCCCCTTTCCCTACC
Organism: Marmota monax; assembly: GCF_021218885.2. NCBI lineage: Eukaryota > Metazoa > Chordata > Mammalia > Rodentia > Sciuridae > Marmota > Marmota monax. Next base: position 288,592 of record NW_026694586.1, on the reverse strand, counting down.
ATCACTCCTCCAACCTCTACTGATCCCCTTTTATTTTTGTGAGATCATTAAAAACAAAACAAAACAAAACTTTTTTTTTTCTTTCTAACTTCCTCACGTGAGAGAAAACATTTGACCTTTAACTTTCTGAATCTGATTTTCTTCTCTTAGCCTGACATTCTCCAGTTGCATTCATTTACCAGCATATGACAAAGCTTCATTTTTCTTTATGGATGAGTAAAACCAGTGTGTGTGTGTGTGTGTGTGTGTGTGTGTGAGTGAGTGTACATATACCACATTTCTTTATCCATTCATTTTTTAACAGCCACCTAGGCTGGCCATGAGAGAACATCTGTCATCTGTAGAATAAGTATTTACACTCACTCCAATACACATCAATCCAGGTGGGATTGTAGAACATTCATTCTTGAGCTATTTGGATCCTCCTGTGAGAGGGGCACCTAATGTAAGCCTCCCACTGGGTCCACCCCGCTTAGAGCCTGGGTCTGAATATGGAGTAGGAGTTCAGGGAACCTAGGAAGGAAGTGAGTCAGAGTGTCCTAGTACCAACATTTCCGCTTCTCTGTGCCCTCGGTTAACATTAACATTTTCTACTCCTTCCTAGGCAGGGATCCAGAGGTTTGCCTCCAAGAGTCCAAGACAACTGGGTACCATGAGGAAACACTGGAGAAAAAATGCTGAGGGAAGAGTAGAAATGGGAAGAGTTGGTCATGTGGAAACTGAGTTCTTAAAGAGAGAAGATGCCAATGGGGTGAGTGGCACTTTTAAAATTTTGTCCTTTTTCTGTGTGTGTATACACACATGTGTGCACAAGCACACTACTGGCATGGAATCCAGGGCATTGCACATCAGATCTCACATTAATATCACATGCTGTAAGCATTGGTATGTATTTGTCCCTATAATATGCTGATTTTAATTCTTTTGGCCAAATAACTAGGAGTGGGATATCTGGATTATAGGGTGAATTCATTTGTGCTCATTTGAGAAATCTCCATACTCATTTCCATAGTGGTGGTACTAATATGCAGTCCCACCAATAATGTATGTGTACCTTTCTTCCCACACCATTGCCAGCAATTATCATTAACTTAATGATTGCCATTGAGGTGAGATGAAATCTTAGTTTCGTTTTTTTTTGGTACTGGGGATTGAACTTGGGGGCACTTGACCACTGAGCCACATCCCCAACCTATTTTGTATTTTATTTAGAGACAGGGTCTTACTGAATTACTTAGCACCTTTCTTTTGCTGAGGCTGCTTTGAACTTGCGATCCTCCTGTCTCAGCCTCCCAAGTCACTGGTTTTACAGGCGTGTGCCACTGCACCCGGCAGCTCTTAGTGTAGTTTGATTTTGCTAAAAATGTTGAACATTTTTTTTCCATATGTTTTTTGTTCATTTGTATTTCTTCTTTAGAAAATATCTAATTAGATCTTTTTGCCCATCTTTTAGTGGGTTTTTAAAAAACATTTTAATTATTTATTGGTGTTAAGTGTTTTGAGGGTTTTTTTGTTTGTTTGTTTTTAGGTCTAAATGTTTTTATTTGAAACAAATAGTTGTACTAAGCAAGACATTACTTTCCCCACTCCAAACTAAAACATCACAATAGCTGCAAAATTCATTAGATAAGCACAACCTTCTCATCATGGTTGGGGTAACCTATTTATAAGCAGTTGTTCTTATGTAAAATATTACCCCAGACTACTAGCATAATACAAAATGGTCTTAATACTGTGTGGGGGCAGTATGTTCTGTAAGTACTGAAAGGTAGAAGAAGCACAAACACAACCCATTGTTTAAAAAAGCTAAATAATTCAAAGTAGAATTTTCAATCCTCACAGCCACCATGCTGTTTGGCTTCTTCCAAAAACTTGTCCAAACCCAAAGGATCTTCTTCCAGCTGAACTGGTCTTCTCAGCTTCTCTAAGGTTTGAACCAGAAAACTTGTCAGGAACAAATCTGTTGGTCTTTATTCTGGTTTCTAGGTCATCACCAAACATGTTCTTGTCCAGATTTTTACTGAGCCTATAAATACTCTGGGCCATATCTTTACCACCTCTCCAGGCTTGATCATAAACATTGTAAATTTCATTCTCTGCACCTAGGAATCCACTGTCCATACCCTTGGATTGGTTGAAAAGCTTTTGGTCATACTGCACTTCATTAGAATTCCAAGGACTAGGTACACCAAGAGTAATAACTTCACTGATATCTCTATTCTCATTTCTCTGCAGCTTTGACCTCTTATCAGGAGCTGCCCTAAGAATATTCCAGTCATGCAGATTCTCTTATTGTCTATCATGACCGATTTCATCTCTCTCACGTGCCTCACTATCTTCTTTTTCCACATGGGTCTTGATCCTGCTCTCTTCTCTCTGGCTTTTGGGGCCATTTTTTTAAGTTTCCCTTCATATTTCTCCTTTTTTTTTTTTTTGAGCCATCTTTTGCTACTTGTGCATCCATTTCCACAGCTTCATGAACCTTCCATTCAGCAATGTTGAGCACTTTGGCCAGTTTGGCAAAATTCTCTGTTATGTTTACTGTCCAAAGTCCTCTTCCATCAGCAGCTAGACATTTATCCAATGAAATTTTATAATCCTTTGCATTTTTCCAGTTGGAAGCACAAGGAGGAATCTGCCACTCTTGTTGTTCCTTCACAGTAACCTTTTGACTAGGAGAATGCATGACAGGTGTAGGAAGAATGCAAGACAGGTGTAGGGAATTTTCTTATTAACCTTGAATCTTGAAGGTACCATTGGATCGTTCTGCATTTCTATCATTCAAATAACCATCTGTTTAGCTCCAGAGTTGAAAGCTACTCCCTGCTGAGATGGTGTGTAGGGGATGTACTGAGCAGGAGCCAGTTTATCAGCTGCTGGTACTGGCATGGCTGCGGCAAACTTTTTGCTTACTGATTACTACCCTTGACTTTTCTGTTATCTCTTTAATAGCTTCTTCAGCAGGTCTTTTCTGGATCATCTATATTCATAACCTCCTTTGGAACCAGGTCAGTGAATTTGCTATAAATGACCTTGTCTTTTGACTGTCATTTTTGAGCAGTTGCATCATATTTAATTTTTCCTCAGGATCCACCTGAATGGCCAGTGCATTTGACATTTTTTTTCCCTTTGGTCTCATATCCAATGGATACTGCATCACATACATCTCAGGAAAAGATCTTCCATTTCCAAAATTCTCTAACAACTGAGATATCCCTCCTTTTCTGTACCTGTATTGGGGTGGGGATTCTCTTTGGGAGGAGACCAGTGAAGTCTGCCATGACCTTTAAGATCTTGGTTTTTCTTAAGCCTCAAGCTGCCCTTGAGACAGCTGAGTAGGTGCCCATAAAAAGCTGAGCTTTGGGCAGGAGGGAGTGCCCTCTAACCCACCCGATGCTTCAGGGAAAAACACAGGACACTCCAGCAGTGGGCCAAGCTATGGCTCTTGGCCACAAAGACCCTCAGGGAAGACCCCAGCTTCAGTGAGGCCTAGTTCCCACAGCGGGCAGACCCCAGCTTCAGTGAGGCCTAGTTCCCACAGCGGGCAGCTGGAAGATGTAGCCATGATTTCAGCCCACATGGTTTGGAGTTCCAGACCAGTTCACCACCTGGGGTGTGTGGACAAAGATAAAGAAAAATGTGGTTACTCAAAGACCCTTCCCCATATGCAGGACCCGAATCCTTTTCAGTTTTTATATACTCTGGATATTAACCCCCAACCGATGTGATTCTGCAATCTGTATACGGGGGAAAAATGGGAGTTCATAACCCACTTGAATCAAATGTATGAAATATGATATGTCAAGAGCTATGTAATGTTTTGAACAACTAATAATAAAAAAATAAAGAAAATTAAAAAAAGAGTGACTGGCAAAGAATTTCTCCCATTCTGTAGACTCTTTCTTTACACTCTTAATGAATTCCTTTGCTGAGCCATGGTGTGGTCTGCTGCTGGAGTCTCATGTATTCTTCGCTGAAACATCCAGTGGGTTAGAGGGCGCTCCCTTTGCTGTGCAGAAGCTTTTTAATTCAATGACATTGCACATTGATACTTGTTTTTCTCTCTTGAGCTTTAGGAGTCTTATTAAGGATATTGAACCCATATTGCATCCTTTGGATGAATCCAACTTATTCATGGTGTACAATCTTTTTAATGTGTTTTTGAACATGGTTTGCTAATGTTTTACTAGTATTTTTGCACTTATGTTCGTCAGGGATCTTGGTCTGTACTTTTCTTTCCTTGATGTGTGTTTTTGTGCTTTTGGTATCAGGATGATACTGCCTTCATAATATGAGTTTGAGAGTATTCTTGTTTTTTATTACATATAAGAATATGAAGAGAATTGACATTAGTTATTTAAGAGTCTGATAGAACTCAGATGGACTTTTCTTTGTTCAATGACTTTTAATTGCTGCTTTAATCACATTGTTTGTTATTGGTCTGTTTATATTTTCTATATCTCTTTGGTTCAATTTGAGAAGGACATATGTGTAAATATTTTCTAGATCTTCCAATTTATTGAAAGTAAGTTTTAAAAATAGACCTTAAAGGTCCTCTGAATTTTAGACATGTCTGTGGTGATCTTTCTTTTTTTATCTCTAATTTTGCTGATTGCATCTTCTCTTTCTTTCAGGTAAATTGGCTAGAGGTTTATTAATCTTATTTATCTTTTCAAAGAACCAATTCTTTGGTCCATTGATTCCTTTGTATTTTTTTAATTCCCGATTTCATTGATTTTGGCTCTGATTTTTATTATTTTCTGTCTTCCATTGGTTTTGGAATTAGTTTGTTCCTGTGTTTCTAGGACTTTGACATGTTCATTTGGGATCATCCTGATTTTTTTTTGTGTGTGCTGTTATTGTGTATGTGTACATGTGTGTATGTATATAGGCCCTTAATGCTAAATGTTCTCTCTCCTCTTAAAACTGCCTTCATAGTGTCACAGAGATTTTAGTATGTTGTATCTCTATTCTTGTTTGATTCTAGATTTTATTTATTTCTGATCTCATTTTTCTATGACCCATTCATTTAAAAGATAATCGTTGAATACCCATGTTTTTATGTGGTTTCTATACTTTTTTCCTGCTATTGAGTTCGAATTTCATTTTATTATGACCTGATAAGGTACCAAGGACAATATAAAATTTTTTGTTGTTGTTTCTATCAAGACTTGCTTATTGACCTCAAATATGGCCTATTTTGGGAAAAATACCACGAGTTCCTGAGGAACAAAAATTTAGCTGTCGTTGGATGAAATATTATATAGACATATTTTGCATTCATTTGATTTATAGTATTGTATAAATCACAATTGTATGCATTGATTTTATGTCTGGATGACCTGTAGGAGGGGTATATTCAAATCACCCAATATCATTATATTGGGGTCTGACTGGGTCTTGTACTAAAGAAGTGTTTGTTTCATGTAATTAAGTGCATCAACATTTGGGGCATAAATACTTCTTATCATTATATCTTCTTTTTTGATCATTCCTATTAATATTTTATAGTGACTTTCCTCATCTCTTCTGATTAATTTTTGCTTAAAATCTATTTTATGAGCTATGAGAGAAACTATTCCTGCTTGTTTTGGGATTTCATTTGAATTGATTATATTTTTTTCATTTTTTACTTTAAGTCTTAAATATATTGGTATTTAATATGATTATCTTACAAACAGCATATGTTGCTTTTGGTTTTCCAATATATTCTGCCAGTCAGACCATATATATTCAGAATTATTGTGAGATGCCTACTGTTCTGAGATGTTTTGTTTCATAGATTTAATTTATACATATTTAATTTTACATTTCTTTGTATAATATTTATTTGTATAATACTTCTTTGGTTTAGTGATCATGAAATATTTTAATTTATAGTTCCTTCTTTAAGTTGATTTATCATGTATTTTTTCATAGTAACAAAAGCTGACTAATAAATCTTTCAACTTGCTTGGACTTCTGAAGATGCGGAAGGCTAATTAGTTTTCTCCTATTAAATATCCTAATATGTTCATTTTATTATTCTTATTTTTTCTCTGCCCAAAATTTCTTATACTTTTGTACATATTCTGGGTATTGACCACAGCCTATCAAATGAAGAAAATGAAACAGAATGTGGTGGTTATATAATATATATATATATATAATATATATATAATATATAATAATTATATTTATAATATATATAAATATATAATAATTGGTTATTATAATTAAAGTTATATGACAAATAATTTAAAAGCATTTTAACAGCCAAACGCTACCATATATAGGGCCTTGATAATAAAGGTCATCTCACTGAGTGACTCTTTTCAAACAATCTCAGCTTCATTTATTCTACACACTAGCAATATGCCATATGATGGCATTATACTGTGGTATCCTTATATTAATGTTCCACTTTCTCTCCTCTGATATGCTTTTTAATGGCAATCTTGCATTTTTATATTGCACTAAGCCAACAGACTGTATGGTAGCTAATGACATGTGTTTCTGCTGTCAAAACACATTATATGAAATCTTCCAAAATTTGAATGTGAAGTCTTAGTTAGCAAATATTTTGCCATTGCTAAAGTATATGTATGCTCATAAATGAAAAAAGTTATTCTAATATGAAGAATATAAACATGATAATGCAGACAACCCATTAAATGCTCTGGCAATGAGAATCTTTTTAAACCTTCTAGTTACACTTTATGCAGATTTCTAATTCCCAGTCCCTGCCACCACCTCTTGTCTGCTAATGAATCTGTAACAATAATGCTAAGGCCAGATGTAATTCTACATTTGTGATGGCTGAATCTCAGAGAGCAAGTTAAAATATTTTTCCAACTTCCCTGAGTCTTTTCCTGGCATTCAGCTTCAGCTGGGCAGATTTCTCTGGTCACTCTACTGTGCTAACAATCTCACAGTGTGTGAAATGACACCTGCTGAAGATGACTGGTAGTACAGGCAATATGAAGTACATCGAAGAATGTGTTCTCTTTTTTCAAATCATAATCTCTATTCCAAAGAGATTGATTTTAACATTAGAATTAAGTTAGTCTTCTGTCTGGGCTTGTTCTTAACATGTGGTTATTCATCATGCAAGTGACAGTATAGGACTGTTTCACCAAAAACTTAACTATTGATTAAACACCTCTGTCCTGAAGAGAAGCCTTACTTCCTCTATTGATATGTAATGGCAGAAATGGAGTTTCAGATCTAATACTGCTTAAATGGCACATAAATGTTACTTTGCCTGTTAGCTATGACTCTTTTTCAAGAAAAGCAGTTTGCTAATTAAATTCTCATTAATGATTTTGTTAAGAAATAATTTCCCACTTCTATGTTCTTTATCTTCTTGATGCTCTCTAATTCAAAATTTTTATCTTCTTTTTAACTTTTCATCTTCATCATCCTTCAATGTTTTCATAATAGATTCTACTTCTCCATCCATGGAATTTATATTATTGGTTTTTCTTCTTTCCATCTTTTAAATTCTCTTAATCATTATCTGACCTTGGTAGCACTAAGCACAGAAAGGCATTTTTAGTAGAGAAAAATGGGTACAATACTGTACTAAAAATATAGACAATCATCACTGAGAGTCTCTCAAAACCCTTTCTCTTAACATATACTGTAACTGTGTTGGTTAAATTGGAAGAATTTTGAAAGCCATCAGACCATCAATGCAGATATGTCCGTATGAAATTCACAACTCTGCACTATTTGCTGGACTCTTCTCTGTCACACTTCAGCAGCATCCTGAATTTCTTCCCCGCTCCATCATCCCAGATCCATGAACCTCTGGTCACCATTCACCATCAGCCAATGAAAAGCACTGATGGGAAGTGCTATGGGCTATGGATAAAGAGACCAGAGTATTCATTCCATGACCTTTCTTGTCTTCCTTGAAGTTTTTCTAAGGCCACTGCTGAGGTGGCAGCAGTTCTTCCATGACAGCCTCAGGCCAAAGCCAAGGAATACATCTTTCCCTGCACCTGATACCTGGAAATGCAACCATCTTTCTGCTGTTGCTGATCCATCAATGGACTCTTTACCACTGCCCACACTTCTGTGAGATATCTCTGCCTCAAAGGCCATTCAGCAACTTCTTTGTGTGTGCCATCTATTACAAGGTGAGGTGATTTTGACTTGAAATTTGAATACCATTCTTTTTCTATGAACCTTGGAAGGACCACAAATAGTCTCTGAGAAAACACTTATCTTTCATCCAATTGTGAACATGGCCCATGAAAGACCATGCCTATTCAGAAAATAGTTCTTCATGGGTCCGTGTACATTCTTTTATAATGTTCAAGTTACATGGAGATAAGATGTTTTCTTTGTTCAGTTAGAGCACCAGCATGAAGGTAAGGCACTGAGCCCTACTATAAGAATGTAAAGGCAAACATTATGTGGGCTAAGCCTCAAGGATGCCTTATCTATACTCAAGCCAGATGTTTATTCATACATACATGTCATCTACATCAGAGTGCTTCAGAGTGATTGATTCCACTTGTATCTGCAGGCTGCTGTTTCATGGCTCCAAAGAGAGTGGCTATGACCTGCATGGCAGTTAATTCCAAAACTGGTGAGGGTCAATGGATTAGAAAAGACAAACAGACACATGTAGAGAGAAAGCTGAGACCAGCTGGATTATTATATGCTGATGGAGGTATAATGACCCAGAGCTAGCTCAGGACATTTATTAAATAGATTCTAATATCAAAATAGTTTTTTTTGTGTAAAAGTTTCTTCAAAGCATGTAAGATGAAGGACAAAGTTCTGGGTATTCCAATTATAATTATCAACTTGCACTCATAATTCCCAGCAGCTAGTGTCTGAATTCAGGATCAAGACCAATAGTGCCATGGCATGCATGGGACCTCCTTTCAGTAGGGTGTCATCATAGCAACTGGGCAGTCTAGCGATTTTGCACAAGGAGTTCGCAGCACAGTTGCAGTCCTGTGGTCTGCCAGTCAGAGACTGTGAATCAAATCACCACTCCTGATAGATAGTTACAATATTGAAATACTTCTATAGTGGTTGATGAAGAGTCCTGAATGATCCATCCCCTATTGCTGGCCTCCCCCTGACTCTCTTCTGTCATGATCTATATTCCATGTTCTCCTTTCAGCTATAGCCTTCTGGGTCAACTCTAGCCCTACAGATGGGGTCCATTCCCACCTGAAGTCTATGCCATTCTTTGGTTAAGTTTCTGAATATCATTCTTGGAGATCCTGTTTTTATTTAAATTTTTGACATTTTGGAGTTCATCAGAATTTGGACATTATAATTTAGGTTTTTGGAACTAATACACTAAATATTATTTATTTTGACTACTAATGTTTTGAACCCCTTAAATTTTCTACTTGATCTTCATTTTCTTCACTCTGGAACTCTCCCATGTGTATCCTCACTAGCATTCAGTTTCAAATTGGAGAGTGCTAACTGATGTCATCAAAAGGATTAAGATAATGAGGATGGTGTTAGTTACTTCTGGACACAGTGACAGACTCATGTGGGATATCAGCCAGGGTTTGTTATGAGAAAATGAAAGAGTCCACTTTCTCTGGTTAGAACTCTCTGTCGAAAGGTGTGTGTATTAGGCAGCTTGGGTTGCCATAGCAGAATACCATGACAAGGTGGCTTGAACAACAAATATTTATTAAATGTTCTGGAAACTGTGAGATTGAGACCCAGATGTCATTAGAGTGGGATTCTTCTGAGAATTTTCTCCTTGGATTATAGATGGCTATCTTCTCCTTGTGTCTCCATATGATCTCCTTCTGTATATGTGTGTCTGTGTCCTCTTCTTTATATGAATATAGGTTTTATTATCATTGTAATTTATTAGTTGTACCAATTAATAGACTTCATTGAGCCATTTCCACAGGTGCATTGATCATGTGCACTCTCCCATTGACCCTCTCTCATCCTCTTCTCTGTCGCCCTGTACTGTTCCTGGTCCATAGTGGTCCCTATTCCACTTTTAGGACATTTTTTTTAAATCCCCCTGGTTTTTGTATTTGAGGGAAAACAGGCTATGTTTGCCTTAACTGTGTCTGACTTATTTCACTTAACTCCATGCCCTTGAGTTCCATCAATTTTCCTATGAATGACAAGATTGTATTATTTTTTATAGCTGAATAATACTCCTTTGTGTATATATATTATACTTTTTAATTTGTGAATATTTTGAGAGGCACCTAGGCTGATTCCACATTCCCACTGTAAATAGTGCCACAATAAACATGGGCATTCAGGTATCATTTTGTATGCTGACTTTATTTACTTTTGATAAATACTCAGAAGTGGTAGTTCTATTTTTAGATTTCTGAGAAATCTCCATATGTTTTCTATAGAGGTTGTACTCATTTACATTCTTACCATCAGTGTAAAAGAGTTCCTTTTATTCTACACCATCACCTGCATTTGTAATTTTTTAAATAATTTTTATTTAAAATTATTTTTTTATAATAGCCATTCCAGTTGGGGTAAAATGAAATCTCATTGTAGTTCTGATTTGTATTTTCCTGATGGCTAAAAATGTGGAACATTTTTTCATTTATTTACTGGCCATTTGTATTTCTTCTTTTGAGAAGTATATCAAGGTCACTTTTTCCCATTTTTATTGTGTTTACATATTTATTGGTTGTTAAGTTTATGAGTTTTTTAAAGTATATCTGCATATTATTTCTCTGTCAAATGAATAGCTAAAAAATATTTTCTCTCACTAAGTTGTCTTTTCACTCTGTTTATTAGCAGAGGCTTTTAAATTTGATCCATTCCTCATTGTTAGTGAGCAGGTGGTACTAGTGCCTCCCTTCCCCTAAGAAATTCAGTTCCCTGTGGACCTGGAGTCCATGATGAAGAGGAGCATCCCCCATGCAGAGGGGCTGAAGGTGGGGTCTCTGTCTATCATTCCTTCTGAGCACAGGTGGTGAGGGGCTGTGGGTGCTCCTCTATAGAACTTGCCAATGACATTATCTTGTTAAAAACCACATAACACAGAGTGCCCTTGTGCTTAAAAAGTTTCCTTCCAAGAACCTAAAGGTAAGATGCAGGACTAGGGAGCAAGAAGGACATGGTGGCCTAGAGTTGTGCTCCTCAAAGGAGGGCTTCATCTGCCAATTGATCAGTAAAACTAATGGCAAACGAATCAGACCTGCAAGAAATAAGGCACGTCTGTGAGGACTTTGGAAATACACTTATTATCCTGCAACCAGCAAGGAACCTTGCCCTAAGATTTGCAGAAAGCCCTTTGGAATAGAGGTTTTCATTTGTAACAAATACTGATCAGTCTCTTTTGTGTGTGTGTGTGATCAGCTTGTGGTCTTGCTCCACCTTGGGGACATAGTCTGGCTTCGTTGAGAGTTTTTGCAATTTTGATGCTCTCTCTCTAGATACTTGAACTTGACCCCTTTCACCAAGCTCTCCATCTCTGCCTTCAGGGTCTGGATCTCTCTTTTATTCTTTTTTTTTCATTCTTAATTTTATATTTTTATTTGAGACATAGGAAGTATATTTCTTTAATTTTTCTCTCTGGAAATGAACACATGGAGCTATAGCCTAATGGAGATTATACAAAGGAATGGACATCTCAGTGTAGTACTTCATATTTTCACTCCGTAGCTTATAAATATATAATAGTCACAGTGAATCTTTACTTAATACTTACTATATGATGGGTGCTTGCATACACCATCACATTTTCGTCCTCTGTCATGTGAATTTTTTTTTTTTTTATTCTTGAGGAGAATCTGGTAAATGGAGTTAAACTTGTTGATGATCCTCTTCTCGTCTTCCTTTATCTTGCGTATAGAGTTCACCTCATAGGCATCAATGAGAATGTTCATTTACATGTATTCCTATCTCAGCTGTTTCATCTTCCTGTCTGCAGCCTTCCACAAGCTCTGCTACCTGGTTCTTATGTCCTCCAGTGCTCTTGATGCCTGTTGATACAACTGTACATGATGGTTAGTTTATGTTTCAGTTTATTTTTCAGATTGGGGCAGGTCAGTTTCATGGACACCAGAGAGGAGGCCTTGTGCTCCACCAGGAAAATGTGGCAGATACGCTGGGCATATTTGGGGCAAAATAAGTCCCGCAGGCAGTTGTGCTGAGAGCATTTGCAGTGCAGCAGGTTTCCAAATGGCAGCTGCAACAGATGGTCTTGGAAGGCAGGGCTCTCTCGGGATGTGGCTGCAAGTGCTCCTGACAGAAGGAGGCCATGCACACTAAGCAGGTCTTCACGGTCTCCTCCACCTTCAGACAGTGGTCACAGACCACCGGGTGTCTGGTCTGGGGGCCACCAGGGGAGCGTGGTGTCCAGTTAGTGGTGGGTGCCTCCTCCAGCGCGGCCTGTAGAAACTGGTTCACCAGGGCGCATGGTGCCGTGTTCTTCTGCTCCGGGAACTCTGGGGAGACAGCATGTTACTTGGGCACTGGTATGGCTTGCCCTGGATGGCCCACATATCATTCAGGCAACACCCGCAAAAGTTGTGGCCACACGGGGTGGTGGCCGGCTCCATAAAGTGCTCCAGGCAGACGGAGCATGACAGCTTCTCGCCAGCAGGAACAGTTCCACAATGGCACTGGACTCCTAGGCCGGAGACCAACACACGACCATCCCCAGGCTGTCGAGGACATTGTATCCTGTTGTACTCAAAGTTTAAATACTCATACACTGCTGTCCTGGCCCATCCAGTGGTCTTATTATGGTAGGCATAAAACCTACAAGCCATCTAACTGGAGATTGATCCCAGGGCGGGTGTTTTACCGCTGACCACATCCGCAATCCTTTTTATTTTTATATTGTATTTTTTTATTAGGGTCTTGCTAAGTTACTTCTGGTCTCTAAGTTGCTGAGGCTGGCTTTGAACATGTGATCCTCCTGCCTCAGCGTTCTGACTTGCTAACACAGGCATGCACCACTATGCCCGGATCATCTAACTTGAAGTTGTGAAACTGAAATGTGAACAGAAATCAAGAAGATCCATTTTGACAAATTGTAGAAGATAGTGTCTTTGTCTAAACTCAAGGATTTAGTCACTGTGTGGAGATTTGAAAATATGAGCAAAATGGGGCTAATGCTTAAACTAAGTGTGTCCTAAACATGTCTCCATACTTAGTGATAATTTTTTTCCCAGAGTGGCTTCTGTATATGGTGACCAGTAACCTAGCTTGTTATACAAATTGTAAACCAATCTAAGGTTAGGAATGCACTTTTAACTAAGCAACTAAATCTCCGTCAATCACAGCAACTCAGCTTCAGACCATCACAAGCTCTTGACTGATCTGACCATTAGCATATAGGTCAGAAATACTGACTGCACCCAATCAGAGGGTTTCCATATGGCACTTTCTTTTCTCTGGCAGTGAGTGTAATCTGCTGAGGTCATCTTTGGTCCCAAGTGCAACCTTGTGCTGCTAGATCCTTTTTGTTCTCTTTCCTTAGGCAAGTTTTGCTAAATTAAGTGTTCTCAATTTTTCTTAAAACAATTCCCATGTATGAACCAATTGTGAGAACCTGCCAATGTTTGGGAGTGACCCAAAGACTATTTTCTGACCATCTTTGAGCCATCTAGGAGTAGGGTAAACTGAAGGACCCAGAAACACAGAAGAGGCTGTCTTAGGAATAACTGCTTTTCCCACCACAGGGTCAAAAGATAGACCACAGCTTAAGAACTCTGGGATGGGAGAGATGGTGATACCAAGAGTACTACCAGATGAGAGGATCGAGGGGAAAACTGAGAGGACCAACCAGAGGAAATACAGGAGCAAGGCCCTGGAAACCCCAGAGAATGCCAATGGAAGTGTCCCCTCTGAATGCATGTGCAGTCCAGACAGTATCCTGTGGGCTCAGGGAAGAGCAGCAACCATCAAGTGAAATTTTCTTGCTCTTTTACTCCCAGGGTAGCTGCTGGACTTGAAGACAAGACCACTAGGCCTGTTTGGCGGAAGAGGTAGATGTACCACATGCAAACGGAGACATCTACTTGCTGCTTGCTGGCCTGGCTCTGCAGGATTCCAGCAAGCCTGGCTGTTCCTGAGAGAGAAACTTTGTGTTTCAATGCAATGTCAAGTTTTGACTATTAACCTGGGACTGGCAGTGTAATTACTGCAGCCAGACCTCATTTTGTTCCTGGAGAGAACTAGTGGATTTTTCCTTATCTTAACATAAGCAGGTGAGCCATGGGAACCCTAAATTTCACCCAGTAGCTAGAGACACCAGTACCCAGGAGCAGGTGTGCATAGGCAGTGTGGAGGGAACAAAGTCAGTTTTGAAGAGCTTTATGAATGCAGCTTATTCACAGTGAAAGCAGCAGTAACTAGGATTACAGAAAACAATCCTTTAACACCAGAGTAAATTAGTAGAAACCCACTAAATATCATGTTAAAAAAGTGATTTGTAAAATTACTTGAAAGAACGTTTATTTTTTTTCTCAGCACTATAAATATGTAGTGTGTATTAAACATTAGTTTTTGTGCTACAACAGTGTTTAATTTTGGAAACATTATGCCACAATTATGTGTCCTTTATTTCGCAAGTAAAAGTTAAGTTGGCAATCAATCGTGCAGTAAAAATAAAAACAATGATAATATCAACATCATCCAATAGGAATTATGCAAAGTGTTTTAATATTGTAACTCATTTCCTGTTCACTACAATGTTATTAACATTCATTCTCATTTTAGGAAGTGATGTTTGGAGATACTAAATGACTTGCTTAAGTCATACACCTAGAATGTGGAAAGTTTCTGTCACTCCAGGGACCACAGCATACAAAAAAATTTTACACCTCGTGAAGTTTTTATTGATGTTGGAAATAGGTATGTAAAGTGTTCCTAGCAATAGATTGTGGCAGAAATATAAAAGGGTGGAGGGATGGTCTTACTTGTAAAGTTTCAGGAGGATTCCTAAAAGAGATGTCTGAATGGTCAAGTGGTTGATGGAAAAAAAAATGGTAGAGATTGTTGAGAACATCAAGGAACTGGTGGCAGCAATTTCAAGTATTGGACAAAGAGGGGAAGAATAACTTCAGACGTAATGTAATGCCACAATGAGAATGAGAAAAACTAATGCACAAAAATGTTTCCTAGAGGAGAGCTTAGCATCTTCTAATCCCCATTCACTGTGGCTGGCAAAGCATTGTTTTATAGCTTTCTGGATGGTATCACTTTTGATGGTATCACTTGTGTTGTTTGCATAACTGTACCATGGGTGTGAGAAGCATGGGTCACATGTTTATGGGAAGATAGATTGTTCTGGATATGACAACTCATCCCAAGGAGGGGTGCCCCAGCAAACCTCTGAGTAATCACAGAGTCCTGTATTTGTTTGGAAAATGCAACAATCCACCTTGGCCCTGGAAATAATTACAGCAATTTATTGTGTTACAAAAATGATTATGAATGTGACCCACCTTAGAGAACACAGGGAAGCCATTGGACTATCTGGAGCTGGATGTTGTTAAGGTGGTGAGAAGGACAGAAAGTGTAGCTGTGTTTGGGAAAGCTTGGAGTAATTTCTTCCTGTGGGAATTCTTTACATGTAAAAGTCCTTGAAATTATCAACAGCATTGTAGTCTATGAAGGGGAATTATTCTTAGAGATAACATTGTAGAATGCCTTCCTGTTTTTGTTTTTTCTTATTTGCAAAAGAGCTTTTTCCCTTGGAATATGAAGAAGGAATCACATATTTTACCACTCCACATTGTATTCTGGAGTGCCTGATTCATTGAAGTCAATATGAAACCTTATTAAATAAAAGTCTATTTCAAAACCAAATTTGCAATAGATTCTAGATGTCATTTAGAGAGTCTTTCATCTGTGGATTTAAAAAGGCACTTCAAGTTGGGCAAGGTGGTACACACATGTAATCCCAGATATTCAGGAGTCTGAGGATGATTGCAAGTTGAAAAACAGCCTCAGCAACTTAGCAAGACCCTGTCTCAAAATGAAATAAAAAGGGGGCAGGGCTGAGAATATAGCTCAGTTGGTAGAGTGCTTGCCTTGCATGCACAAGGCCCTAGGTTCAATCCCCAGCACCACAAAAAAGAATGAAAGAAAAAAGGGGCTTGGGGTGTAGCTCAGTGGTATAGCATGTGTTCATACTAGGACTCAGATTCAATCTCCAGTACTGTGAAACAAAACAAAACAAATTATTTGCATCAAAAGGTTTTGACGTGAAAAATTTGAAAACAAGGGAGATGTATTTTTGTTCTTCAATATCTTAATTTTTTTGGTTATCTATTTCTTGGTATGTTTAAAAATGCTGAAATATTTATAAGATTTATAGTAGGTAAATTTTATTTAAAAAATACAGATAGCTATGAAGTTTGTAGTATAAATATCTTTGTAATGGATTGAACCCCTGGATTACTTCTGGATAAGGTTCTGGGTTTCTGCCATGAAAATTAGACACACAAATCATCAAGGTGACATGTGACAGATGGATGTATACAGTGAGTTATGGGAATGTTGCTTTAATGCAAACTGTTCATTGCTGTTTTTCCCAGCTTATTGAACTATGAATTGCTACTGAGGGACAATACATTCAGCATGTCATAGTATTTAACTATTATTATGAATGCTTATCTGTTTTCAGTCTTTACAACCACCTCTAAAGATTGAGTAGTAATCACTTAATTTAATAATGTTAAAAATCAATTTGAAAAGGATGCACTATTCTTTGTAAAGCATTTTCCGTATAGAATCTTTCCTAATTTGTTTCCTGTTTCTTTGATAACCTAAACTTACCCTGTGTAAGTTCCACTATAAAAAACAAATAGTTCAATAGAGAGTATTAGAGGACATCCATGATCGTATTTCTTTATTTTATGATTTGATGACATTACAAGGGAGTAGAGTAGAAAAATTAATAGGTGTAAATTTTTAATTATGGAGAAGGGGACTTCTTATTGAAACAAATAGACTTAAGGAGCCCTTGTGTCAGCTCTACTTCTTTTAATAAAAGGATTGTGATGCTTTTATCATGATGGATAACCTGAGGGACCCAACCAGTGACACATGCTTGACAGATGTCTTTAAAAAAAATGAGATAAGTACATTGCTTATAAGTGATAAGAAATGTGTAATTTTACCAATTGCATCCTTTGGAAAGTGCTGAGGTATAATAATTGAAACTTTTCATTATGGATTATTCTAATATAAATATGATTTAGTGTACAATTTTCTCAATTCAGATGTTTCAATGTTCCCTACTAGGAGTTTCATTAGTCTCTGTGTGTATCTCAAACATGGATTAAGTGATATATTTTGAAGGATTCTAAACTGTTTGAAGCAATGTGTCCTTTTTAGCCCTATAATGAACATATAACAGAGCTCGACTGCCTGAGTCTTAGAAAATATACATTTCTTAGAATTCTTTTCAAACTGAAATCTTCTACGTAGCTTAGTTTAAGCTATGCTCACTGAACATTAACACTTTATATTTTGGAAATGTGTAAAATCATTTCACAGCTGGGCAAGGTGGCACATTCCTGTAGTCCCAGCAATTGGAGAGGCTCAGGCAGGAGGATGACAAGTTCAAAGCTAGCCTCAGCAAAAGCAAGGCATTAAGCAATTTGGTGAGACTCTGGCTCTAAATAAACTACAAATAGGACTGAGGATGTGGCTCAGTGGTAGAATGCCCCTTAATTCAATCCCCAATAGCCCCTCCTCCCCAAAATATATTATTTGAGGGCTTTACCACATTTTAAGGGACAAAACATTACAACAATAAAGGATTAAATATGAACTTCCCAGAGGATAAACTAAGAATATTGTCAGAAATCTTGTTTGTAAAAAAATCTTTTCATGATTCTTAGCTTTTTTCATTTGAAAATATAGCTAATTCTCCAAGTTTCATATTACCAGCTATGTGCAGAATAATGTGCTAGTTGGACAGCCCCCTGGGAGATAGATATGAGTCCAGATGCCTCTTTGCTGCTCAGTTCTTGTCTCCAATGAAATAAAATATGACATTGATACATTTTACTTGTCAATACTAAAGCTGGACAAACAAGATTATTTCTCTTACTGAAGGTTGGCAGCATTTTATTCATGTTTAAAATGTGAGATTCTCTAAACTGTGAATCAGAGGTGAGGCTGGTGAAAACCCATAGAGGAAGGAATTTGGCAGGTCTGTATTTGGAATCTGCAGTTCTTCTATTCAGAGGCAATGGCATTACCATGGAACCAAAGTTCCAGAGGATTTTCCCAAGCAGAGAACACCATTTGGGAGGTCGTGTCTCAGTGTCTTGGGGTTCTGGGGGCAGGACAAGGCTGGTGGTGTCCCTCTTGTGCTTGCAGTTGGTGAAGTGGTTTCAGATCCACTAGGAAGGAGGAATGGATGTGGGGTCTCTGTGAAAGTTCTCCATGTGTTAGGTTTCTTTGGGAACTCTATGAAGTGCCTGTGCAGGGTCTCTTAAAATCTGTGTGAGGTCTTTGTGGAGCTACATGTAGAGGATTCTCTGTAAGAATCTTCTGTGAGGACTCTCTTGTGGTGAGATTTTTATGTACTGTCTCTGTGGATTTTCTATGTAGGAGGAGGTCCCTGGGGGGGGGAACTGTGAGGCTTTTGTAAGCCTGGGAGGCACTACATGTAGGACATCTCTGTGGCATCTCTGTTAAGGACTCTCTGGGGCAGGAAGAGGTCTTCATGTTTTGTCTCTGGGTAAGTTCTGTGTGGAGAACTCTGTAGAAAACCTGTAAAATCACTGTGGAGGTTCTCTGGGTATGTGGGGCAATATGAGGTCCTGTGAGAATTACTGTGTAATGTTGCCCTGAGAGGTTACTGTGCCATCACCTGATAAATGTGTGTGGTCTCTGTAGGAGGTCACTCTATGGTTCTTCTGTGCAAGTTTCTGTGTGAGGTCTTTCTATGTCTATTCTGTGTTAGAGATCTCTTTGGGAGAAGTCTCTGAAGGTGATCTTTGTGAAGTCTCTGGAAAATCTCTGTGAGGTTTCGCTATTGCACTGAAACTCCCTGTACTGTCTCTACTGGTTCTTGTATGGTCATCTTTCCAGAGTCTCTGTAAGATCTCTATGAGAATCTTTGAAGCTTCCATAGGGTCTGGGAGACTAAGTGGTGTCTCTGTGAGGGAGTGGTGTAAAGACTGTGGCATTGAGAAGTTACTGAGGGAGATCTCTGCCTTAGGTCTCCATGAGAGGTCTCTGAAATTTCTCTTAGTGCAAGTCTCTGTCAGAGGTCTGTGTGGAGGTCTCTGTGAGATCTGTGTGAGGATCTGTTCTCTTATTATTTTGAGGGTGGCTCTAGGGATTGAAATCAAGGACACTCAACCTCTGAGCTGCATCTCCAGCCCTATTTTGAATTTTATATAGAGATAGGGTCTCACTGAGATGTTTAGTGTCTCACTGCTGCTGAGGCTTGTTTTGAAATTGTGATCCTCCTGCCTCAGCCTCCTAAGCTGTTGGAATTACAGGCAAGCACCACTGTGCCGGGCTGTTCCTTATTTTTAAGGGGAATCCTTGTAAGATGTTTTCTGTGGTGGCTGTCAGAGGTCCCTGTGATGTTCACCATGGGTCTTTGCTGGGGTCTGTGTATGGTTCTATGTGTGAGTCTTTGTGAGATCTCTGGGTGTCAATGGCTTAAGCAGCAGACACTTATTTCTCATCTTGCTGCAGGTGGAAGTGCAAGATTAGAGGGACTCTGATGACCCACATCCTGAATTATAGACGCAGCCTTTTCCTTGTATCTTCACAGAGTAAAGAGAGAGGAGAAGTAATTTCCCGTGTTTATGAGGGTTAAGCTCCACTTTCATAACTGAGCTCCTTCCCAAAGGCCCCAACATCCTAAAACCATCACATTAGAGATTAAGTCTTCAATATTTAAAGTTGGGGTCAAGACATTTAATCCACAGCACCCCAAATACTAGGAATGGCGGTAGATAATCACACAGACAATGGGCTGAGGAATGGATAACATTTAAAATTCTGAAGATTCATGTTTCAATTTGTTCTTGGTTCATCTTTTCCTAACCAGTGTCTTGGAAGCAAGGACTCAAGCCAAGACTTGGATGATGACTGTAGTGACTGACATGCACTGCACACACCCAGCTCCAAGCAGTAGCACACAGGCAGAATGTGCTAGCAACAGGCTTTGAAGTGAAATTGTTTCAAGATTATAGAAAGCATCTCTCCTGGACACACAGGTTTAGGATCCTGTGTATCCAGGAGTTTTTCTCTGTTTTGCATAGATGTCTCCCAGTTTGTTAACTGATATTCTTTTATCAGCACATAGAAATTACACAGAATAGTGGGTTTCATTGTGGTATGTTTGTATATGCACATTGCATAATTTGATAAATTTAAATGCTCAGCACCTCCTTGCCCTCCTTTCTTCCCTTCCCCTAATCCCCTTCCTCTATGTTACTGCTCTCATGAGATTCTTTTTTTTCTGGCTAAATTCCACATTTGAGAGAAAACATGATTCTTGACTTTCTGAGTGTACTTATTTTATCTAACAATGGGCTCTAGTTCTATGCATTTCTCTGCAAATGACATAGTTTTGTGATTCTTTAAGGCTGAAAAAAACTCCATTGTGTCTCTACATCACATTTTCTTTATTCACGCATCTATTGACTGATACTTAGGCTGGTTCCTAACTTGGTAATTCACACAGTAATTCAAAATTGCAGTTGTGAATTGCTCTTCTAAACATGGACAGGCATGGGTTGCTATTCTATGCTGACCTTAAATCTTTTGGTTAAATACTGAGCAGTAAATAGTATAGCTGGATCATATGGTGGTTCCATTCCTAGTCTTTTGAGGAATCTCCATAATTACTTCCATAGTTGCTATCCTAATTTACAATCCTACAAAGACTGTATAAGGGTTCTTTCCTCCCCCCATTCTGCCAGCATCTATTGTTATTTGTAATTTGAAATGAAAACTCATTGTAGTTTTGATTTACATTTCCCAGTTGACTCTAGTTGTCAAACATTTTTTAAATATAATTTTTGGCCATTTATACTTCTTTTTTTGAAAATGTCTGTTTAACATTTTTTTCCCATTTATTGAATGGGTTTCTGACATTGAGTTTTTTGAGTTCTTTATATGGTCTAGATATTAATCTTCTGTTAGAATAACTGGCAAATGGTGTTTTCCCATTCTGTGGATTCCATCCTTGTGCTATTAATTATTTCCTTCACTGTGAAGAACCTTTTTAGTTTGATGGCATCTAACTTATTGTTCTTATTTACTGAGTTGCAGAAATCCTATTGAAGAAGTCATTGCCTACACCTGTATTTTGCAGTGTTTTCTTTTCTTTTTTTAAAATTGATTTTATTTTTTAAATACATGACAGTGGAATGCATTACAATTCTTATTACACATATAGAGCACATGTTTTTAATATCTCTGTTTGTATATAAAGTATGTTCACACCAATTCATATCTTTATACATGTACTTTGGATAATGATGTCCATCACATTCCACCATCATTGCTAACCCCCTGCCCCTTCTCTTCCCCTCCCACCCCTCTACCCTACCTAGAGTTCGTCTGTTCCTCCCATGCTCCCCTTCTGTACCCCACTATGAGTCAGTCACCTTATAGCAGAGAAAACATTCGACATTTGGTTTTTTGAGTTTGGCTAACTTCACTTACATTATCTTCTCCAACGCCATCCATTTACCTGCAAATGCCAAGATTATATTCATTTTTATTACTGAATAATATTCCACTGTGTTTATATGCCACTTTTTTTTATCCATTCATCTACTGAAGGGCATCTAGGTTGGTTCCACAGTTTAGCTATTGTGAATTGTGCTGCTGTAAACATTGATGTGGTTGTGTCCCTGTGGTATGCTGTTTTTAAGTTGCTGAGGAGAGGGATAGCTGGGTCAAATGGTGGTTCCATTCCCAGTTTTCCAAGGAATCTCCATACTATTTTCCATATTGTCTGCATCAATTTGCAGTCCCACCAGCAATGTATGAGAGTACCTTTTCCCCACATCCTTGCCAACATTTATTGTTATTTGTCTTCATAATAGCTGCCATTCTGACTGGAATGAGATGATATCTTAGAGTAGTTTTGATTTTCATTTCTCTAATTGCTAGTGATGATGAACATTTTTTCATATATCTGTTGATTGATTGTATATCTTCTTCTGAAAAGTGTCTGTTAAGGTCCTTGGCCCATTTATCAATTGAGTTATTTGTTTTTTGGTGCTTACATTTTGAGTTCTTTATATACTCTAGTGATTAGTTCTCTATCTGACGTGTGAGGGATAAGAATTTACTCCCAGGATGTAGGCTCTCTATTCATCTCACAGATTGTTTCTTTTGCTGAGAAGAAATTTTTTAGTTTGAGTCCATCCATTTATTGATACTTGATTTTAATTCTTACACCACAGGAGTCTTTTAAGGAAGTTGTGGCCTAATCACACATGATGGAGATTAGGGCCTACTTTTTCTTCTATTAGACACAGGATCTCTGGTTTAATTCCTAGGTCCTTGATCCACTTTGAAATTTGTACATGGTGAGAGATAGGGGTTTAATCTCATTTTGTCGCATATGGATTTCCTGTTTTACCAGCACCATTTGTTGAAGAGGCTATCTTTTCTCCAATGCATGTTCTTGTCACCTTTATCTAATATAAGATAATTGTAATTTTGTGGGTTAATCTCTGTGTCCTCTATTCTGTATCATTGGTCTACCAGTCTGTTTTGGTGCCGATACCATGCCATTTTTGTTACTTTTGCTCTGTAGTATAGTTTGAGATTTGGTATAGTAATGTCACCTGCTTTACTCTTCCTGCTAAGGATTGCTTTATCTGTTCTGGGTCTCTTATTTTTTCAAATAAGTTTCATGATTGTTTTTTCTATTTCTATGAGGGATGCCATTGGGATTTTGATCAGAATTGCATTAAATCTGTATAGTGCTTTTGATAACATGGTCATTTTGATAATATTAATTCTGCCTATCCAAGAGCCAGGTAGATCTTTCCATCTTCTAAGGTCTTCTTTGATTTCTCTCTTTAGGGTTCTGTAGCTTTCATAATATAGATCTTTCACCTTTTTTGTTAAGTTCATTCCCAAGTATCTTTTTTTTTTTTGAGGATATTGTGAATGGGGTACATTTTCTCATTTCCTTCTCAGAGGATTTGTCACTGATATACAGAAATGCCTTTGATTTATGGGTGTTGATTTAATACCCTGCTACTTTGCTGAATTCATTTACTAGTTCTAGAAGTTTTCTGGTGAAGCTTTTTGGGTCTTCTAGGTATACAATCATATCATTAGCACATAGTGATAATTTAAGTACTATTTTTCCTGTACCTATCCCTTTAATTTCTTTCATCTGTCTAATTGCTCGTGTGAGTGTTTCAAGAACTATGTTAAATAGAAGTGGTGAAAGAGGGCATCCCTGTCTTGTTTTAGTTTTAGAGGGAATGCCTTCAATTTTTCCCCATTTAGAATGATGTTGGCCTGGAGCTTAGCATAGATAGCCTTTATGATGTTGAGATATGTCCCTGCTATCCCTAATTTTTCTAGTTTTTTGAACCTGAAGGGGTGCTGTATTTTGTCAAATACCTTTTTTGCATCTATTGAGATGATCATATGATTCTTATCTTTTAGTGTATTTATGGGATGAATTACATTTAATGATTTCTGTATGTTGAACCAATCTTGCAACCCTGGGATGAATCCCACTTGATCATGGCGCACCATCTTTTTGATATGTTTTTGTATTCAATTTGACAGAATTTTAGCATCTATGTTCATTAGAGATATTGTTCTGAATTTTTCTTTCTTTCTTTTTTTTTTTTTTTTGATGTTTCTTTGCCTGATTTTGGAATCAGGGTGATATTGGCCTCATGAATGAGTCTGGAAGTGCTACCTCTTTTTCTATTTCCTGAAATAAATTGGAGAGTATTGGTATTAGTTCTTCTTTAAAGGTCTTGTAGAACTAAGCTGTGTATCCATCCAGTCATGGGCTTTTCTTGGTTGGCAGGTTTCTGATGGCATCTTCTATTTCATCACTTGATATTGGTTTGTTTAAATTGTGTATAACTTCCTGGTTCAATCTGGGCAAATCATATGATTCAAGAAATTTGTCGATGCCTTAAATGTCTTCTATTTTATTGGAGTATAAGTTTTCAAAATAATTTCTAATTATCCTCTGTATTTCTGTAGTGTCTGTTGTATTATCTTTTCATCACGTATGCTGATAATCTGAGTTTTCTTTCTCCTTCTCTTCATTAGCATAGCTAAGGGTCTGTCAATTTTATTTTTTCAAAGAACCAACTTTTTGTTTTGTCAATTTTTTCAATTGTTTCTTTTGTTTCGATTTCATTGATTTCAGCTCTAATTTTAATTTTTTCTTGCCTTCTACTACTTTTGCTGTTGATTTGTTCTTCTTTTTCCAGGGCTTTGATCTGTAATATGAGGTCATTTATTTGTTGACTTTTTCTTCTTTTAAGAAGTGAACTCCATGCAATAAACTTTCTTCTTGGTACTGCTTTCACAGTGTCACAGAGATTTTGATATGTTGTGTCTATGTTCTCATTTACAGCTAAGAATTTTTTCATCTCCTCCTTGATTCCTTCTGTAACCCATTGTTCACTCAGTAGCATATTGTTTAGTCTCCAGGTGTTGGAGTAATTTTTATTTTTTATTTTGTCATTGATTTCCAATTTCATTCCATTATTATCTGATAAAATGCATGGTAGTATCTCTATTTTTTTCTATTTGCTAAGAGTTGCTTTGTGGCATATTATATGGTCTATTTTAGAGAAGGATCCATGTGCTGCTGAGAAGAAAGTGTATCCATTTGATGCAGGTTGAAATATTCTATATATGTCACTTAAGTCTAAGTTATTGATTATATTATTGAATTATATAGTTTCTTTATTCAACTTTTGTTTGGAAGATCTATCCAGTGGTGAGAGAGATGTGTTAAAGTCACCCAAGATTATTGTGTTGTGGTCAATTTGACTCTTGAATGTAAGAAGAATTTGTTTGATGAACATAGTCGCACAATTGTTTGGGGCATATATATTTATGATTGTTATGTCTTGTAGGTATTGGTTCCCTTGAGAGGTATGTATTGTTCATCTTTATCCATTTCGATTAACTTTAGCTTGAAGTCTGCTTTATTTGATATGAGGATGGAAACCCCTGCTTGATTCTGCAGTTCATGTGAGTGGTATGATTTTTCCCAACCTTTCACCTTATGTCTTTTCCTATCAGATGAGTGTCCTGGAGGCCATATATCATTGGGTCTTTTTTTAAATTCAATATGCTAGCCTATGTCTTTTAATTGGTGAGTTTAAGCCATTAATATTCAGGGTTATTATTGAATGTTGAGACATTCGTTAATATTATTGAGGCATGTTTGTTTTCCCAGCCATATTTGTTTATTTTTGTTATTTAACTTGACTTAATTTTCTTCTTTGATTAGTTTTTCCTTTAGGCTACTACCTCCCTCTGCTTATTTTCATTATTGTTTTTCGTTTCCTCTTCATGGAATATTTTCCAAGGATGTTTTGTAGTGCTGGTTTTCTAGCTATAAATTCTTTTAACTTTTGTTTATCAGGGAAGGTTTTTATTTCGCCTTCAAATCTAAATCTTAATTTTGCTCTAAGATTCTTGGTTGGCACCTGTTTTCTTTCAGAGGTTGATATATGTTGTTCCAGAATTTTCTAGCTTTCAGGGTCTGTGTTAAAAAATCTGTCATTATCCTAATTGGTTTCCTCCTATATGTAATCTGATTCCTTTCTCTCATGGATTTTAAAATTCTTTCTTTATTCTGTATGTTGGGCATTTTTATTAAAATGTGCCTTAGTGTTCTGTTGTGACTTTGTACATTCGGCATCCTGTAGGCTTTTTAAATTTAGATTTACAATTCATTTTTCATGTTTGGAAAGTTTTCTGATATTGAATAGATTGTTCATTCCTTTGGTTTGAACCTCTATGCCTTCCTCTATTCCAATAACTCTCAAATTTGGTCTTTTTATGCTATCCCATATTTTTTTAATGTTCTGCTCATAATTTCTTATCATTATCACTGTATGGTCTATTTTCTTTTCAAGATTATATATTTTGTCTTCATTGTCTGATGTCCTGTCTTCCAAGTAGTCTACTCTGTTGGTGATGCTTTCATTTGAGTTTTTAATTTTGCTTATTGTTTCTTTCATTTGAAGGATTTTTGTTTGATTTATTTATTTATTTATTTGAACCTCTATCTCCCTGTTGAGGTGATCTTTTGCTTCCTGTATTTGTTTATGTAGCTCTTTGTCAAAGTGCTACATAAACAAATACAGGATGGTATTTGTTCTTTTATATCTTCCTTGAGTTCACAGAACATTTTAACCATGTAAATCCTAAAATCCTTCTCTGTGATTTCTTCTGCCAATGATTCTAATGATGTG
Organism: Marmota monax; assembly: GCF_021218885.2. Classification (NCBI taxonomy): domain Eukaryota; kingdom Metazoa; phylum Chordata; class Mammalia; order Rodentia; family Sciuridae; genus Marmota; species Marmota monax. The sequence goes on along the minus strand of NW_026694586.1, from coordinate 262,199 downwards.
ATGTCTTGATTTGTTTGGGGCACTTTCTTCCCTTGTCTTTTCATTGCTCATGTGTCTTCCTTTCCAGCTCTGTGAGTCTGATTGTGTTGTTGTTTTTACCCTATAGGTTTGTAGCGCTCTTATAGGGTTCCAAGATCTCTCCTTTGTGGGAAAGGATAATGTTAACAGATCCCAATATCAACAATATACCACCTATGAACAATTTGTTGTTATTAAGACGTTTACAGTTTAGTCTCAATGTACAGGAGTGTTGGATTCAACTATTATCTAATATAATTAGTAGTTTTGTAAAAATGTTTATAGTTTCAGATGATGGACAGTGAACTGGGGGTAGGGCATAGGACGATATGCTGAGGAGTTATGATGCGAGGATATAGAGTTAATATACCTTAGGAAGTGTGAAAGAAAAATCTAATGAAGAGGATTAGTAGCAAGAGAATAGACAGGAAGTAATTTAGGGTAGACAAGTACTTGGGAAGACAGTAGAGTACATCAAACAAACACACATATGTATTTAGAAAAATACAGGATGTTAAAATAGTAAAATTTTGGAAGGGGAAAGAAAAGTGAAAGAAGAAAAAAGAAAAAAGGGGGACATATACAACACCTCTATATTATATTATTCAGATGACTCAGTCCTCAAAATCCTATTTCATGCAAAGTTCTTGGTTTCACATATGTTGGGGATGTGAGGATTGGAGGATAGAGGTATAGAAGAGAAAGAGAAAAAAAATACTCAGAAGGAAGAAACCAGAGTTGTTACTAGTTTTAGAGATCCATATCTCTCCTGCTTTTCTTCTCATCCGTAGGTGGGGTTGTCTGTTGTAAGCTGGTGTCTGCCCTCAGGATGGTGGAGGTAACCAGGGTGGGAAGACTGGTCCTGGTGCAGGGTGGCTGGAAGCAAGGAATGGCACCTGCCAGTCCCTGCAGGAAGACTGCACCTCCTGGGTCTCATTTTGGGAAGGCTCATAGGACTTGAGCGACTAGTACTATCTCTCTATCTTGCCTGGAGATTTTCCAGTTCCTGGTCTTTCTGTTAGGCTTCAAACTTTAGTCTCCCTCTCCCTTAGCAATTCCCAACTGAGGAACCTCTCATACCGGGGCTCATGTTGGCGGCACCCTGTTTACACTGAGCCCCTATGTTGAGCAGCTACTGTGTTGGGTTACTGTCGCTGGGGAGAGGAGAGGTTACTAACCTGGTACTTGGCTGCTGGAGATCTGATCTGGGAGCTTCCCCCACCTAATATAGGGAAAATGTTTGAGCTAAGATGGAGGCAGTCTGCTTTCAGCGCCGGGGTGTCTGGTGGCGTGGGGGGATCCAGGAGGTGGCATTGTGCTGTGTTAGGTAGCAGCTGAGTGACCTGGGTGGGAGCAGAGTGAAGTCTCAGAGATCTGCAGATGTGTTGATAGGTGATTCTGCTAAGGTGCTCGCAAGCTCTGGGTGGCTAGATCTTTTGACTTTAGGTGTTGGGAGCCAGGAGTCCTGTTTGAACACTGAGGCCTGGAGCCCTGCGCCGGGTCACAGTGCTGGTGCTTTCTGTGGAGAGCAGCTGTATAGGGGTCTTCTAACACTATCCACTTTTTCTTTTTTCTCTTCTATCAGTTGCAGAGTTTCTGGTCTTAATCCTAAGTCTTTGGCCCAGTTGTGTTGACTTTTGCAGAGTGAGAGATAGGTATCTGTTTTCAATTTTCTATGAATATCCAGTTTTCCCAGCATAGCTTGTTAAAGAGGCTTGTCTTGTCTCCAGTATAACTTTTTGGCACCTTTGTCAACCAGATTCATCTAGTTGTGTGAGTTTGTTTGACTATCCAGGCTCTTTTGTTCTTCTGGACAAACCTAAGGACTTCTGGTTTTGAGAAGAATATCACACATTTTTCAATGGCAATGGCTTTGGATCTCCAGATTGATTTTGATAGTATGGCCATTTTAACAATATTAAATCTCCCTAACCATGAACATGGGAGGTCTTTCTGTCTTTTGGTGTCTTCTTCAATTTGATAATTTTTTTCAGTGCTTTGTAAATTTTTCTTATAGAAGTCTTTCACCTTTTAGGTTAAATTTGTTGCTAACTACTTTATGTTCTTGGAAGTTATTGTTAATGAACATTTTTTCCTGATTTCTTTCTCAGATCTATCACTAGTGTATAGGAAAGCAATTGATTTCTATATGTTGATTTTATATCCTGCTACTTTGCTAAGTTTGTTTATCAGCTTTAGAAGTTTACTGGTGGAACTTTTTGGATCTTCTAAGTTAAGGATAATATCATCTGCAATCAGAAGCAATTTGACTTTTTCTTTTCTATTTGAATCCCTTTTATTTCCCTTTCTTGCATAATTGCTGTGACTCTTTAGTCACAGGACTATATTGAATAGGAGTGGTGAGAGTGGACATCCTTGTCTTATTCCTAATTTTAGAGGAAATCCTTTCAGGTTTTCCCTGTTCAGTATACTGTTGGCATTGGATTTGTCACATATGTCTTTGATTATGTTAAGGCGAGTTCTGCACACCATCATCAGCAGGACGATCAGGAGTGTGGCCCCGAACACCAGCAGCGTCACCCTGAGGTTGTGCCACATTTTGGAAGAATGGTGGTTGCCTCAAGACTGCAGGCGTGTAGCAGTGGGTGGGCCAGAGGCATGGCGGGGTGCCAGAGGACACAGGCAGTGGGTACTCCAGGGTAGCACCCCCAGGGTGCAAGGTAGCATTATAAGGAGGTGGGAACCTGGCATGGCCTTAGGTCGACCTTCTTTCTTGCCTGGGTGGACAGGTTGCAGGAGGGAGCTGGGCCACAGGGTGCTGCTACACCTCATGGCTTTGGGGAGCCCAGGACCTTGACACCTGGAGACACGGGTGGCAGCTGGATGCTCTTCCACTGTGGATACCACATGTCTAAGGAGACGTTTGAGCTTGAGGACACATGGTGGCCACAAGGCTCTGGTTGTCACCCAATGAGGATCCCATGGCTCTCAGGCATGCCAGATGTCAACATCTCTGGGTGGCTTCTGCAGCAGCTTCTCTACCCCTGGTATGTTGTATTTCTATTCTTGTTTGAGTCTTAGAATTTTTTTAGTTTCTTCTCAGAATCCTTTGATGATCACTCATCATTAAAATGTGTTGTTCAATCTGCATGTCTTGGTATAGTTTTTGTGGTTTTCTTCTTGCTCTTGATTTTTAATTTCATCCCATTATCATTGGAATAAGATATATGGAATTATTTCAACTTTTTTGTATTTGCTAACAGTTGTTTTGTTGCCTAAAATATAGTATGTTTTGGTGAAAGCTGAAAAGAAAGCACATTCAGCTATCATTGGATGAAATATTTTGTAATATCTCTTAAATCCATTTGATTTACAGTATGATTTAACTCTGCAGTATCTTTGTTGATTTGGTGTCTGGATGACCTATGTAGTAATGAGAGAGGTATATAGGAATCACCTGGTATTATTATATTGGGGTCTATATGAACTTTTATATTGCATAATGTTTATGTCTTTAGGTTTACCAGTGTTTGGGACATAAATGTTTACCATCCTTATATTTTCTTGTTGGATCGTTCCCTTTACCAGTATGTGGTGACCTTCTTTTTTCCTTTCTTTGCTTGAAATCTGCTTTGTTGGGTATAAATCGGCATTCCCGCTTGCTTTCAGGTTTCATTTACACAAAATAACATTTTTCATTATTTTACTTTTAGCCTGTGAATATCTTTGATCATAGATGTGTTTCTTGCAATCAACAATAATTGGATCTTGTTTTTTAGTCCACTCTTATGATCTATGTCTATTACTTTGAGAAATGAGATCATTTGAATCCAGTGTTATTATAGGAAGGAATGTGTTATTTCTTGTCATTTTGATTTACGTTTAATGTTTACTTCTATCCTAATTGTTACATGTTCATCCACACTTCTAATGTAGTTTATTCTTATCCAAGATCTCTTGGTTGTTTTAAATCTTCTTCTATGTGTTGAATTATTTTAAGTATCTTCTGCAATGCTGGCATAGTAGTAATGAATTTCTTTCATTTATGCTCATCTCATTAGGTTTTTTCTTTCTTTTTCAAATCTGATAGTACAATTTTGATGGTTTATTGGATAGAATAATCTTGGTTGTCTGTTATTTTCTTTCAGAACTTGAAATACATTGTTCTTAAGCCCTCCTGAACATTAGGGTTTCTATTGAGAAATTAGATGTTAATCTGATTGGTTGTTCTGTAAATGTGACCTGGATTTTAAAATTCTAGTAGCTTTTAAATTTTTTTCTGTGAACTGAAATTTTGGTATTGGAATTACAATAGGGTGTGAAGAAGTTTTTTTCTGGTCAGGTCTATTTGAGGTTCTAAATGCTTCTAGTATTGGGAGGTTCATCTCATTCTCAAGGCTTCAGGCATTTTTGTGCTATTATATCACTGCCTTGATACTACATCTCTGGTCCTCCTTTAATGTCTGTGAGCATTACGTTTGGTCCCTTAATATTGTCTCTGAGTTCTTGTAAACTATGATTGTAGTTTCTTTTTATTTTTTCTTTAATACTGTCTGAATGTTCAAGGACAATCACTCTGAGTGATTGTCGTAGATTTGGCAACTCTGTATATTATAAGAGTATATGGAATAACCTATATTGAGGTCTTTGTGTTATTTCTCTCTGTTGTTGCTAGAGGAGCAAATGTCCATGGGTGAATTGAGCCTTCTCCCCAGCTATTTCTACTTGGGCCATGGTTGTCAGGCTGGGGTCCCCCTCCACTCTTTGTGTTAAAGTATTGCAGAAGTTTGAGCTTAGTTATGTGTGGAACAAGGTGCAAAATATCCTAGCTGGATGGGGTAACACAGTAGCAGAGACTATGCTCCACCACTTTGAAGTGTCGCATCCAATACCCAGCAACTACAGAAAAGGGAAAATAAATGACAGCAACAATAAAAGTGAACAATTCGCAACATTCAAATAAATACCAGGTGTCAATTTTGATATCTACAATACTAATTAATCACAAAATGAGAAGTGATGGTGTCATAAATTAAAACAGCAACAACAAACAGTGAACTAGATTTAGCATTAAAGTAAACATTAATGTCAGCTTTAACACTCACAGTACTAATAACTGCAAAAAAATTAATTGTGGGAACAAAAATTATATAAACTAAATAGTTTTAAAATATGGCAAAAATACAGTTCATTAAGAAGGAAGAAAATGAGAAAGGAAGGCAAAAGAAAGGTTAGAATATTTTGCAAAGGTGAAAAATATAAAGTAGAAGAGAGGTAGAAAGTGAAGGCCATAATGAATGGTGGGATAACAAAAGTTTTAAACTGAAACAAAATACAGTGTCAGATTGATAGAGAACAAGAGAATTTAACTATTAGCAGGAGAAGCTGAGAAAATTAACCAAAAAGAAAAAAAAAACACTAATCTTTAAAAAACAAAACAAAATAGTAAAAGGATAATCAAAAGAGAAAAATGATAAGAAAGACAAAAATCTCACTGTGTAAGCCAATCGACATATACGACAAAAACAAAAAAAGTTCTTAATGAAAAATGAAAGAATTGTCTCTACTGATGTGGTCAAAACTGTGGAAAAGGAATGATATTTACTACTTATGCCACACTGTCCTTCTTTCCATTTTTGTCTTGAGCTCTGTACCCCTTAGAGAGAGCAAGGGCTTGGGGGTGATTCAACCCTTACTCTTATGTTGCTCAAGAGACTCCTGGCTGGAGTGGCATAGGTTCAAAGCTGGTTTAAATGGCTCTTAGCTTCTCTACTCACCCATACAAGGTAGGATGGAGTGGGAAGTACTGTCTTCTGGAGTTTGGTTGGGGCAGACTAGATTGATGCATTCCCAGGTTGAGGCTGACGTGGAGTTCTAAATGGGAAGCTCTGGTGGCTGAGATCAAATTCTGTGTGTAACTTTGTTGGGTGGAGTCAACTACATAAAAATTAGGTCAACACACTCCTAGAGCCTGGCAGATGCTCATCTCTGCTGGGTGTCAGGATCTCAGGTGACTCCTGAGAATTCTACTTATATGGCAGGGTAACCAGCTGCCCTGGGTAAAGGGGGCACAGCAGATCTCAAGCACTTCACCACCAACTATGTTCTTCGAAGGCTCAGTCCTCAAATGCAATCATTTCCACCAACTTGGCTTCCACACCTTCTTCAGCTGGTTGTGCAAGCCATCAGACTCAAAGGAAAAGTGAATTGCAGTTTAGTCCAAATTTCTGACCTCAGTCCCCTTAGATGCAATCTTCTTTGTTCCTGTTTCAGTGGCTTTCTTCCAGGTGTACCCTTGGTCATATGATAGGAGTTGGCCAGAACAGTCTGGCAATATTTGATTCATGCAGCAGCACTAAGCAGTGGATCAACAAATTTGATACACATTTTGAGAAGACTATCCTGGCTGCATGTGGAGAATGGGTGACATCAAGGGTAGATGTTGTTGTCTCCTGTTTAGGTCAAGAACAAGTCACTTGAATTTGGATGATGCCAGAGGATAAATACTTACATGGCTGGATTTGAAGCAGCCTTAGAAAAGGACCAGAATGACTGACTATTGGGAGACAAAGATGTCAGGGATTCTATTGCGTCTGCCTTGGACAACTGGTAAGATAATAATACTCTATACCCAAGGGACTGGTGTTGGATTACGGATTTGATTTCATACCTGGTATGTTTATGGTGTATTTGAGGATTGATAATGAGGCTCACAAGTTATTAGTAACTCAAAGTTGGGACTGGTTCTGCAATTATCATTCTCTTCTTAGGTGTTAACAGAAGCCACTGGCATGAGAAGATGGATTGTGAAATTTTAAAGTGAAATCTGTATCCACTTCCAGGTGATGATTTTGGGGAAGATCTTGAAGTATAAGTGAGTTTATAATTATATGGCAATATTAGAGATGCATATTAACCTTTACGCTAAACACAAAATTACATTTTAACATTTAGCCTAAACATGAAGTTGCATTTCAATAATTGTCCAACCGATTTGGCCTTCTGGCATATTCTAATTAGTTATATAATTATATAAATTAGTTATTCAGTTCAGCTTCTCTGAACTAGAGTAAATTTGTAGATAACTTCATTTGTTTCCTTTCTATAAAAAGTAACACTGCATGAAGCCAATTTTTATTACAAAAGAAAACCCCTGTAGATTGTATCCCCAAGATCCTTTGATTTATCTTTCCTTAGGGATATTGTCCTCACCTTGAGCTGGTTTATGACAGCCATTAGTTTCTAAACCTTTATGTCAAGGTTGTCTACTGGCTCTTCCCACACGGATTGGGTATGTGAACTTTTACTTAAGCGCTCAATCAGCAAGATAATAAATATGTTTAATCATCCCAAAGTAATAATTTAGATTATTTAATATCAGGAAATTGAAGCTAAATTGCATCTTTTTATTCATAAGATGGATGATATTTTTAACATTTAATAATATCAACATTTTCCCTGGTTCATGGAGATACAGAAATTATTATATATTGTTCCTTTGTAGGTCAATCAAGGAATGTATATTTAAAGTATAAATGTGCAAATGTTACTCTCCAGAAATTACATTTCTAAATAACTGATGTAAAAAATTAATTTTTTCTCAAGTCAGACATATTTATGTTGTATACCTTCTATTATTGCAACAAATGGAATTTTTAATTCCTAGAAAGTTTTGCAGGAAATGTCCTCTTAAAGAATCATGCTACCTTGTGATATTAATACTTGTACCACCAAATCCACTCAGATGGCAAACACAGAAAACAAAGAATGGAGCAAGAAAGCATTAAGAGTCTGAAGTCGATCCCTTAACATGCTACATGGCTTAGATAGAGGGGCTTAAGAAGTCTGCAGGGTGTAGACAAGTGGAAAACCAGGTTTCCTAGAGCTTTCCTTTATACTTTCTGTTTGCTTCTGAAATGAGCTTTTTTTGCTTCTTTCTAACATTTATGTGAGTTTTTCATCTTAAAATTGACGCTAGTAAAGTTGGTTATATATCCAAATAAATCTGATACATCTGAGTAGAAGTAACACACAAATATCAACAAAGCTAGGGAGCAAAGTCACTTACTGTAATCAATTGAGGAGATGTCCTTAGCTCAGAATTGCTTAGGTAATTGAAGTTTTCTTCCCCCAGGAAAGCAATAATCTAAACAAGGTTTTCTGGATGAGTTTAAATGTTTCTTCAGTTTCTGATGTTGTGGTCCTACTACAGGGGATAACACAGCATTCAGCTGAGGTGTGGCATGCAGTGGCTGATCAATACATCTCTGTGTTGAATGAGCTAGAAAGAGCCTCTTAGGGGTCTAGAAAAGCACATATTTGCTCATATTAATATTTTTTCTAAAAATTAAATAAGATTAGGGGAATAGGTCCCTTTATAGTTCTATTGCCCTCTTCTAAAAAGGATAGAATATGACATTAACGTTGATTTATTCTCACTTTATGCATCAGACCTGTGAAAACACAATCTATGTTCCATTCTCTCTGAAAAAGGACAAATGTCATTAAGATCAAATAGAATGTGACTAAAAAGGACACGCAATCTCATAATTGACCATACATTTAGAAACACCTGGGACAAGTGAATGGAGATACAACTAAGGTCACTAAATCCAGGTGATTTAGTCTGGGTCAAGTTTGTCCATAGAACTGCACTTTGAAGGAAGTTTTCTGGGATTGAACATAAGCATTAACTAAGAAAGAAGATTGAGCAATTATCTGCTGCAGCCCCAAACAAATCCAAACAATAGATTGCTGCAATGAAAATTCAGGTATCAGTCTCTCACTTATATATCAAAATCATAATCTCCAAATGTATTGATATAATATAATAAAATAGGTTTTACCAATCTTACAATCAATTTCTCATGTCCTAGTGAAATATCTAAGTTCTGTTCAATTTTCTTAGCCCTTTGAAGATGCAGGGGGCTGATTAATTTCTGATTATTATTCTTTTAACTATCTTACTGTGTTCATTATTTTATTATTACTATTTGTTTTTCTAACCTCATGATGACTTTTACTTTTGTTTGTATTCTGGATACTGTGCACAGTCTTAACAGGTGAGGAGAATTAAAGTGAGTGTAACCAAATTTACATGACCAATGATGTGTAAGGTATTTTTTACAATAGAACCTTTCCACATATAAGGGGTTTCTAACAAAGTTCATCTCACTGAATGACTCTTTCAAAACAGTCTCAGCTTTCTTCATTCTGCAATATCAACATGGTGGCATTACAGCATGATGGTCTTATATTAATGTTCTACTTTCTCTCCTCTGCTATGCTTTTCTAATCTTTTTTAATATTTATCTTTTTAGTTGTATGTGGACATTTTTATGTGGTGCTGAGGATCGAACCCAGTGCCTCACGTGTACTAGGTGAGCACTCTACTACTGAGCCACAACCCCAGCCCTCTGATATGCTTTTTAATGACAAACTTGCATTTTTATGTTACATCAAATCAGCAGACTGCATGGTATCAGATTACATGTTTTCCTACTATCAAACTGCTTTATATGAAGCCTCCCATAATTTGAATATAAAGTCTTAATTAGCAAGTATTTTACCAACACTAAAATATTCATATGCCTATAAATGAAAAAAAATAGTTTTAATAATCAAAGAATACAAACATAGTAATCCAGATAGCCCATGGCATGTTTTTGATAAGAGAATCTTTTGAAACTTTATGCAGGTTTTTAATTCCCAGTCCCTGCCACCAGCTCTTGTCCACTAATTAGAGTCAGTGAGAATGTGCTGAGCCCCAATGTATTTCTTCATTTGTGATGGCTGAATTTGACAAAGCAATTTGCATGATTTTTCCAACTTCCTTGAGTCTTTTCCTGGCATCCAGCTGCAGGTACCTGTGGCCACTTTACTGTGCCAAAGATCACCCAATATGTGAAATGACACCTGCTGGATATGACTGATGGAACAGAGAATATGCAGTGGATCAAAGAGTGCGCTCTCTTCTTTCAAACCCTAATCTCTATTTAAAAGACTGATTTTAGCATCAAAATATAGTCCTCTCTCTGGGCTTGTCTTTCTTTGTGCAGGTGACAGCTGAAGACAAGGCTTTCACATAGTAACTTGACTATTGATTAAACACCTCTATCCTGGAGAGAAGCCTTACTCCCTCCATTAGAATAAAATGGCAGAAAAGGTGTTTCAGAACTAACAAGCTTAAGTGGCAAATGAGTTTTACTTTGCCTATTAGGTGTGACTCATTTTCAATAAGAGCAGTGTAGTAATTTCCTTGGGTGGACATAGCAAAGTACCATAAACTGGGGACTTCTACCACAGAAATTGTTTTCTTAAATTTCCCCTTTTTTGGGGGCTGGAGTAGTGGCTCAGTGATAGAGCACTTGCCTGGAGTGTGTGAGCCCTGGGTTCAATCCTCAGCACCACATATAAATAAATAAAGTAAAAAACGTCCATTGACAACTAAAAAATATTTTTAAAAAATTTCCCCCTTTTTATAGCTACATAGTCATACTGGATTAGGGTCTACCCAATGTCCTCATCTTAACTTGAACATCTCCAAAAATCTCTATTTCTTTATGAGGTCATATATGTGGGTACTGGGTTAAGATCTTTTGTAGGGGACACAATTCAACCCATAACAAGTCACATATTGCTCTAATCTTTAAATGTTGTCAAATATTACAAAGCCCCTTCTTGCTGGTTGTTCTAATGTCTATGTAACTAATTGTTCTAATGGATCTTGCAGATTTTGTCAGTATGAATTTTCTTCTTTTCCTATTATTATTATTTCTTCTTTCTCCTTCTCTTCCTCCTCCTGGTCCTCCTCTTTTTTCTCCTCCTCCTCCTCCTCCTCCTTCTCCTCCTCTTCTTCCTCCTCCTTTTTCTTTTTCACCTTCTTCTTCCTTTTTAATTTCCCTCAATGACTTTACTAAGAAATAATTCCCCATTTCTGTTTATAATCTTCCTGGTCTCTGTAATGCATACTTTACTTCTTTTAACTTTGCATTTTCATAATTTCAATGTTTCCACATTAGATACTACACTTCTCAGTTCTAGGATTTTATGTTGTTGCTTTTTATCTTTTTTATCTCACAAATCCTCTTAATTGTTATCTGAGCTTGGCAACACTCTAGACACAGAAATGCACTTTAAATAGAGAAAACAGAGTAAAATTTCATACTAAAAAGAGAGATCAATCATCACTGAGAGTCATTCAGCACCTTGTTTATTAAGATTTCCTATTGTGATGTGTTGGTTAAATGGGAAGCATTTGAAAGCTGTCAGACCATCAATGCAGATACATACATATGACATTCACAACTCTGCACTATTTGGCTCTTTTCTGGATGTCACCCCTCAGCGGCATCCTGTGTTCATGCCACCCTGCATCAGCCTGGCTCCCTGAACCTCTGGCAGTGGTTCGCCTTCACCCAATGGGAGACATTTCTGGGGAGAAGGACTGGAGGGGAAAGAGGTCAGGATGCTCATTCCCTGACCTCTGGTGGTCTTGCTTGGAGACAGCTCTGGCAGGGGCTGAGTTCTGAGCCTACTGCTGAAGTGGCAGCAGTTCTTTGATAACAAGGAAACATTGAAATTATGAAAATGCAAAGTTAAAAGAAGTAAAGTATGCATTACAGAGACCAGGAAGATTAAAAACAGAAATGGGGAATTATTTCTTAGTAAAGTCATTGAGGGAAATTAAAAAGGAAGCAGAAGGTGAAAAAGAAAAAGGTCCAGGAGCATGCCTCTCCCTATCACTCAACCTGGATGTACAACCTCCTTCTAGGTGTTGCTGGTCCATGAATGTACTCCTCATCTTTGTCTACATCTCTGTGAGATGTCCCTGCCTCACAAGCCCTTCATCAGCCCCTCTGTGTGTGCAATGTAATCCAAGGTGAAGAGATTCTGATTTAAAATTTGAATACAGTCTTCTTTCTTTTCATATGAACCTTGGCAGGACAACAAATAATCTTTGAGAAAGTACTCGGCTTTCAGCCAGTTGTGGAAATGGCCATGAAAGATGATTTCCATTCAGAAAATTGTTCTTCATGGATCATTCTACATTTTTCTAGAATGTTCAAATTACATGGAGATAAAGATGTTTTCTATAGTTTAGTTAGAGCCTCAGCATTTATTGAGCACCATGGAAGGCAAGATATTGAGCCCTACTGTAAAAATGTAAAGGCAAATATTATGTGAATTTAGACTAAAGGATACTTTAACTATACTGGGGCCATTTATTCATACATAAACATCACCTATGTCAGAGAGCTCTGGAGTGTCTGATTCCACCTGTATTCATAGTCTGGTGTTCCATGGCTTAAACCAATGTGGTTGTATGGATTATTATAGTATTGAAATACTTTGATATTGGTTGGTAAAGAGTCATGAATGGCCCCCTGCTGCCAGCCTTTCCTTTGACACTATTTATACTTCCCTGTTCTTCTGGCAGCTGAAGCCCTCTGGGTCAACTCCATCCCTACAGACAGGGGTTCCATTCTTATTTGCTGCAGTCTGTGCTATTTTTGTGTTCAACTTTTTGTTTTGTTTTTTTTTGTTTGTTTGTTTGTTTTGTTGGGTACCAGGGATTAAACTCAGGGGCACTCAACCACCTGAGCCACATCCCCAGCCCTATTTTTTGTATTTTACTTGGAGACAGGGCCTCACTGAGTTGCTTATCACCTTGCTTTTGCTGAGGCTGACTTTGAACTTGGCATCCTTCTGCCTCAGCCTCCTGAGCTGCTGGGATTACAGGCATGCGCCACTGTGCCCAGCTGTGGTTAAGTTTTTGAATATTATCCAGTGCATTCTGCCCTTATTTAAATTTTTGACATTTTGGAGTTCATCATAGAGCTTTTGCATTAATTTGGATTTTGGAAAATTGCACATTCATTATCTTGACTTCTACATTTTGGCTTCCCTTAAGTTTTCCACCCCATCTTCATTTTCTTCACTTTGAAACTGACCCAGCTATACCCATTCTGTCATTGTTTTCAAATTGATAGAACTGTTATGTCATCAAAAACATTAAAATAATGAGAATGGTGTCAGATGCTGCTAGACAGTGGCAGACTCATGTGAAGGCCCTGTCTTCCAGGGATATAGGGCCAACGGTTGCCATGGGAGAAGGCAGAGTCTACCTTCTCTTCCTCTCTGTAGAAAGGGGTGTGTAATAGCTTGGGCTGCCATAACAAAGTGTTGACTGAATGATAGAAATTACTGACTCAAAGTTCTGTAGGTTGTAAGGCTGAGATCCAGATGTCATTAGAATGTTTTCTTCTCCGAATTCTCTTGCAGAATTGTGTATGCCATCTTCTCCCTATGTCATCACTTGGTCCTCCCTCTTGTGTGTCTGTCCTAATCTCCCTTTTTTCATATGTGCATAGATTAATTAATTATCATCACATATTAGATGTATAAATTAATGGGTTTCATTGGTAATTTCCATACATGCATGTATCATGCATTGACCTTCTTTTTTAAAAAATTCTTTTATTTTTCAGAGACTTTGCCCACCACAGTAGTTAATAAATATGCAAGGGTCTGCAGTAGACTTCAGACAGCTTATCTTTACAATAAGGAGAATATGACTTATTTCATACATTTGTACTAAAGATTAAATTGGAAAACAGTGCTTTGTACACTGATAGCAATTGTCAAAACCTCAACAAATGTCAATCTCTTGTTCCTTTATTCTTGTAAGGGAAATGGGTTTTGTTTACCAGGGATTTCAGAAGAATTGAATGTACTTCCACAACTAAAACATTCTCTGGGGAAGGAGATTGAGTTGAATGGAGTGTTGATCTATGTGGTTGCTTATATTCTGGTAATGTATATTTTTCCTCCTCTGGCTCTCTGCCCTGATGAGCATGGTGTTCAGTTTTCTCCCCTAGGAAGACAACTGACTCTATTTTCTGTCTCGGGAATTCCGCATCACAATGAAGATGATCTCAGAATCACTTGTAAGATGTTTGACATAAACTAAATCATCTCCAATGTGTTTTTAGCTTTCAGGTATTCCTGTGAATTCCTGCTCTGTTGAAAGATTAGTGTGTCCAAAAGAAACCATATTGCTGTAACTTTGTCATGTAGTATGAATCCCGATTTGAGAAACTTTTAGTTACAAATTATGGCAGAAAAATTTTTTTATTGATTTTTAAAAAAATAAATGTCAGTGGAATGCATTACTATTCTTATTACACATATACAGCACAATTTTTCATATCTATGGCTGTATATAAAGTATGTTGACACCAATTTGTGTCTTCATACATTTACTTTGGATAATGATGTCTATCACATTCCACCATCATTTCTAATCCCCTGCCCCCTTCCTTTCCCTCTCACTCCTCTGTCTATCTAGTATTCATCTATTCTTCCCATGCTCCCCCTCCCTACCTCACTGTGAGTCAGCCTCCTTATATCAAAGAAAACATTTGGCATTTGTTTTTTGGGGATTGGCTAACTTTACTTAGCATTATCTTTTCCATCGCCATCCATTTACCTGTAAATGCCATAATTTTATTCTCTTTTATTGCTGAGTAAAATTCCATTGTGTATATATGCCACAATTTTTTATCCATTCATCCACTGAGGGGCATCTAGGTTGGTTCTACAGTTTAGCTATTGTGAATTAAGCTTCTATAAACATTGATGTGGGTGTGTCCCTGTAGTATGCTGTTTTTAAGTATTTTGGGTATAGACCTTCTTTCTACCCTTGCTCACTCTCCCCTTTCCCTGCTACCTGCTTACAAAGTGATCTTTCTGGATATATTTTTTGGTTTTTAATTTCCACATATGAGTGAAAACATAAAATACTTGCCTTACTGTATCTGAATTATTTCATTTAACAAGATCCACTTCTATCCGTTTTCCTACAAATGACAGAATTTCATTTTTTTAACTAAATAATATTCCATTATGTATATATACTGTATTTGCTTTATTCATGCATCTGTTGATGGGAACCTTGGCTGAGTTCATATCTTACTTATTGTGAATAGTGTCACAATAAACTTGATCATTTAGGTGTATTTTTTTAATTTGCTGATTTCATTTCCTTTGAATAAATACGTGACAGTGATATAGATGGGTCATATGGTAGTTCTATTTTAATTTTCTGAAGAACATCCCTACTGTTTTCTATAGATGTTGTACTAATTTACATTCTTACCAACATAGTATATGGTTCCGTTTACTCCATATCCTTACTCCTGTTTGTTTGTTACTGTTTTGTTTTTCTTAATAATATGTATTCCAACTGGAATAACCATCTTACTCATCTGGGCAAGATGTAATCTCATTGTAGGCTTGATTTTCATTTCTGTAATAGCTAAAGATGTTGAGCATTTTCACATATATTTATTGGCAATTTGCATTTCTTCTTTTGAGAAATGTCTATTCAGGTCATTTGTCCATTTTTATTATATTACTTGCTTTTTAGTTGTTAAGTTTTTTCTATATTCATCCTTTGTCAGATAATAGCTACCAAAGATTGTCCCTTATTCTCTTTGTTGTCTTTCACTCTGCTGATTGTAGTCTTAGCTGTGTAGAAGTTGTTTAATTTGATGCGATCCTGTTTATGCATTCTCATTCTGATTTTCTGTGCTGTTGGAGTCATAACTTGGAAATCTTACTTTGCCATGATTTTGAAGTGTTTCCTCTATGTTCTCTTTAGTAGTTTCAAAGGATTCATCTTACATTAAGGTCTTTAATCCTGAGTTGATTTTTTTTACAGGGTAAGAGAGGGGGATCTAGTTTCAGTGTTCTATATGTCAATAGCCAGTTTCCCCAGCAACATTTTTTGAAGAAGTCTCTTCTTTCTCAAATGTTTTGGCACCTTTGTTGATAATCAGTTGCAATGTGTATTTATTTCTGAGTTCTCTGTCCTATTCCATTACTCTACCTGCCTCTTTTTATGCCAGTACTATACTGTTTTTGTTACTATGGCTCTCAGGTATAATTTGAATTCAGGTATTGTGGTGCATTTAATATTGGTCTTTTTTCTCAAAATTGCTATAGCTACTCTTGGTCTTTATTGCTTACATATGAATTTTAGATTGTTTTCTAGTTCTATGAAGAATGTCATTGGTATTTTGTTGGGGATTGCAATGAATTTTAGATTGCTTTGAGTAGTATGGCCATTTTAACAATACTGATTCTCCCGGTTCATGAACATAATAGGTGTTTCCAACTTCTAGTGTGTTCTTCATTCTCTTTCTTCAGTATTTTGTAATTTGCATTGTAGAAACTTTTCACATTCTTAGATTTATTCCACAGTATTTCTTCTGCTGCTTCTTTTCTTTTTCCTTCTCCTACTCTTCCTCTTCTCTTTTCCTCTCCTCCTCCTCCTTCTTTATTTTTGCGAATTGTTTTCCTGATTACTTTCTCAGACAATTCATTATTGGTGCATACAAGAGCAACTGATTTTTGCATGCTGATAATGAATCCTACTTCACTGAATTTATCAGTTTTAAAAGTCTTTTGGTGGATTTCCTTCCCCCAATTTTCTAGGTGTTCAATCATATCATCAACAAACAGGGAAAATTTGACCTCCTACTTTAATGTTTATAAACCATGCACTTTCTCTTGTCTAATTACTGTGGCTAAAATTTCTGGTACTATGTTGAATAAGCGTGGTGAGAATGGGCATCTTTCTCTTGTTTTTGATCTTATAGGAAGTGCTTTCAGTTTTTCTCAGTTTAGCATAAAAAGTAGCCTTCACTGTATTGAGATCCCACTATGTGTAATTTATTCAGGGTTTTCATCATAAACAGATGCTGAATTTTATCAAAGGATTTTTGCATCAATTGAAATAATCGTGTGATTTTTATCCTTGATAAAAGGATAAGGAATAGCTGGGTCGAATGGTGGCTCCATTCCCAGCTTTCCAAGAAATCTCCATACTGCTTTCCAAATTGGCTGCACCAATTTGCAGTCCCACAAGCAATGTACAAGTGTACCCTTTTCCCCACATCCTCGCCAGCACTTTTTGTTGTTTGACTTCATAATGGCTGCCAATCTAACTGGAGTGAGATGGTATCTTAGGGTGGTTTTGATTTGCATTTCTCTGACTGCTAGAGATGGTGAGCATTTTTTCATGTACTTGTTGATTGATTGTATGTCCTCCTCTGAGAAGTGTCTGTTCAGGTCCTTGGCCCATTTGTCGATTGGGTTGTTTGTTCTCTTATTGTCTAATTTTTTGAGTTCTTTGTATACTCTGGATATTAGGGCTCTATCTGAAGTGTGAGGAGTAAAGATTTGTTCCCAGGGTGTAGGCTCCCTATTTACCTCTCTTATTGTTTCTTTTGCTGAGAAAAAACTTTTTAGTTTGAGTAAGTCCCATTTGTTGATTCTAGTTATTAACTTTTGTGCTATGGGTGTCCTATTGAGGAATTTGGAGCCCAACCCCACCGAACTTAGATCGTAGCCAACTTTTTCTTCTATCAGATGGCGTGTCTCTGATTTGATATCAAGCTCCTTGATCTATTTTGAATTCACTTTTGTGCATTGCGAGAGAAAGGGATTCAGTTTCATTTTGTTGCATATGGATTTCCAGTTTTCCCAGCACCGTTTGTTGAAGATGCTATCCTTCCTCCATTGCATGCTTTTAGCCCCTTTATCAAATATAAGGTAGTTGTACTTTTGTGGATTGGTTTCTGTGTCCTCTATTCTGTACCATTGGTCCACCCGCCTGTTTTGGTACCAGTACCATGCTGTTTTTGTTACTATTGCTCTGTAGTATAGTTTGAAGTCTGGTATCGCTATACCGCCTGATTCACACTTCCTGCTTAGAGTTGTTTTTGCTATTCTGGGTCTTTTATTTTTCCATATGAATTTCATGATTGCTTTCTCTATTTCTACAAGAAATGCCGTTGGGATTTTGATTGGCATTGCATTAAACCTATAGAGAACTTTTGGTAATATCGCCATTTTGATGATGTTAGTTCTGCCTATCCATGAACAGGGTATATTTTTCCATCTTCTAAGATCTTCTTCTATTTCTCTCTTTAGGGTTCTGTAGTTTTCATTGTATAAGTCTTTCACCTCTTTTGTTAGGTTGATTCCCAAGTATTTTATTTTTTTTGAGGATATTGTGAATGGAGTGGTTGTCCTCATTTCCATTTCAGAGGATTTGTCGCTGATATACAGGAATGCCTTTGATTTATGCGTGTTGATTTTATATCCTGCCACTTTGCTGAATTCATTTATTAGCTCTAATAGTTTCTTTGTAGAGCATTTTGGGTCTGCTAGGTATAGAATCATATCATCTGCAAATAGTGATAATTTAAGTTCTTCTTTTCCTATTTTTATGCCTTATTTTCTTTCATCTGTCTAATTTCTCTGGCCAGTGTTTCGAGAACTATGTTGAACAGAAGTGGAGAGAGAAGGCATCCCTGTCTTGTTCCAGATTTTAGAGGGAATGCCTTCAGTTTTTCTCCATTCAGAATGATGCTAGCCTGAGGCTTAGCATAGATTGCTTTTACAATATTGAGGTATGTTCCTGTTATCCCTAGTTTTTCTAGAGTTTTGAACATAAAGGGATGCTGTACTTTGTCGAATGCTTTTTCCACATCTATTGAGATGATCATATGGTTCTTATTTTTAAGTCTATTGATGTGGTGAATAACATTTATTGATTTCCATATATTGAACCAGCCTTGCATCCCAGGGATGAATCCTACTTGATCATGGTGCACAATTTTTTTGATATGTTTTTGTATCCGATTCGCCAGAATTTTATTGAGGATTTTTGCATCTAGGTTCATTAGAGATATTGGTCTGTAGTTTTCTTTCTTTGAAGTCTTTGTCTGGTTTAGGTATCAGGGTGATGTTGGCCTCGTAGAATGAATTTGGAAGTTCTCCCTCTTTTTCTATTTCCTGAAGTAGCTTGAAAAGTATTGGTATTAGTTCTTCTTTAAAGGTTTTGTAAAACTCTGCTGTATACCCATCCGGTCCTGGGCTTTTCTTAGTTGGTAGTCTTTTGATGGTTTCTTCTATGTCCTCAATTGATATTGGTCTGTTTAGGTTGTCTATATCCTCCTGACTCAATCTGGGCAGATCATATGACTTAAGAAATTTATCTATGCCTTCACTGTCTTCTAATTTATTGGAGTATAAGGATTCAAAATAGTTTTTGATTATCTTCTGTATTTCTGAAGTGTCTGTTGTGATATTGCCTTTTTCATCCCGTATGCTAGTAATTTGAGTTCTCTCTCTTCTTCTCTTCGCTAGCATGGCTAAGGGTCTGTCGATTTTGTTTATTTTTTCAAAGAACCAACTTTTAGTTTTGTCAATTTTTTCAATTGTTTCTTTTGTTTCCATTTCATTAATTTCAGCTCTGATTTTAATTATTTCTTGCCTTCTACTTCTTTTGCTGTTGTTTTGCTCTTCTTTTTCTAGGATTTTGAGATGAAGTATGAGATCATTTATTTGTTGTTTTTTTCTTTTTTTAAGGAATGAACTCCAAGCAATGAATTTTCCTCTTACAACTGCTTTCAATGTGTCCCATAGATTCTGATATGTTGTGTCTGTGTTTTCATTTATCTCTAAGAATTTTTTAATTTCCTCCTTGATGTCTTCTATAACCCATTGATCATTCAGTAACCTATTGTTCATTCTCCAAGTGATGTATGCTTTTTCCTTCCTTCTTTTATGGTTGATTTTCAGTTTCATTCCATTATGATCAGATAAGATGCATGGTATTATCTCTACTGCTTTATATTGTCTAAGAGTTGCCCTGTGACATAATATATGATCTATTTTTGAGAAGGATCCATGTGCTGCTGAGAAAAAAGTGTAACTGCTTGATGTTGGGTGGTATACTCTATATACGTCAATTAGGTCTAGGTTATTAATAGTGTTATTGAGTTCTATAGTTTCCTTATTCAACTTTTGTTTGGAAGATCTGTCCAGTGGCGAGAGAGGTGTGTTGAAGTCTCCCATGATTATTGTATGGTGGTCTATTAGACTCTTGAACTTGAGAAGAGTTTGTTTGACGAACATAGCTGCACCATTGTTTGGGGCATAAATATTTATGATTGTTATGTCTTGTTGGTGTATGGTTCCCTTAAGCAGTATGTAGTGTCCCTCTTTATCACTTTTGATTAACTTTGGCTTGAAATCTATTTTATTTGATATGAGTATGGACACTCCTGCTTGTTTCCGAAGTCCATATGAGTGATATGATTTTTCCCAACCTTTCACCTTCAGCCTATGTATGTCTTTTCCTATCAAATGCGTCTCCTGTAGGCAGCATATTGTTGGGTCTTGTTTTGTGATCCATTCTACTAGCCTGTGTCTCTTAATTGGTGAGTTTAAGCCATTAAACTTTAGGGTTATTATTGAGATATGGGTTGTTCTTCCAGCCATATTTGTTTATTTCTGATACTAAACATGGTTTGTTTTCCTCTTTGATTATTTTCCCCCCCTTTACTGTCCTACCTCCCACTGTTGGTTTTCATTGTTATTTTCCATTTCCTCTTCCTGTAATGTTTTGGCGAGGATGTTTTGAAGAGATGGTTTTCTAGCTGCGAATTCTTTAAACTTTTGTTTTTCGTGGAAGGTTTTAATTTCATCTTCCATCCTGAAGCTTAATTTCGCTGGATACACAATTCTTGGTTGGAACCCATTTTCTTTCAGTGTTTGAAATATGTTATTCCAGGATCTTCTAGCTTTCAGAGTCTGTGTTGAATGATCAGCTGTTATCCTGATTGGCTTATCCCTAAATGTAATCTGCTTCCTTTCTCTTGTAGCTTTTAAAATTCTCTCCTTATTCTGTATGTTGGGCATCTTCATTATAATGTGTCTAGGTGTGGATCTCTTATGATTTTGCACATTCGGCGTCCTGTAGGCTTCTAGGATTTGGGATTCTGTCTCATTCTTCAAGTCTGGGAAGTTTTCTCGTATTATTTCATTGAATAGACTGCTCATTCCTTTGGTTTGGAGCTCTGTACCTTCCTGTACCCCAATGACTCTTAAGTTTGGTCTCTTAATGTTATCCCATATTTCTTGGATGTTCTGCTCATGGTTTCTTAACAGTCTTGCTGAGCTGTCTATGTTCTTTTCCAGTTGAAATACTTTGTCTTCATTGTCTGATGTTCTATCTTCTAAGTGTTCTACTCTGCTGGTAGTATTCTCCATTGAGTTTTTAAGTTGGTTTATTACTTCCTGAATTTCTAGGATTTCTGTTTGTTTGTTTTTTATAACCTCTATCTCCCTGTATAGTTGATCCTTTGCTTCCTGGATTTGTTTGCGTAATTCATTATCGAAGTGATCTTTCATTGTCTGATTTTGCTGTCTAATGTCTTCCTTGATACTCCAGATCATCTGAAGCATGTATATCCTGAATTCTTTATCTGACATTCCATCTGCTGCAGCTGTTACCTCTTCTAAAGTTGCGTTGACCTGCATTGCTTGTGGTCCTTTCTTTCCTTGTCTTTTCATACTGCTTGCATTTCTTTCCTGCAGGCGCGCGCGGCGGCTGTGCTCTCTCCTTATTCCAATTGGGGTGTCGTGACTACCACGCCGGCAGGCCACCGGGCCTGATCCGCTGGTCGGTTGCAGGTTTGCCTACCCTGCAGGCACGGGCGGCGGCTCTACTCTGCCCCTACTCCAAATGGGGTGATGTGTCTGTCGTACCAGCAGGCCACTGGGCCTGTCCCGCTGGTCGGTCGCAGATCTGCCCACCTTTCGGGCACGGGTGGTGGCTCTGCTCTGCCCCTACTCCAATTGGGGTGTCGTGACTACCCCGCCGGCAGGTCGCTGGGCCTGTTCCTGGCACGGGCGGCAACTCTGCTCTGCCCCTACTCCAATTAGGGTGATGTGTGTACCACGCCGGCAGGCTCCTGGGCCTGATCCGCAGGTCTGTCGCAGGTCTGCCTACCTTGCAGGCGCGGGCGGCGGCTCTGCCCTGTCCCTCCTACCACGCCTCGGGACCGCTGGGCCTGATCTGCAGGTTGGTCACAGGTCTGCTCACCCTGCGGGCACGGGTGGCAGTTCCACTCCGCCCCCACTCCAATTGGGGTCACGTGACCACCACACCGGCAGGGCCTGATCCGGGCATGGGCGAAGGATCTGCTCTGCCCCTACTCCAGTTGGGGTGGTGTGTGTACCACGCTGGCAGGCCGCTGGGCCTGACCCGCCAGTCTGTCACAGGTCTGCTTACCTTGCAAGTGCAGGCGGCGGCTCTGCCCTGCCCCTCCTACCACGCCCATGTACCACTGGGTCGCGCGTCTGCCCACCTTGTGGGCGTGGGTGGCGGCTCCGCTCCGCCCCCTCTCCAATTGTGGTCACGCGGTCACCACGCCGGCGAGCCGCTGGGCCTGCTCCGGGCGGCCCGGCTCCTCCCCTCTGGCTCGACGACAAATCGAGAGAGACTCGGGTGTCTGTGCCTCACCCCCCCTACCAGGAGACCAACTGTTTCTGTCGCCGCTGGTATTGATGAAGATCTCTCCTCCGCCGCTTTCTGATGACATCAGATCTCTGCCATGTTGGTATCCTATGCGAATGGCAGCATTTCGTTCCCCTTGCCGGGCAACCAAAGCAATGGGTGAGTCCTGACTGGCCCTCAGCAGGACCCGGACCGAGAAGCAGTTTCCGCGGGCTCCTAGCCCCAGGCCAGGGAAGTTCCGGGAGCCGGAACTCGGCCGCTCCGTGCTCGGTGTATGCTCTGATAAGAGCAGACTCCAAGAAGCAGCCTCCGCAGGCTCCCCAGCCCTGGGCCTTCCCCTGTCTCGAACCCAGAATTCAGCCCTGAGTACGGTGCTTGCACGGCTGGCAGAAACTGCAGCGCTGTATTCCTGCATCGCTATCTCCTCGTTTCCCAGCGCGCGCTGCAGACTCTAGCCGTGGGGCGATTTGCTGAATAAGCAGTGTTACCCTCCGTGCGACAAACCTCTCGCCTTTGAGTCCCCGTAGCTGATCCTCGTGCGATGGAAATCCTTCCTCCAGGTTCCAGAGCACCCCACTATTGCTGGAAATTCCTAACAAGATAGCCTTTAGCCGTCCTGACTTGTCATACTCCCACACAGTGAAGCAGCACACGGGGGCAATGCACTCCCCTCGCCGCCATCTTCCCTACTCTCTGTTCTTGTTTTTGTAACATTTTGTAATATTATGATGAATCTTGATGTTATTGATTTTTTATTTTAAGAAGTTTTTATATAGGCATTCATTCCTATAAACATGCCTCTTAGTACTGCTTTTCCTGTTGTGGTAGTTGTGGTTCCATTTCATTTGATACAAGGAATTTAATTTCCCCTCTGATTTCCTCCATGATGTACTTTTCATTTAGTAGTGTGTGCTAAATCTCCATGTGTTTGTGTAATTTCTGCAGTTATTTCTACTTTCTTTTCATTGTGATCAGATAAAATACAAGAAATTATTTCATTTGAAAAATTTGGTAGGACTTTCTCCATTTCCTAATATATGGTCTATTCTGGAAAACATTTTTTTATGTGTGCTGAAGAAAATAATGTATATTTTTCAGCTATTGGATGGAATATTTTGTAGATGTTTGTTAAGTCCATTTAATCTATAGTACAATGTAAATCTGATGTTTCTTTGTTGATTTTTAAAATCTAGATGATATATTTATTGTGACCTATCTTTCTATTTATCTCTAATTATGTTTGTTTTTTAAAATTGTTTGCTTCAAGGCATTGCTTATGTATTTATAAAAATTATGTTTTGTGATGAATTGTTCCCTTGATCAACACATAGTGACCTTTTTTTCTCTTCTAATTTTGTTGTAAAGTCTGTTTTGTAAATTATAAATGTAGCTATTCCTTTTTTGCTTTTGGATTCCCTTTGCTTGGAACATCATTTTCCATTCTTTCACTCTGGGTATGTGTATATTTTTGCACATGGGTTAAGTTTCTTATAGACAGAATATTGTTAGGTCTTATTTTTTAATCCATTAGGCCAATCTGCATCTTTTGTATGAAAAATTAAAAACATTTATTCAGGGTGATTATCCATAAGTATATATTTGTTCCTGTCATTTTGCTCTTTTTTCTTCTGGTGGTTTTGAATATTCTGGTTTTTTTACCCTTCCTGTCTTATTCATCTTAGAAGTTTGATCATCTGCTGTATTGATAATTTATGATACTTTACTATTTATCATTTGCATGTCAACTTCTGTAGAGGAATTTACTTTTTCACATTTGCTAATGATTTTATCATCCTCTTCTGAGTATACTATTCCCTTTTGTATTAACTTAGCTTTTCATTACTTTGAAAAAATACCAGAGAAAAACTCTTATTTTGCCTCTTGATTAGAGAGCTGTTATTCTGTGGTTGGCCAGCTCCATTCCTTTGTACCTAAGGTAGAGGTAGGAAATCAGGGCAGATGGGCTTGGCAGAGGAAACCTGCTCACCTCCTGGCAGCCAGGAAGCAGAGAGTGACAGTAAAGGACTGGTGACAAGATATAATCCCCAGGGGGCTGGGGATGTGGCTCAAGCGGTAGCGCGCTCGCCTGGCATGCGTGCGGCCCGGGTTCCATCCTCAGCACCACATACAAACAAAGATGTTGTGTCAGCCGAAAACTGAAAAATAAAAAATACTAAAATTCCCTCTCTCTCCCTCTTCCCCCCCTCTCTCTCTCCCCCTCTCAAAAAAAAAAAAAAAAAGATATAATCCCCAAGGGCCTGCCCCCAAGGATTCATTCCCTTCAATTAGATCCCACTTCCTACAGTTTCCACCAACTCCTAGTAATCCATTCATATTATGAAGCCATCAATGGATGAATCCACTTATGAAGTCAAAGTCCTCTTGAGTCAATCATTTTCTAACAGCCCCACCTCCAAATACTACTACATTGGGGATCAAGTCATCAGAGTAAGAACTTTTGGGGGACATTCTGGATCCAACCCATAACAAGTGTCTTCAGTGATGCTGGTCTAGTGGTCATGCCTTCCCTTAATTTATTCTTAATTCAAGGTCTTTATCTTTCCTTCTTTTCTTGAAGACTAACACAGCTAGCCATGTCAGTCTTTTTGGCACTCCACCCCTTATCCAGACTACATTTTTCCTTGTAAAGATCACCATTCAGAAAGGATTATAGTCAATCATAAGGACCTTATTACCTTAATTACTCCTTTAATGGACCTATTGTCAAATCAAGTCACATTCTGAAGTATTGGTGATTGAGACCACATGAATTTGGGGGCACATAACTCAACTATAATAGGCAGGTATGGAGAGTTTGGTTGTCTGTGGTGAGTATCATGGACCTCAGGGCAACCACAGTGTTTGTAGCTGGGATGCTCATGGGGTCTGTGGATGAGGGTGGGGTGACATGGCTGGAGAAGCTCTGCCTTTGTTTCCCTAGCAAGTGATAATAAGTGACCTCATACATGAGTCAGTAAACAGCCAAAGGACAACTTGAGACTTCTCAAGTGGTTGGTTGGTTGATAAAACATGAATAATGTTATGTATGTTATTAGTAGTAATACATAATGTAGATTTAAATCCAAAGTGGATATGCAGAATATTATGAATTATTGGTCCATATGACATAACTTAGAAGACAAAGCTAGTGTGATGTCACTTGTTGAAGGTAAAACACTAATTTAATTCATCCTTGAGTCCAATCTGATGTTTATCATGAGGTTGTGAGAATAATCAATATTTTAAATATGTTACCAGTTTGAAAACATGACTAGAAGCTTAAATACACATTGATTCCCATTTCTTATATAAGGCCACCCCCACCAAAATCAGTCATCCCAAAAGGATATGATGAAGCCTCAGTGTGTCTTATAAACATTATGAATAAAATAGGGTAATTTTGCCAAATTGGCCAAGACAGAAGCCAAGGTCAGTGTGGGTCCAGGTCTATGGGGAACGACAGAAGCAAGAATGATGTGGTAGGTTTCTCTGAAGTAAAATATGTCTGATTAAAAGTGCTGTCCTCTGTTAAAATTATCAAAACGACCATACTTCCAAAAACACTATACAGATTCATTGTAATTCCAATCAAAATTCCAATGACATTCCTCATAGAAATAGAAAAAGCAATCATGAAATTCATCTGGAAAAATATGAGGCCCAGAATAGCTAAAACAATCCTTAGCAGGAAGAGTAAAGCAGGTGGCATCACTATACCAGACCTCAAACTATACTACAGAGCAATAATAACAAAAACAGCATGGTATTGGCATCAAAACAGACTGGTAGACCAATGGTACAGAATAGAGGACACAGAGACTAACCCACAAAATTACAATTATCTTATATTAGACAAAGGTGCCAAAACATGTACTTCAGAAAAAAGCATCTTCAACAAATGATGCTGGGAAAACTGGAAATCCATATTCAACAAAATGAAATTAAACCCCTATCTCTCACCATGCATAAAACTCAACTCAAAATGGATCAAGAACCTAGGAATTAAACCAGAAACTCTGTGTCTAATAGAAGAAAAAGTAGACCCTAATCTCCATCATGTGGGATTAGGCCACAACTTCCTTAATAAGACTTCTGTGGGTGCAAGAATTAAAATCAAGAATCAATAAATGAGATGGAACTCAAACTAAAAAGCTTCTTCTCAGCAAAAGAAACAATCTGTGAGGTGAATAGAGAACCTACATCTTGGGAGCAAATCTTTGCCCCTCACACGTCAGATAGAGTATTAATCTCTAGGGTATATGAAGAACCCAAAAAGCTAAACACAAAAACAACAACAACAACAACAACAACAAAAAGCCCAAATAACCCAAAAAATAAATGGGCCAAGGACCTGAACTTCTCAGAAGATGATGTACAATCAATCAACAAATACATGAAAAAATGTTCATCATCTCTAGCAATTAGAGAAATGCAAATCAAAACCACTCTAAGATTTCATCTCACTCCAGTCAGAATAGCAGCTATTATGCATACAAACAACAATAAGTGTTGGTGAGGATGTGGGGAAAAAGGTACACTCATACACTGCTGGTGGGACTGCAAATTGGTGCAGCCAATATGGAAAGCAGTATGGAAATTTCTTGGAAAATTGGGAATGGAACCACCATTTGACCCAGTTATCCCTCTCCTCGGTCTATATCCAAAGGACTTAAAAACAGCATACTACAGGGACACAGCCACATCATTGTTTATAGCAGCACAATTCACAATAGCTAAACTGTGGAACCAACCTAGACGTCCCCTTCAATAGATGAATGTGTAAAAAATATGTGGCATATATACACAATGGAATATTACTCAGCAATAAAAGAACAAATCATGGAATTTGCAGGTAAATGGATGGAGTTGGAGAAGATAATGCTAAGTGAAGTTATCCAATCCCAAAAAACCAAATGCTGAATGTTTTGATATAAGGAGGCTGATTCACAGTGGGATAGGGAGAGGGAGCATGGCAGGGATAGACGAACTCTAGATAGGGCAGAGCGGTTGGAGGGGAAGGGAGGGGGCATGGGGTTATTAATGATGGTGGAATGTGATGATCATTATTATCTACAGTACAGGTATGAAGACACCATCTGGTGTGAATATACTGTGCATACAACAGAGGTATGAAAAATTGTGCTCTGTATGTGTAATAAGAATTGTAATGCATTCCGCTGTCATATATAAAAAATAAATAAACAGATAAACGAGGGAGAAAAAAGTGCTGTCCTCAATTCTGAGATTATGCCCTTCTTAAGTTTTGCATTAAAATTTATTTACTTTTAAGCAATTGAACTCATATAAAATCAGTTTGAAGTTTTTAACTTTTTATTTTATTTTAAATATTTTTACTTCTTTACTTGGCCATAGCAAAACAACAGCAACAAAAATACATCATACCTTGATTGGGAATATCAAGTGTTTTCTTTATTTAGAGCCTTCATAAATGTATAAAGTTTAAGATTATTCTTGTAAAGCAGCATCTCCTGGGCCCCAGGGCACTTCCAGGAGCCGTGCAGTATAGGCAGCTTGGGTGGGGAAGATATGTGTGTGCATATCAGGCAGAAGAGGTGTCCTTGTCTTCCTCATTGTTAGTGAGCAGTTGGTAGGGTACCTCCCTGGCCTGTGGGAGTCCAGGTCCCTATGGATCCTGGGTTGGCAGTGAAGAGGAGCATTCTCCATACAGAAGGTCTGAAGGGGGTTCTCTGTCAATTACTCCCTCTAAGCAGAGAGTGATGACCCCAGCTGTGGGTATCCATCTACAGGACTTGCAGATGACATTTTCTAATTATAATTGAACAACCCAGAATGGCACTGTGGTTTAAGAACATTCCTACCAGAACCTACAGAGTATGATGGGAAAAAGCAGGACCCTGATAGAGTCATGCTTCTTGCAGGATTACTTCACCTGCCAGTTGACTAATGAAACTGATGATAAACTAATCACAATGGCAAGAAATGAGGCAATTCCAAGGGGACTTTTGAAACAAATCATGCCAGTGGCAAGGAACTTGCCCTGAGGGTCATAGCACAGTCTTTAGAAAAGCAAGCTTTTAGTTATATTAAATACAGAGCAGTCACTTTTTTTATAATGTGTTGTGGTTTATATCATATATACTGTTAACTTTCTTTTTTAAAATATATATATTTTTAGTTGTAGATGGACACAATATCTTTATTTATTTTTATGTGGTGCTGAGACTCCATCCCAGTTCCTCACACATGTGACGCAAGCGCTCTACCACCGAGCTACAGCCCCAGCCCCTATTAATCTTTATCTGCAGTCCTCATCCATGGATTCAACTAACTTCAAATAAAAAATATTAAGAAAAATTTGTCTGTATTGAACATATATAGACTTTTCTCCTTCCTGTCTTTCCTTAAACTATGTAATAACTATTTTCCTGGGCCCCTAGCCCATGGGAGACATAAGAGGGCAGGCCCAAGGCCCCCCAGAGCACACTGGGAACACTCCTTCTGTGCACTGTAACTGTGACACTTGGGTTAGGAAGCATCCTGATTTGGGGTTTCTTGAGGCAGTGACTGAGACTAAATTCTGACCTGTGTAGAGGTACTCTTCTCTCTCAGGTGGGGTGTTCAGGGTGCACTGGAATATACCTGGGAGAGAGGGGGCCTGACTGGCATATCTGTCACTGATTCACTAATAGTGATCCAGGGGCTGAGGTGACAATGATGGCCCACTGGTATCACTAACTAGACACAGTTTCCGTCATTTTGCATGAATTAAGTAAATTACTTACCATGTCCTTAGAATTTAGGTGTGTAAATAAGAGACTTGCCCTGAATCACACAGTGGGTGTGCGAGGAGGAGAATGGGAGGTGCTCAAACCTGCCAGCAGGGCCTCTTCTCCAGACTATGGGTTTATAAACTCTCTGGGAGTGTGGCCAGGACTCCTGATCTTACAAATATGCTCAGAGGGCCCTTGGCACGGTCTAGTGTTTCCCTACTGACTCTAAAGGCAGAAAACACTTATGCCCCTTTGCTCACCCAGGGAGCAGCCCCTGGGGCAGGCAGTTATTAGTTGTTCTCCACCTTCCATGGGGTAATCCAGAGTTACCTGTGGAAAGGTCAAGCCTCCTGTTGTGGAGGCACATACACTCTAAAGTTGAGAGATGCCTGATTTTCTATTTTGCAAA
Source organism: Marmota monax (assembly GCF_021218885.2). NCBI lineage: Eukaryota > Metazoa > Chordata > Mammalia > Rodentia > Sciuridae > Marmota > Marmota monax. The sequence goes on along the minus strand of NW_026694586.1, from coordinate 232,681 downwards.
GCATAAGAAATCTCTAGTTTTCCTTGTGAACAGTATTAATGAACAAAGAGAAGTAGACATTTTAAGAGCACTTTTTGTTATCACCTTAACAGGAAAAGCCCCTCATGCAAAGGGGCACTGTGCAAGGACTCACTTGCCCTTGGGTAATGTTAAGTGTGTCATCCACACCCAGGGAGGTGCCAGCACTGCAGGTATCTTTGGGTGCATCTGATGACAGAGGACAAAAGAGAGAAACTGCTGTTTTACTGGTTTGTGGGGTTGAACTATACTTTCTTATAAAGGAAAAAAAAACATTTTTCAATAAACCTGAAATTTATGGAACCACTAAAAATGAGGGAGAGTGCAGGGCAGATTATCTTTTTAACAAGATAATATGCCTTACAACTGCAAAATTCTGATTATGAGAATTTTTGGTTAGAGAACCTGAGCACACAATGCATGATTGGAAGAAAATTCTAAGAAAATCACCTTCATCACACATAAAAGTTTAGTAATGAGTTACTAAATATTATTTCAGGGAATATTTTGGTGAAATATTTAGTAAAATTGGATCAAGAGTTGAATCCCATTGGCATTATAAAGTAACATTAATGAAGTGTGACGATATATTTAGATTGATTGCATTTTCCCGTTATCATTTTATTCATGAATTTTAGTAAGGTTAACAAGAGAAAGATATCAGAATGTTCACCTTGCTCACACTCATGGTCACCAACAAAACTCAGTAAGTTATGGAAATGTAATATTATTTTGATTAATGACCATAACAACTTTATTTAGGTTACAATGGTCAGGAGGTGGTGATGGGCTGGGAGAAGGCAGTGGGACAGGAAATGGCAGTGGGACAGGAGATGGAATTGGTACAGGAGAAGGCAACCAACAGTTGTTGGGTGGAGAGGAGCTCTGTGGTTTTATTCCCAGTGAAAGTGTCAATGAGTCACAGGGAGGAGGAGTCAGTCTTGGGCCTGGCAAAAATGGAAGGCAGGCCATGGGATCAGGAGGATGAGATGGGAGAGAGAAAATTCTATGTGGAATAGGAATCAAAGACTCTGGTGACTGAGAGCATTCAGGGATGAGGTGGCCTAACAGAAACTGAGGAAGTCATTAGGTCTGGTGAGTACGTAGAGGCCAGAAGCACAGGGTGCTTGCTGAAAGAAGCCAGGGAAGCCAAAGAGAAGAAGGAACTGGCCAAAGCATCCTTCACAGGCAGTGCACATGATTGGTGGACTCCAGCTGACTCTAGTTTGTACATGTCATCTGGGCCATCTTCTTTTAATAGCTGGTGAAATGTGATGTCATCATGGAGGTTCCTTAGGTGACTGCAAGAGATAGGATTCACAGGCTGCAGCCAAGAGCAGATGGGGCCAGGAGGTAGGGCATCTGTGTTCCATGGACCCTTGCTGCCCCCACAGTTTACAAAGCTCTTGCTCTCCCAATCCCAGAGCTTGAGTCCAGATCTCCCTGAACTGAGGGCTCCCCTCCTGCCCCATAAGAGCTTTGTGTTGGGTCACAAAGGCAGGGGTAGGAAGGATACAGGAGGAAGTAGAAAGTTACTTACCTTTGTAAAAGTGAAACCAGGTCTTCAGTCTCTTCCACTTTCTTTCAGCAGTCATTACAACCTGAAAACGGAGACTGGGTTTTCGTGGACAAGGGTGTTGAGTGCCTCTCCTCACCTTGAGAGGAATGTTCACATGAGGGAGACTGGGCCAGTAGGCTCTGGAGATCAAGCACCAGTATTCAAGGCCACATGACAGGTGACAGGGATAGCAAGCCACATGGAGGGACATTTACTTTGTCATTTACTTCCACCTCCATCAGTCCCCATTATACTCATAACCACCCTGTGGGGAGAAAGATTGGGCCAGGGGGTGCACAAAAGGCAGTAAGTGTAGATAATAAATAATTGGGTCCAATCAGAAAGATATGGGCTGGTTGGAAAGGAAAGGAAATAAAATGCTGACATCTCCAAAGCCCTTCCCTTTCCTCTCCCAACATGTTGCTAAGGTAACCTGCCCCAGGAATTGTTCCTTCCTGCAGGGAGTTGTAAGAGTTGTTAATTATTGCTTCCTGTGCTGCTACTTTTCTGCCTGGATCACTCCACCATTTGACCCACATTTTAGTTATGTACACAGGATGGGAAGAGGAGAAAGCCAAGGTAAGTGGAAAATGAGAACAAAGGAGTTCTAAAATGTATAAAAGGGACAGGACACCCCACTTCTTTGGATACCCCAGCTTTGGACACAATTTTCTGTGGCAAAGTCTGTCTCTGTCCTATCCTTTAAATAAAACTTGCTTTCTATGCTTGCCTTGGCATTTCTCGGGTGTTCAATCTTCACATCTGGGAAAAGGAACCTCAGCCCTGATTGATTCTCATCACAGACGGTATCAGAGACAGCATGGCTCCAGTATTGCCCACACCACCCTACTGGACATCACCCAACCCTAGCCCACCACAGCTTCATTCTGAGCACAGAACCTGAGAAGTGTCTCTGGTACGATGATTTCCTTCCCAGGATCCTCTCTCTCAGGTCTCTGCAATTGACCTTCTCTGGAACATGGCTCTGGTCTCTTATGAACAGGGGGAAGAAAGTCACCTCTTGGGTTGAAGGTCAGGGCCTTTAGGAGTGCCCCTCTTCTTCCTACTCTTGTACAGCACCTTCTTCACCTTCAGATGCTGATAGACAAAATAGAAAAAGAGGCTGGGGCCCAGTTCTCCCTCTGCTCTTTTAGACGAGCTGCAGACATTCCATGTTTCTGAATAGCTTAACTTTCCACAGTTAGCTACCGGAGACCCTTTTATTTAGAGAACATTTGTAAAGTGGCAAAATACTTCAGTTCTTTTCTTTAGAAAACCCAAAAAGGGATGTTCTACATAAACTACACCATGCTCAGGAACAGATTCATTTCTACAGGCTCTTCTCAGCTGCCAGGCAGGTTTCTGCTCCCTGAGGCTAGAGGTGACTCCAGCCTGGTGATGGAGGCCTTCAGGGCTCAGCACAGCCCTCACCTCAGCCCAACACAGAGGAAAGCCTTGTTCCAGAGACACCCACCAGGAGAAGGTGACTGATGAAGCAGTGCTCAAGGCCTATCCTTCTCCAGAATTCCCCAACTCTCTCACCAGTCCAGACCTCAGCCACTAAGTCACAGTGTGTGTTTTGCTGTGGGACCTGAAGCTCATCACATGGATGGTTTTAGAGCTTTAGATAGAAATCCTCCTGCACACTATCTCCCTGCCCTGCCCAACCTGTCCCAGAATGGTGCACTGTTGTGTCTTGAGATTTCTCTTTTTTGAAGTGTCTCTACTTATATTGGAAAAGTGGAAAGCATAGTGTTGCCAAAATCTCAGTTTTTGAGAAAAAGGAAAAAGAAACACAGGTGACTCCTGTTCCAGAGGCTGTGATTCTGCCCATCAGCAGGAACAAGGGGCTTTTAAAGAAATGATTCAAAGGCTGCACTCCATGTGTTCTCTGTTGGCATTGTAATTCACTTGTTAATTTGGGAGATAGTCATTATTGAGATCTCCAGGTTCCATCCTTAAAGTCTGGATTACTTTGTTCCTATAGTGGGTGTGTACTCAAGGACAGATTAATCTGCCTAAAATTCAGAAGAGAAAGGTAATCCTGTTTCCCCAGAGATTAGGGAGGGGGACAGATCAGGAAGGATCAGGGAGAGAGAAAGAGAAACTTGTCCATTTTTAAAATAAACTGCAGTGGCAGAGAAGCAAGGGCTATATTCAAGGCATTAAGTAGATCACTGTTACAAGAGTAGACAAAAGAGAATCTTTTTGTTGTTGTTGTTAGGTCGGGCCTGAGGTTTCTTACCTTCTTGAGTTTTTCTTTTTCTTTGGTGGTGGGAAGGATGGATTACCCTGGAGGTAAGGCAATAAGAGATGAAAGAGCCCCAGTCCACACACAAAGGCAAGGGTCATATCCATTGCCCAGGTGGTGAAGGTGGGGTTCAGCCAGTCAGCAATTATGCTATTCAGAGGAAAGAGAGGATCTCCAGCATCTAAATTGTGCTGTCTTGTTCAGACAAATGAGTCCTGAGAGTTCTCTTCAGGAATGGGGAGTAGGGCCCAGGCCTGTGTTACAGGGCTGGGTCCTCTCATCACAAAGGGATCCTAACACAGAGGAGGAGCAAGAAGAAGAGGCTGGACCACACCTTGCTCCACCCTCCAACTAGAATGTCCTCCACCCTACTGGGCTTTCTAGATTCTTCCTTCCAACTCCACCTGCTCACCCTATCAGAGGAGACCTTAGTGTGTTTAGTATTCTTTCCCTCTATAGCTCAGATATCACTTGCTTCCTTGTAGATCTCTGCTTGGGCTCCATCAATTTCATAGTTTTTTGAAATTTCCTATTATCTCTGGAATTTTTATTTCTCAGGGATCATTACTTTCAGTATCTCTCTCTTTGAAATTCCAACTCTTCCATACAATATGTTCTTGCCTTGCATCAACTCAGCATGGAACTGAAATTTCTTTTATGCTTATTTAGTGTATGTCAATTTTAAATAAAAAAAATCAATTTTATTTTACTATCTTCATCTAGAGGGCTCAGGCTCTGTTTATCTGGTAGTATCTTTATTTTTCTTCATTATTAAAAGACAGATTTGCTTGATATGTAATCTTTGGGTGATCTTCCCCTATATCCTTGCAATAGGCCACCCCACAGCTTCCTTGCATTGTTTGTTTTTGGAAGACACCTGTGGTCCCCTTGGGTATAAGGAGAAATTTTTATCTGTTACTTCTAAGGTTATCTCTTTGCCTTTTCACAGTTTGACTATGATATCCCTAGGAATGGATATTGAATCTAGAGGTTTATGTTTTATATCAAATTTGGTAAGTTTCCAGCCCTTATTTCTACAAGTATTTTTACTCCCCCACTCTCTGTCCTTTGTGAGTCTCTCCTTCCACCTGTGTCAGTAGCCTTGCTGATGTGAGTGTTCAGGTCCTGCAGCACCATTACTGGAAGCATCTCTGCTCTGTGTTGCTGTGTTGCCTCTGCTCCTTTATATAGCAATTGGCTATACTTATGCAAGTCTGTTTCTGGGCTCTCCTTTCTTTTCCACTGATATGATTGTCAATTCTTTCTCCAATATCCTACTGTCCTGGTAACTGTTGCTCTACAGTAGGTCTTGAAGTCAGGTACTATCAGCCCTCCAGATTTGTTCATCCCCAGCATGGTTTTACCTATTATAAGATTTGTGTCTCTCCTTATAAACTTTAAAAATCAGTTTTTTCAGTCTCTACAAATTAACTCGTTGGAAGTTTGTTTGGATCACATTCAATATATAGAGCAAGTTGGGAAGAACTGACAACTTAATAATATTCAGATAATAACATTTTCTATCCATGTTATCATCAAATAACTTTCCATTCATTTAGATCTTCTTTGATTTATTCCATCATAGTTTTAAAGTTTTCTTCATATAGATCCTATAAATATTTTGTTAGTTTTTTTTTCTGAATAATTAATCTGGGAGCTAATGAAGGTAATGATTTTTTTAAAATTTCATATTCTAGGGCTGGGGTTGTAGCTCAGTGATAGAGCGCTTGACTCGCATGTGTGAGGCCCTGGGTTTAATTCCCAGCATCACATAAAAATAAATATAAATGAAGACATTATGTTCATTTATAACTAAAAAAAAATTTAAAAATTTCATATTCTACTTGTTCATTGCTGATATGTGAGGAAGAGAGAGATTTTTCTCAATCTTCTATCTTGCTATTTGGGTATAATTACTTACTCATCCAAGGTGTTTTCTTCTTTTGTTTGATTTTCTTTTTTTAAAAAAATTGTTCTAATTGGTTACACATGACAGTAGAATGCACTTGGATATGTCATGTAGAGATGAAGTATAATTTCTCATTCTTCTGGTTATACATGATGTAGAATCCCACCAGTTGTATAGTTCTCTATGTACATAGGGTAATAATGTCTGACTCATTCTATTAGCTTTCCTATTCCTCCACTCTCTTCAGTCCCTTCTCCCTAAAGTAACTGTATTCTTCCCTAGTACCCGCTGGCTTGTAAATTGGCATCCGCATATCAGAGAAAACATTTGGCCTTTGTTTTGGGGGGTTTGGCTTGTTTTGCTTAGCATGATATTCTCCAGTTCCATCCTTTTTACTGTAAAATGCTATAATTTAATTATTTGAGGCTGAATTATATTATATATATATATATATAATATATATATATAATATTTATATATATATTATATATATAATATATATATATAATATTTATATATATATTATATATATATATATAATATTTATATATATCCATTATGTGTGTGTGTATATATGTATATACATATACATATATACATGTATTCTGCATTTTTTTTTACCCATTCATCTGTTGAAGGACACCTAGTTGGTTCCATAGTTTAGCTATTGTGAGTTGAGCTGCTATAAACATTGATGTGGCTGCATCACTGTAATATGCTCTTTTTAAGTCCTTTGTGTATAGTCTGAGGAGAGGGATAGCTGGGTCAAATGGTGGTTTTATTCCCAGATTTCCAAGGAATCTCCATACTGCTTTCCATTTTGGCTGTACCAATTTGCAGTCCCACCAGCAATGTGTGAGTGTACTTTTTTCCCCGCATCCTCACCAACATTTATTATTGTTTGTATTCTTGATAACTGCTATTCTGACTGGAGTGAGATGAAATCTTAGAGTAGTTTTGATTTGCATTTCTCTAAATGCTAAAGGTTTTGAACTTTTTTTAATATATTTGTTGATTGATTGTATTTCTTCTTCTTTGAAGTGTCTGTTCACTTCCTTAGTCCATTTATTGATTGGTTATTTGTATTTTTGATGTTAAGTTTTTTGAGGTCTTTATATATCCTGGAGACTAATGCTATACTTGAGGTGCATATGGTAAAGATTTTCTCCCATTCTTTAGGCTCTGTGTTCACATTCTTGATTGTTTTCTTTACTGAGAAAAAGCTTTTTAATTTGAATCCATCCCATTTATTGATTCTTGATTTTACTTCTTATGCTTTAGGAGTCTTGTTAAGGAAGTCCAATGCTAGTCTGACATGATGAAAATTTGGACCTGCTTTTTCTTCTATTAGGCATAGGGTCTCTGTTCTAGTATCTAAATCTTTGATCCACTTTGAGTTTCATGAAGAGTAAGAGATATGGATTTGATTTCATTTTGTTTGATTTTGTATGTAGACAATACTATCACCTTCAAAGGCAGTTTTATTTCTTCCTTCCAAATGTATATAGTTTTTCACTTTAGTCATTGTAAGACTAAAGTGAGATTATATTAATTATTTGAGTGTTGACATATAGATAAATCTCAGTTGCTTTTACTATGTAATTCTCTATATTTATTTTGAATAATATTTGTTTGTTTTGTTAATTCCTTTGTATCTCTTTATGAAAGATATTGGTCTGTAATTTTCTTATAATATTTCTGTTTAATTTTGTTATTAGAGTAATGCAGACCCAATAGAATAAGGTAGAAGGTCATCCCTCAGCTTCTGTCTTCTGAAAAAGATTGTAGAGAATTTATTCCTTAAAGTGTTTCTTAGGATTAACCAGGAAACCATCTGGGCCTGATGGTTTCTATTTTGGAAGGTTATTAAATATTGATTCAATTTCTATGAGTTATAATTCTGTTCAGATTATCTGTTCTTTTGTGTGAATTTTGGCAGATTTGTCCACTTCATGTAGTTTATTGACTTCGGGGGCAAAGAGTTGTTCAGAGTGTTCATTTATTATCCAGCTGATATCTGTGGGATTCAGTGTTGATGTGGCTTCCTTAATTTTTGTCATTCCATGAGTTGTAGTTTTTTTGGTTTATTAGCCTTTCTAGAGATCTATTGATTATATTTATTTTTTCATATTATTTGATTTTTTCTATTAAAGTTAAAAATTATTGACATTCTGAGTAAGGATATAGAAATTATGAAAAGCTTAGGCTACAACTGTTAAAGCCTTATATACATAATGCTACTTCTAATTTATCACAGGATTTACTTCCCAAAAGTTTAATCACAGCTGGATTGAGAGAGTACTTGGGAAATGTGGCAATATGATTTATATAAGTATCCCACATTAGAAATCAACTGAAGATCCAAAGTGATTAGTCTTTGTGGAATTTGAAGCAAAAGAACCAACAACAAAAATTATTGAGGTACATCCAGATCCTAAGAAAAGCAAAAAGTGTAACAAGAGTCACAAGTAGGAGAAGTAGTTTTTGCGATCATTTCAGGTTTTTAACAATCTACTAGAAACAGCACCAAGAAAACCTGGTGTACTTGCCAAAACAGTGAAAAAAGGCTATTCCAGCCAGAGTAGCTACTACTTGTTTAATATTGAAATAGATGTAACTAAAATAAAATTAATGATAACATTTTTTTAAAAAATATATATATATATATATATATTTAGTTTGTTGATAGACTTTTATTTTATTTATTTATATGCAGTGCTAAGAATCAAACCCAGTATCTCACACATGCCAGGTAAGTGAGCTACCACTGAGCCACAACCCCAGCTGCTAATGATAACATTATTAAGAAGAAAAGGAAAAGAAGAAAAGCTGAATGAAGAAGAAAGACAATGTCCAGGTCAAAGAGTTAAATATGGACACAGGCAACATAATTATCTATAAAATGAAAGACCAAGGACCATGTCTGAGGAATCTGAAGCAGAAACACCTGAACTCCAAATGCAATCTGCAACAAAGGGGAAAAACAGGAAAGAGAAGAGTTCAGCTTAGCTGGATTCAGAACAGAATGAGGAGGAGAAGTAGTTCTGAAGATGGAGACTACCTAACTCCCAGATCAAAAGTGAAGAAATGTCTCAGAAAGACCACATTAAAGAAGAAGCTCCTGAAGATTCCAAAGTAAACAGGTAGAACATTAAGGTTATTATAATAAGCTGTTGGTTGTTTCAACTCCCTAATAGCCACAAATTTGTTTAACTCTATTTTGCTTTCTCTAGATTTAGAATTCTCTGCAGAAAAACGAAAAGGATACTGGCAATATAAAAGATGATTCTCTACTAAAAATAAGATGGAAACGTGAGAAAAACATGTACAGGGAGACATAAAACGGAGAAGATGTTATACCATTGAAATTACAGTCCAAGTAAGTATATGGCACACAGATTTTTAATTTATGGTTATCCTCAACATCATAAACAGGGCCTCTGACTTAGCCAAAAGTAGATATTTGGAATATAAAATTGGCCTAATATAGCTTATTAACTTGTGGCCTTCGCCTTTTAGGAATCTGTAAGGGTAAGAGGACTGACAAAAAGAAAGATCATGAGAAGATGGCCGCTGCATACGGGGGTTGCTGAAGTGCTGAGCGTGGTGCTCAAAGCAGCGGCTTTAATAGAGATTTCGCACAGTCTGTTAAAGCTCCTTTCACCGTTAATCTGTAGTGGACCACTTTGCCAAGGAGCAGGAAGAACAAAGAAATTGAAAAAGAGACGCTTGGCTGCTCAGAGCCACGGGCGCTTTGCTCCCATATGCTTCCTCTTTCGCTTCGCTCCGGGCGGAGAAGCTGAATGTGTAATCAGCAGTGGATTGTAAGTACCCAAGGCAAAGAAAGCTCAGTGCGCCACGCCTTTTTTTTTTTTTTTTTGAATATTTTTTATACAGGGAGAGTTTGTGGATTGGGATTGTTGGCGGGGCTGTGGTTTCTGTGCCGAAAATCCACTCCGCGGGAGCCGCCATTTGCTTTCTGCTTGCTGTCTTGATGGCTCTGTATACACTGTCCGGCAGCCGCACCTAGAGGTTGGAGCTGGGCTGCGTGCCGAGCCCTGTCCTCCGAAGGCTGGACTGCAGCCTCGAGCGTCTCTGTGGCCTGTTCGCCGCTGCACCTTCGGGCAGAGCCTGCTCTGGGGTCGTTCTGCACCCCACTGCCAGGGGACCCGTGCTCCGGAGGAGGGGGACTGAGAGCCGCGGCGGCAGCCGCTTGGGCCCCTGGGGCCTGGCACCGGGCTGAAGAGCTGCAGAGGCCAGGGCGGCTCTGCTACGGTCGCAGACAAGCGCGACGCTCGTCAGCGCAGCCCAGAGACGGAGGCGACGGTGGCAGGGTTTCATGTCTAGAAATCTGGACTGGAAACAGAAGCAGCAGTTTGTATAATCCCAAGAACTTGCTTATACCAGGAAGCTGTAAGGGCAACATGAATATTACTGAGGAGATGTAACATGGTGGCAGGCGCAGAGAGATCAAGTCTCTGACATCTTCAACTGCGCGGGCATAGGGAGCCGTAAACTGTCTAAATGCTGTTTGCTCAGGATCACTAGGCAATGCTGAGCTGACGTGGATCTGGGGTGTACAGGCTGGGCCCCTCAGAACACACACACAGAGCCCGAATCGGAGGCAATTAAGCTCCGGTTTGCCTGCTTCGTGTGACTCAGCACTAATGATCCCGCTGAAATAATTGGCCGGCCCTTAGGAACTTACAGAGGTAAAAGCCAACCGAGCCTTCATAGGCAGTGGCCACAGGACTGAAACTGGGATTGGGAGAGACAGTCAGGACCCACCCGTTGCATTGGTCACCCGGCAAAGGGAACGAACGGTCACCATTTGCATGGGATACCACCATGGCAGAGAAATGGCGTCACGGGCGGAGGAGATAACTGCATTGAAACCTGCGCGACAGGTGTGTAATCCCCTATTCATCTCTCTCCACACAGTGGGGAAACCTTAAGGGCCACTCCCAGCTCTCCTGTGAACGCAATAACCAGACCGAGGGAATCAGGAGTGGCGCAGGACTCGTGGCGCGGAACTCCCGGCTACCGCTCCCACCAGTGCTGACAACTGAGGTCTCTTGCACCAGCTACCGGGGGCGTGGCTACAGGAGGGCAAGCAAATTCGCTGGGGGATCTCAGCCCCAAGCTCTACAAACTTAGGGTCTGAGGGAGGCAAACAGGGAGAGTGAGCCCAGGTGTTCATGAAAACAGGGCTCCCAGGAGCAGCAGACCTGGCGTGTAGCCAGTATTGTGGTGAGCGCCACAGGTGAGCACGGCGTGGCTTGAGGAAACACAAGACAAGGCCCTAGACACTCAGGATTGGAGACCCGCCCAGTCTAGGAGAAAGAGCTGCTGCACAGTGAATGGTTCCCACCTATTGAGAGGAGAAGCTTGGCCCAGTGGGCACAGCTCCACCTACTGGAAGAGAAGTTAATAGAACTCTAGGACTGCATTTATTATTATTATTATTATCATTTTTTTTTCTTTTCTTTTTCTTTTTTCTTTTTTTTCTTCTTTTTCTTTCATTTTCAATTTTTATTTGTTGTTGTTCTTTAATTTTTTTTCAATGTTTCTATTTTTTTAATTTTATTATTTTTTTTTAATTTTAATTTTCATTTTTTATTGTCACTATTATTTTTGTTAAAATTTTTTTTCGTCTTTTCTTTCTTTCTTTATTATCTAATCTTTGTTATTCTTGTTTCTTTTGTCTTTTCATTTCTTTTCATTCTTCTTATTCCCCCTTCCTTGAATTCTACCTGCCTACTCTCATTCTCTTTAGTGACTTCTTCCCTTCCCTTCTAATATGTTTCCTCTCAAGCATCAAATAAATCTATAAGAGTAAACAGTAACTCAGCAGTCAAACAGAACAAGAAGTAACATGAGCAGCATAAAAAATCAAGGAAGAAAAGGAGTACAAACAATGAAGAACAGCCTAAATATTCAGGAGGACCTAGAGTCAGCAGAAAAATGGTCATATAAAGAACTCAAGGAATACCTTAGACAGATGGAATGGAACCTTAAAGAAGATACGAGACAGCAAATCCAAACAGTGAAAGAACACTTTGAAAATGAATTACATAGACAGATAAAAGAAGAAGTTAAGCATCTTTATCAGGAGATTGAGATTATAAAAAAAAAACCAAACAATAATTCTAGAAATGAAGGAAACGATAAACCAAATTAAAAACTCAATTGAGAGTATCACTAACAGAGTGGAGCAAGTAGAAGCCAGAACATCAGATAATGAAGACAAAATATATCATCTTGAAAAGAGCCTAGCCAACTCAGAAAGGCTGGTTAAAAACCACGAGAAAAACATCCAAGAGATATGGGATAACATAAAGAAACCAAACCTACGAGTCATCGGGATAGAAGAAGGTACAGAGATTCAAACCAAGGGAATGAGTAACCTGCTGAAAGAAATAATTACAGAAAACTTTCCAGAAATAAAAAAGGAAATGGATATACAAATTGTAGATGCATACAGGACACCGAGCACACAAAATCACAGTAGACCAACGCCAAGACACATTGTTATGAAGATATCCAATATACAGAACAAAGAGAAAATACTAAAAGCTACAAGAGAAAGGAGGCAGATTACATTCAGGGGTAAACCAATAAGGTTAACAACGGATTTTTCATCACAGACGCTGAAAGCGAGAAGATCCTGGAACAACGTATTTCAAACACTGAAAGACAATGGATGCCAACCAAGAATTCTGTATCCAGCAAAATTAAGCTTCAGGTACGATAACGAAATAAAAATCTTTCATGATAAACAAAAGCTAAAAGAATTTGCAGCCAGAAAACCAGCATTGCAAAGCATCTTGAGCAAAACACTACATGAGGAAGAAATGAAAAACAATAACCAAAACCATCAGTGGGAAGTGCCTCTATAAAGACAGAGGGCGGGGGGAAAGCTAAGCATGGAGAAACAAACTAAATTAAAAAAAAAGAAGAAGAAGAAGAAGATAAATAATCAAACATGGCTGGAAGTACAAACCATATATCAATAGTAACTCTAAACATTAATGGCTTAAACTCTCCAATAAAGCGACATAGGCTGGTAACATGGATTAAAAAAACAAATCCAACAATATGCTGCCTCCAGGAGACACATCTGATTGGAAAAGACATACACAGGGTGAAGGTGAAAGGTTGGGAAAAAATATACCATGCACACGGTCCTCGTAAGCAAGCAGGGGTGGCCATCCTCATATCGAATAAAATTGACTTCAAGACTAAATTAATCAAAAGGGATAAGGAAGGACATTATATACTGTTAAAAGGAACCATTCACCAACAAGACATAACAATTATCAATATTTATGCACCAAATAATGGTGCTGCAACGTTCATAAAACAAATTCTCCTCAAGATCAAGAATCAAATAGACCACAACACAATAATTATGGGTGACTTCAACACACCTCTCTCACAATTGGACAGATCCTCCAAACAAAAGCTGAATAAAGAAAATAGAACTCAATATCACAATCAACAACCTAGACTTAACTGACATATATAGAATATATCAACCATCATCAAGTGGATATACTTTTTTCTCAGCAGCACATGGATCCTCCTCAAAAATAGACCATATATTATGCCATAGGGCAACCCTCAGTAAATATACAGGGGTGGAGATAATACCATGCATTTCATCTGATCATAATGGAATGAAACTGGAAATCAATGATAAAAGACGGAAGGAAAAATCCTACATCACATGGAAAATGAACAATATGTTACTGAATGATCAATGGGTTACAGAAGACATAAAGGAAGAAATCAAAAAATTCTTAGAGATAAATGAAAATACAGACACAACATCAGAATCTATGGGACACAATGAAAGCAGTTTTAAGAGGGAAATTCATCGCTTGGAGGTCATTCCTCAAAAAAAGGAAAAACCAACAAATAAATGAGCTCACACTTCATCTCAAAGCCCTAGAAAAGGAAGAGCAAAACAACAGCAAATGTAGCAGAAGGCAAGAAATAATTAAAATCAGAGCGGAAATCAATGAAATTGAAACAAAAGAAACTATTGAAAAAATTAACAAAACTAAAAGTTGGTTCTTTGAAAAAATAAATAAGATCGACAGACCCTTAGCCATGCTAACGAAGAGAAGAAGAGAGAGAACTCAAATCACTAACATACGGGATGAAAAAGGCAATATCACAACAGACACTACAGAAATACAGAAGACAATTAGAAATTATTTTGAAAACCTATATTCCAATAAAATAGAAGATAGTGAAGACATTGATAAATTCCTTAAGTCATATGATTTGCCCAGATTGAGTCAGGAGGATACTCACAACTTAAACAGACCAATAACAATAGATGAAATAGAAGAAGCAATCAAAAGACTTCCAACCAAGAAAAGCTCAGGACCGGATGGGTATACAGCGGAGTTTTACAAAACCTTTAAGGAAGAATTAATACCAATACTTTTCAAGTTATTTCAGGAAATAGAAAAAGAAGGAGCTCTGCCAAATTCATTCTATGAGGCCAACATCACCCTGATTCTGAAACCAGACAAAGACACCTCAAAGAAAGAAAACTACAGACCAATATCTCTGATGAACATAGATGCAAAAATCCTCAATAAAATTCTGGCGAATCGGATACAAAGGCACATCAAAAAAATTGTGCACCATGATCAAGTAGGATTCATCCCTGGGATGCAAGGATGGTTCAATATACGGAAATCAATAAATGTTATTCACCACATCAATAGACTTAAAAATAAGAACCATATGATCATCTCAATAGACGCAGAAAAAGCATTCGACAAAGTACAGCATCCCTTTATGTTCAAAACATTAGAAAAACTAGGGATAACAGGAACTTACCTCGACATTGTAAAAGCTATCTATGCTAAGCCTCAGGCTAGCATCATTCTCAATGGAGAAAAATTGAAGGCATTCCCCCTAAAATCTGGAACAAGACAGGGATGCCCTCTATCACCACTTCTATTCAATATAGTTCTCGAAACACTGGCCAGAGCAATTAGACAGATGAAAGAAATTAAAGGCACAAAAATAGGAAAGGAAGAACTTAAATTATCACTATTTGCAGATGACATGATTCTATACCTAGAAGACCCAAAAGGGTCTACAAAAAAACTACTAGAACTAATAAATGAATTCAGCAAAGTGCAGGATATAAAATCAACACGCATAAATCAAAGGCATTTCTGTATATCAGCGACAAAACTTCTGAAACGGAAATGAGGAAAAACACTCCATTCACAATATCCTCAAAAAAAATAAAATACTTGGGAATCAACCTAACAAAAGAGGTGAAAGATTTATATAATGAAAACTACAAAACCCTAAAAAGAGAAGTAGAAGAAGATCTTAGAAGATGGAAAAATATACCCTGTTCATGGATAGGCAGAACTAACATCATCAAAATGGCGATATTACCAAAAGGTCTCTATAGGTTTAATGCAATGCCAATCAAAATCCCAACGGCATTTCTTGTAGAAATGGATAAAGCAATCATGAAATTCATATGGAAAAATAAAAGACCCAGAATAGCAAAAGCAATTCTAAGCAGGAAGTGCGAATCAGGCGGTATAGCGATACCAGACTTAAAACTATATTACAGAGCAATAGTAACAAAAACAGCATGGTACTGGTACCAAAACAGGAGGGTGGACCAATGGTACAGAATAGAGGACACAGACTAATCCACAAAGCTACAACTATCTTATATTTGATAAAGGAGCTAAAAGTATGCAATGGAGGGAGGATAGCATCTTCAACAAATGGTGCTGGGAAAACTGGAAATCCATATGCAACAAAATGAAACTGAATCCCCTCCTCTCGCCATGCACAAAAGTTAACTCAAAGTGGATCAAGGAGCTAGATATCAAATCAGAGACTCTGCGTCTGATAGAAGAAAAAGTTGGCTCCGATCTACATATTGTAGGGTCGGGCTCCAAATTCCTTAATAGGACACCCATAGCACAAAAGTTGATAACAAAAATCAACAAATGGGACTTACTTAAACTGAAAAGTTTTCTCTCAGCAAAAGAAACAATAAAAGAGGTAAATAGGGAGCCTACATCATGGGAACAAATTTTTACTCCTCACACTTCAGATAGAGCCCTAATATCCAGAGTATACAAAGAACTCAAAAAATTAAACAATAAGAAAACAAATAACCCAATCAACAAATGGGCCAAAGAACTGAACAGACACTTCTCAGAGGAGGACATACAATCAATCAACAAGTACATGAAAAAATGCTCACCATCTCTAGCAGTCAGAGAAATGCAAATCAAAACCACCCTAAGATACCATCTCACTCCAGTAAGATTGGCAGCCATTATGAAGTCAAACAACAACAAGTGCTGGCGAGGATGTGGGGAAAAGGGTACACTTGTACATTGCTGGTGGGACTGCAAACTGGTGCGGCCAATCTGGAAAACAGTATGGAGACTCCTGGGAAAGCTGGGAATGGAACCACCATTTGACCCAGCTATTGCCCTTCTTGGACTTTTCCCTGAAGACCTTAAAAGAGCGTACTACAGGGATACTGCTACATTGATGTTCATAGCAGCACAATTCACAATTGCTAGACTGTGGAACCAACCCAGATGCCCTTCAATAGATGAATGGATAAAAAAAATGTGGCATTTATACACCATGGAGTATTACGCAGCACTAAAAAATGACAAAATCATAGAATTTGCAGGGAAATGGATGGCACTAGAGCAGATTATGCTTAGTGAAGCTAGCCAATCCCTAAAAAACAAATACCAAATGTCTTCTTTGATATAATGAGAGCAACTAAGAACAGAGCAGGGAGGAAGAGCAGGAAGAAAAGATTAACATTAAACAGATACATGAGGTGGGATGGAAAGGGAGAGAAAAGGGAAATTGCATGGTAATGGAGGGAGACCCCCATTGTTATACAAAATTACATATAAGAGGTTGTGAGGGGAATGGGAAAATAAACAAGGAGAGATATGAATTACAGTGGATGGGGTAGAGAGAGAAGATGGGAGGGGAGGGAGGGGGGATGGTAGAGGATAGGAAAGGTAGCAGAATACAACAGTTACTAATAGGGCATTATGTAAAAATGTGGATGTGTAACCGATGTGATTCTGCAATCTGTATTTGGGGTAAAATTGGGAGTTCATAACCAACTTGAATCTAATGTATGAAATATGATATGTCAAGAGCTTTATAATGTTTTGAACAACCAATAAAAAAAATTAAAAAAAAGAAAAAAAAAGAAAGATCATGAGTAACTGAACAAACACAGTGATAACCTCATAATAAAGTCTGTCCAACTTTTAGGAAACTTTCCTTTCTGTACTTCAAATTCTACATACCACTCAGGATACCGATAGTCATCAGGTCTGAGAAAAGTACATGTATTGGTTCTAACTTCACATATGTCCTCTTCTTTAATATTCTCTGGATGTGAATAACATGTCATGGTTCCTTTAGTTAAGCTTTGATCAGTCTGGTTATAAACTACCAACTCATCAAATATTTTACATCCTTGGTTAGATTAGAGAACTTTTGGATCTACCAAAGACATAAATTTTCTTCATGTGAAAGAGAGTAAGAGATAATTATTACACTTATCAAAAAGTATGTCAAGCCATAGGATTTCTTCACATATCTCACCTTCTTGCTCATGCAGTTGCTCTGCCTTGTGTTAATCTCTGCTGCTATGGGTTTTGGTGGCAAGCATGCTGAGGCTCTGGTTTCTGCTGAGAACTGTGGGATTACCTTTAATTATACACTTAGGTTTAATGATATGTAACCCTGAAATCTGGTGCCCTTTCAACCTATTCTGAAGGCTTTCCTTTGAAATTTCTTCTTTCAAATTTTCCTTTATGAAATAATGTTAATTCTGTGGCCTGCTAGTGCTTGCTTAGAATAGGAAAATTTGTCACTAAAAAGACTGGTAATGAGGTAGAAGATAAAGATCACAGAAAAATGACAATCACCATGTTTATAAAGAAAAGGAGTTAAGAAAAATAATGAATGAAAAAACCTTAAATGATATCAAATTGATAGTGTTTTTATACCAAAATCATGTCATAGTGGGAGTTTTTGTTGAAAAATATACATAAAATAAAACTTGCTATTTTAAGTGTACAATTCGGTCACAGTAATTACTTTTTCCATGTTGTACAATACTGAATGTTAACCATTTCCATTTTTTCCAAACAAAAATTCTAGACCATTAAATGAAAGATCCACATCCCTCCTCTCCTTGAACTTCTGCCAATTTCTATTGTAGTTTATGTATCCATGAAGTTTTCTATTCTATGTATCTCCTATAAGTAGAATTGTTTAATATTTGTCATTCTATGTCTGGTTAACAACATTAAGTTTAAAAGTTAATTCATGTTATGCATACATCAGAGCTTCATTCTTTTTTTTACAATGGAAGATACATTACATGTACATACAACACATTGCTTATTCATTCACCTATCTAGGAACATTTGGGTTGTTTTCACTTTTTGGCTAACATGAATAATGCTGTTATGAACATTGATGTGTGAGAGTCACTGAGTTCAATTTTCTTGTATGTATGCCTAGAAGTGGATTTTCTGGATTACATGAAAATTTTATGCTTAATATTTTAGAAACTGCCATATTGTTTTCCAGGATAGTTGCACAATTTGCATTTCACCAGAAAACACCAGGATTCCATGTTTCCACATTCCCATAATCATTGGTTTTCCAAATAGTTTACAATGGACATTATAATGTTAGTAAACTGGTACTACCCTATGATTTTGATTTGTTTTTCCCTAATGACTAGTGATGTTTTATTATGCTTATTGGCACTTGTATATCTTTTCTGGAAAAATGTTTGTTCAAGTTTTTTATTCATTTTAAGTATTTCTTTGATATTTAATTGTAGCTATCCTTTATCAAATATAAATTGCAAGTGTTTTCTCTCATTCTATAGATTATCTTCATTGTTTATTTAACTTTATTTTAACAGGCTCATTAAGGTACAATTGACATACAATAAACTGTGCATGCTGTACATATTTAAAATAGATAATTTATTTGTGTGGACCAATGAGGCAGTATACTGAGTCCTTGCATTTGTGGATTGATGAAGGGACGTGGAACAGTGTTGTATACTAGTAAAGACTCCCTGGGGAGCCATAATTGGGCAACGAATTTGGAAAGAACAACACGAAAGTTATGCAATTGACTATATATCATGAACTTACTCATGTTAAGATATCTACTCCTGGAAATATGGAGGCAGATGCTGTGATTAAGGTGTGCATGCTGGCCCCAATGCAGGCAGTGGGCCTGATCCTGTGGTACATAGAAAGTATACATCCAAGTGCTAAAATAGGATGGAATGAAGTTGAAGAGGTGACTATGATAATAATGGCAGGTGTACTCCCACCTCCAGATCATCTTTTCACCCATGTATAGACAGGGACAGAAGCAGTGAGCTTTTCAATCAGTGTGGAACTGGTATACTGATCATATTGACACTTTGACAAACAGTAAAGAACATAAATATGCCTTGGGGAGGGCTACTGACTTTTTTCAAGATTTATCTGGTAAGAGAGTTAATCAGACTACCACTAGCAAAGGTTTTGAGAGGCTAATGTAATATCTGGATAGCCACACTGGGTTAACGGTGACCCAGGATAACTGTTTTGCAGGCATGCTCTTCAGGAGTGGCCCTAAGAGTTAGGTAGTAGTTAGTAATGAGCTGTGGAATACAAACGTAGCATAGTCACAGAATTTTTTGGAATTGTCTTTAATGAATAAGCAAGTAACTTGTAGAAAAATAACCTGAGAATCAACAGGTGAGAGCCAGTAAGACAGATGTAAAGAAGGAAAAAATCAACGGGACTAACTCCCAACAGAAAACACCAGCTAGGATCATTGTAAGGTTGGGGTTGATGGTCATAGATTTCTCCATGTATTTTAGAAGGGAAATTTCATTAGTAAAGCAGGTGTACTAAAGTTTGCCAGGTCATTAACCCCAGGACCCACATTAACATAGAATTGATTTGTAGATGCAGCCCCCTTGAACAAGATGGTTACCTAGGGCAGTTCCAGAAAAGACCAACTGGGATAAAAAATTCCCCCACCCAAAGTAAAGGAGGAGTTAAACATCTGACTGGTGAAGAGTGCAGAAAGTGGATCCCAGTTCTCCTGGCAACATATAAATTTGGGAGTATCATTAAGCTTCCTGTGCCATTCTCTTCTCAGGGATGACCCACTAGTTCTCTGTTTGAGCCTTACTTTCACTTATAATCAAATTCTCTTACTTGGCTTTTCATGTCTAACTCTAAGTTTTCTTTTGCCAGCATACAAGAAACAAGGCTTGGAGTTTGGGCCCTTCATTCACCTGTGACACTAAGCACATGAGGTATCATGGCATTTTCATCTGTCATATTACCCTCAGGTAGCAAGCAGGGTTGGTGGAGAGAGAGAAGGGCTTATTAAAGTAATACATATGGAACCTACTAGGCAAACTCATCTCAGCCATCTGGGCTAGAGTCTTTGGAGAAGTAGTAATAAATTTAAGCACTCATAAGGCTGACATGTCTTCCCCTTATGAGCACCTGGGAGCTCTGGCCTCTGCCCCAAGCTGTGCAATCTAAGTCTTACATCCAGATGCTATTGCAAGAGTTGATACCCAGACAGAGCTGCTAGTTTATACACTGTACACATTAAATTCAGGGTAGGGAACAATCCAATGGGGGCTCAAGAGACTTGTTTTCCTAACTTGATCCCTGTTGATTCTGTTGGACTCTGGACCTGTGGTCACAGTTCATTCCCTGAGTGGGACTAAAAACATTTTAAAAATACCTTGGAGCACTACAGTTGGCCTCCTGGTCTAGGATGCCATTTCATTTTCAGTTTTAGTAACCCCTCATGGACCCTGTCATTTTGGCCAACATTAACCCCAGTTGCTGCTGCCATGATATGTAACAGAGATGATACCACCAGTGCCATCTTGCTAGGTGGCAGATTTACGTATGCAAATTCTTATTCAACATTTACTTTTTATCCATACTTGCAATCTTTTGCTGTTCTTGCTGTTTTCTCTAGAACTTGTGCTGTTAACAAGACAAAGAGTGTTTAGTGCCCTGATATCATGCACCTCATATCACACATGAAAACCTGAATTAAGGTCTTGTCTGATTATGTTCCCTCTATAAGAGAGATGATAAGTCATTTGTTTAGTTCCTAGGGGACAAAAACTTGTTGTTACTGTCATTTCAATAATTATTCTCAGTTTCATTTTGTGCGTGTGCTTCTCCTCCTGCTATCAACTCTGCTTATAAGCTGAACAAATGGCCTTTCAGCATGCCATTTACATAATGCTAAAACCTCTTAGAGGCTCAGGTGACATCACAAAAGAGGGGCACATGAAATTGTAAGAGCCAGTCACAAGGTGGAATGTATGAACTCAGCTTGACACATCTGCAGTCATCTTGAATCCTAACTGCCATGATTCCTCCAGGGTACTTAAGTTATTTCTGCATAGGTTACCAGCATAGTACAAATAGACAAAACCATTAGAGTGATACATAGAGCTTTATAACTAAACCCTTGTTCCAGGAATGTGCCTGATTAACCTATATTTCCGCTAAGATATTCACTTTTGTCCCAAACCCTATGTATCCCTCTCCTTCCGACCCAAATTGTAGGAATGCTACTGATCTTGCTGACACCCACAACCACAGTTTTGTCAGAAAGTCCCTCAATAAAGTGCATTCTGTGATTCTGAATCAATCTGTGTCTGTTCCTTTGGTTTCATGACATCTTGATGCTTGTACTCATACACCGGGACTGGGTTGTTCTGAAAATGATAGCTCAGAAGATAGTAGAAAGCCTCACAAAGAGGGTTAGAAATCTGTATCTTGGGCTAAATATAACAAAATGTTTCCACATAAATTCACACAGATTTTTTTTCATTCATGGAGCAAAGAAATATCTTAATTTTTTATAATTTCAAAATATTTGTGCAATTTTTGCAAAGTTCATCCTTCTCAGATTTGTTTGTATTAATTTTCTTCTGTCTTGACATAGTTTATATTTTAAATGTGAGAAATCTACCTTTTTAATGCAAATTTGTTCAGACTCCTGTCACAGGATAAATAAACTCCATGAGTAACCTCCCTGCCCATCCTCTTTTTTATAGCCAAAGCAAGGTTTACTCCCTGATTCTCCTTTTCTGTCCCTCCCACTCTGGCTGATAGTCTTGTCCATTGCTCTTTTAACTTACCAGAGAAGTATACAGTAGATTTTTTATTTAGATGGTTTGACTTACCATTTTTCAATTTTAAATTGGCCCTAAAGTATACCCACATAACCACTCTGTTTTTTTTTTTGCATAGTATTCATTAAATTACATGAAATATTCAGCACCTTATTATGAAATAGATTTGTGTTAGTAGATTTTACTAAATTGTAGGCTGATGTGTTTTAAGCACATCAAAGATAGGCAAGGCTAAGCTGTGATGTTTGGTAGAGTAAGTGTATTAAATGTGGTTTCAACATGATATTTTCAATTTATGAAGTGTTTATTTTGGTACATTCCTATCATAAATTGAGGAGCATTTATATAGTTCCAGTATTTAAAAGGAAATAATTCAGAAGAAAATTATAGAGCTAGAGACTGCTTCCTCTGCTGTCACTCATCTCAACTCAGAGAACCTCTACAGTGGGCGTCCCAGTTTCTTAACCACTTCTGCTTCTTTTATATTATTGATGATTATTGCTAACTGATTATTGGAAAAAAACAGTGCAGTATTATTCAGGCCTGTCTGGTTTTGATTGTTCATATTTATCAATAGGGTTTTCAACTTAACTAATTTTGTATGTGTAATTCATTTTCATTAATTTCCCAACTACTTCTAATTTTTCTTTTCATCTTTAAAACAAGATACTTAAAAGGAGATATATATATATATATATATATATCTTTTCATTTTTAAATTTCCATCTTGTAATTGTAGCTATTTTTTCTCATTTTTGTATGTTTCTCAATCAGAGTCAGAAATTATGACCTGTAAAGAACTCATCAATATTTTTCTTGGTGTGTTTAAGGTACGGTAATTTTAATGATTTTATTAGTGTACTATAGTTATACATACTGGTGGGATGGGTTTTGATATGTTCATACATGCATGGAATACAATTTTCTCCATTTTAATCCCCACTACTCCCACTTTCCTTCCTTCCTCCCTCTTCCTGTTCCTCTTCCTCTACTCTACTGGTTGTCTTTCTAATTATTTGTTGCTTTTTAATTAGTGCCTTATAGATATACATAAAGGTGGAATTCACTGGTGGTATATTCATATATATGTACATCACATAATTTGATCAATTTCACCCCATAGTTCCTCTCTTTTCCTAGTCCCTCCTCCCTCTCCTTCAGTCCCTTTCCTCTACTTCTCTGATCTCCAATCTATTTTCATGGGACCCCCCCACCCCCCGCCCCTGGTCTCTTTCCTCTTATTTCACTCTGTCTTTTACTTGTGAAAAAACATTCCACCCTTGGTTTTCTGCCTCTGGCTCATTTCACTTATGTTTTCCAGTTCCACCAGTTTGCCAGCAAATGACATAATTTCATTCTTCATTATGTCTCAGTAAAACTCTATTGTGTATATATACCACATTTTCTTTATCCATTCATATGTTGATGGGTACCTCGGCTGGTTCCATAATTTGGCTCTTGTGGATTGTATTGCTATAAACATTGATATGCCTGTATCACTATGATATGCTGATTTTAGTTCTTTTGGATAAATAACAAGGAGTGAGATATCTGCATCATGTGGTGCTTCCATTCCAAATATTTTGAAGAATCTCCATACAGCTTTCCAAAATGATTGTACTCATTTGCAGTACATCCACAATGCATGAGTATAACTTTCCCCCCATACCCTCACCAGCATTTATTATTATTTGTATTCTTGATTGTTGTCATTACAACTAGAGTGAGATGAAATCTCAAAGTAGCTTTCATTTGTATTTCTGATTGCTAAGGATGTTGAACATTATTTCCATGTATTTTTTGACGATTTTTTATAATGCATGATAATTTTTATATTTGTTCCAATTGTGTACAATTGTCACTGCTGTACTTATAAATTTATTCATGAATGAAAATACATGGTATATCTACCATTATCTCTTTAAAGATTATCAGTCATGCATCTATGTATTTGGAAACTTTATCTGCTTGAAAGTGATGTTAGATGTGTAAGTATATGTGCATAAATATATCTTCCTTATAGAAGTATTTTTCCATTTTTTAATGTTTATATATTATTATTTGGAATGAGTTTTATGTAAACATCATTTGGATTTGTATCTCTCTCATTCTAAGAGTCTGCCCTTCAGTAAGATATTAATTTCTTGCTCTTTGCATATTTGTCTTAAGAATTTCCTACTCTTTCTGCCATGATGTTTTCAATCTATCATGCTAAGTAATTATAAATATATATGCATATTTTTGCATACACATATATGCACTACATGTGCCCACACAAATATATAATTTATAACCAATTATATTTGCATAAAATTACTTTATCTGACATTTATTCATTGCTCAAGAGTTATTTAATTCCCCATTTTTTATTCCTGTAGACATTAGAAAGTTATATATCCCATATATGTTCTTTGGGTGATTGCTATTACACAGGAATTTAATTTACTTTGGGCTTCTGTCCTTGCCCAGGGTTAATGGATCCTCTACCCAGTCTGGACTAGAACCTCCATAATTGTTGCTTTCTTTCTCAGCCTACAGAAACAGATACCTCAAAACTGATACTCAGATTGTCACTTTAAACTTAGTTGTAGACATTAAATTTTTATCAATATTTACAGTCAGTTTGATGGTTTGCTGTGCTGATCACAGTGCTGCCTTGGGAGGGCCTGCCAGGGTGGTAACTTGGATAACCCAGAGAAAAAAATATGAAGCCAGTGAGCTTAGAAATGCCACTCTTTTAGGAAATTAACATTTTTCAAGGTACCAGAAGTTTTGTATGGCTGGACCCTACAGTCAGAGAGCGGTAGAATTTTAATAGAGACTAAAAAAAATTAGGTCAATCTTTAAGTAATCTTCAGGTAACAATATTTTTCAGTAGAGATCTTAGAGCCCATGAAAGTGTAACACAGAAAAATATGGCATTTGTCTTAAGAGCTCCAAGGAGGAAATTCCAGCACAGCAATCACTGTATGGAGAAACTACCATACAACCAAGACCATACTGTAGGTTCCTGTGGCAAGCACCCCATGAGAAATCTCTCCAAAGGGCCTGCTGTTTTTCTCCTGTGTCCTCACCAAGGAAAGAATCTTTCATCTAATCCTGAACTTGAGATGATTGCCTTGGTTCTGTTTGGTATAACTCCTCTATAGAAAATCCCCCAAATCTTTGGTACTTGTGTCCTATTTAGAATACACCAACTTAAATACCACTTGTTCTTGACTTAGTTTATATATTGGAAATACTTGGGAACTGTTAATGGTCCTCATCTGCTACAAAGAATCTAATTCAATTGGTCCAGTGTAGGCTGCACACCAGGTCTTTTAGAAGCTCCCAAGTGATCCCTATTACAGTGTGAATTTATACTACAGTATGAAAAAGAGGGAGGCACAAACTGTCTATAGGTAGGTAAAATTTAGTCTCCAACTAATTACATATTCACTTATGGCCAGGGCTAATGCATGAGTCTAATTGTGGGTTCAAACTATCTTGTATCCTGGGTCTCTTGGGAAGATTCCAGGTATGACCCCTGGGCCCAGATCTGCTGCCTATATTCCTGCACTGAGTTTCTCATTCTGAGATCCTGAGTTATGCACCTTGATGGAGTCCTCAGCCCAGGTCATCTACATGGACTGGGAAGGACAACTCACTGATTCAATAAACCAGGCAGAATCATCAAAGTATGGTGGACACATTGGTCAGCTACAGTATCAGATTGTGTTCCCCATGACTCCTTAAGAATACAGATGTTCCCTTAACGTATGTGCAGGGTCAGGGTACCATCAGATTCACCTGAGATATGTCATGCTCACACCTTGAAAGTCTACTCTTTCTGTTGCCAGAGAAAATGATCCAATCAATACACAGTCAAATAGAATTTTCTAAGCAAATGTCAGATAGGAATCCAATTTATTTGGGCTATATTTAGACCACCACCTGCCATGACTAAAGTTGGGCTAACTCTCCCTCCTTTGGTTTCCACACTTTTCCTTTAATTCGGTTGTAACTTTTTCACAGCCTCACCTCATATACACTAGCAACTAGGTTGTTAGTGCATGTGAACTCAGTGTAAGCTCCCTAAGAACCACAGCTTGTGCAGCTTTGTGCCTCATCTCTTTCTTCTTTTGTCTTCTCTTATTAGGTTCTGCTCCTATTGCCAGAATAAATGATTGCAAACTGAGTTACAGTCATTTAAACTAAGTGATAAAGGTGAGGTAGGGTAAAAGAGATGATGAAAGATCTAATGACCTGATCTTTAAAGTCTAGACCTTGAATGGGGAGTCCCTAAGATCACCTCCCAATCTGATGACTTATCAGGAGGACTCAGAGGACTTAGTATACAGTTTTATTCATAGCTATAATTTATTACAGCAAGAGCTACAAAGCAAAAGCAGCAAGGAAGAGACACACTGGTACAGTCTGCAAGAATTGGCACAAGGTTCTGAGATTCTTCTCCCAATGGAATCACACAAGGCAAGCATAACTCCCCAATACTGTGAAATGTTGCCAACCAGGGAATCTGATCTGAGCCTACGAGTCCAAGATTTTTAATGGGGCACATGTTGTGTACACATCCTCAGTCTAGCATGTACTCCAATTCCAGACTCTCAGAAGGAAAGCAGGCATTCAACAAAACCCACTTTGTGTAATCCTTTAAGTAGAGCAAGCCACTATCATTATCATCAGGGTTGTAGGCATTTTCCTTAAATCTAAGTTCTTGGATGTCAGCCAAGAGCCAACATTGTAAGCATACCATTCTAAGGGTAGCAATGAGGCTTGCTATGATAACCCTTACCCAAACAGAACTCTATCACTTTCATGTTTATAGTATCTTGCACATTCCCTCACATTCCAGCCAATTTTCAAATTATTTCTTATACTGGGGACAAAAATGTAAACAAACAACTCCAGTTATCTGTCTGTCCAGCAGAAAAAAACTGACAAAGAAAGGAGCAAATAGAATATAGTGTGGTAATATATCTGATAATGATTGGTGGAATGTATGCTTGAGAATATATGCTTGAATCGGGCACATGGTTCCTGATATCACATTTACAGGATAAAATATACACATAGCATTGAAAGGTTTGAAAAAATTCTAGGAAATTAGCCAACAAATATGTTTGTTTGATAGTTGTAGAGAAAAAAAGAGAAAGCGTTTTTGAAAGCTCATACATTCCAGAAGGTCACAGTGGTTCACGTCTGTAATCCCAGAACTTGAAAAGCTAAGGGAGGAGGATTGCAAGTTTGAGGCCAGCCTCAGCAAAGTAGTAAGACCGTAGCAACTTAGTGAGACCCTGTCTCGAAATTTAAAAAAAAAAAAAAGAAAAGAAAAAAGGATGGAGATGTAATCTGTGATACATTGCCCTTGGGTTCAATCCCCAGCACCAGAAAACAAAGAAAAAAAAAAAGAAAGCTCACATTATATCCCATCAGAACTGAAATACACAGAAGTCAACCTTGACACAAAGTTTTAAAAATTAGTCAGGTTGCCACAAACCAGCCCAATACAAGGACAGGAAGCCCTGAGGAGATGTAGAGCAAGGATCATGGCTTTGAACCCATCAGAGGTTTTCTCTGGAGTAAAAGTTGGCTTCATACAGTGTTACTTTTAATGTGAAGAAACAAAGGAAATTATCTACAAATTCACTCTGGTTCAGAAAAGTGAGATTATAACTAATTAGAAAGTGCCAGAAGGTCAGATTGTTTGGACAATATTTGGATCTTTGTGTTTAAACTAAATGTAAATTTGTGTTTAACCTAAATGTTAATATTTCTCCCCTTTTAGCTTTAACATTGACCTACAACTTTAAATTCATCAATGCTTCAAGATCTGGCCCCAATTACCAACTAGAAATGGATATAGATTTCACTTTAAAATCTAATAATCCATCTTCTCCATGCCAATGACTTCTGTTAACACCTTTGAAGAGAATGAGCATTGCAGACCCAGCCTCAGCTTGGAAGTGTTGATTGCTTGTCCACCTCGTCAGGAATCATGAAATATACCACCATGTGTGACATGGACACCATGACTCCACACCAGGTCCTTTGAGTGAGGATATTATTATCTTACCATCTATACAAGGCAGATAGCTGTGTCCCTGACATCTTTGTCTCCCAATATCCAGTCATTCTGATCCTTTCCTAAGGCAACTTCAAATCCAGCCATGAAGTCTCTGCCCCCACGTCTTCCAAATTCAACTGACCTGTTTTTGCCCTCAGCAGAGACACTAGCATATACCCTTGACTCCTGCCATGCACTCTCCACATGCAGCCAGGGTGGTCTTCTCAAAAGTGTGTTAAGTTAGTCAATCTCCTGTTTAGTGCACTGTGATTGTTCATGAGGTGAAGGAAAAGACCCTGAGGGCCCTGAGTAAGACCCAACACAACCTTTCACTTCCAGCATCAATCCACACCATTTATGGATAAATATAGATGGATACACACACACACACACACGTACATATACACACATATGATTGCCAGAGTGTGTGCGCGCACACACACACACACACACAGCATGAGTATTAAATTTGTTAATTAAAATATAAAGACTCAAGATATGTTCTGGTTGTTCTTCTCTCATTGGTCAGTTTAAGAGATATGTTTCTTCTAGTTTTAGGGCTGAGATTAATTATTAGTAATTTAGGAAATCTGAATTTGTAATAATGCTATGTTCCTTAAGAGAGGAGCTATCTACTCTTTTCCCTAATATTTGTGAAACTATATTTTTATTGAGATAAAGTTTACATAATCATTAAGGTGAACCCCATTCTTATCAAGCATTCATTCCCTATTCTCCCCTTCTACCAGCTTCTATCTACCACTAACCTGTCTATTTCCATTGATTTACCTAATCTAGATATTACATATAAATTTAATCATATGCCATTGTATTTTTTGTATCTTAACATATCAGAAATTTCAATTCTTAAAAATGAGAATAAAGAACACTTAAACAAATCCTGTATTGACACAGAATTCCTTGTACAGATTTTCATTGCTTTGGGGAAAATTTATTACAAAAAGTAACTTTAGAGCATTATCCATAGCTTAATTAATATTAATAGTAGTAGTAATCACAATGTATTAGCTAACTGAATAGAATTTTGCAAAAATTGCATTTGCCAAGTCTCAGTTGTCCAAGTAGTGGTTTAGTAAGTTAGAGACAGGTTGTCATTGGAAATTAAAAAAATATTGTCAACCTTTTCCATAGTGTCCCTGAATTTACCATCACTTCTTTCTAAATAGATGAATTACTCATAAAACAAATGCCTTGATATGATTTTTTTTTCTTTTTCTTTTTGGTGGTGCTTGGGAATTGAACCCAGGTTCTCATATATGCTAGGCAAGGACTGTACCACTGAGCTACATCCCCAGCCTGAGATGAATTTTTAAAAGCACAAAAAGGAATTTTAACATAATCAATCTATTAATGATTCCTACAGAGAGATCCCTTAATATAATATTATATGAGCTGCATGTATTTAAAATAAAAAACCACTCTCTGTTTCCTTTTCCTTGTCTGCAAAGTGGACACCATATCCACTCCTGATTCATGGCTTTTTTTGATGTGCTGAGTATATGTTCTCATAAAAGCATCTATTATTATTATTGTCATTACTACTGATTATTTTACATATTCTATTTAAATCCCCATAGTTTAATGTCTAAAGAATTCACAAGTAATACTGAATACAGTATTCAATAATAACATGTATAATCTTTGGTAGATTAAGTAGATAAAATGGATTTTAAGTAGTAGATGTGTCTTTTATATTGCAACATATGTGTGTATGTTTAAAATATTCACATTTGTATATTGAATTCCAACATTTTTTTTGATGGCTGGTACAAGCAGCTACATTTTATTAACATATGAAGACAAGACAAACTTTCTTAACCAAAGCTAGAAAGGATATGAAATTGTGTGAATACTAAAATCTCTGTGTTCATATAGAAAGTTATCATTAAGTCATAATCATGAAAAAATGTACCATACCATGAGTTTCTGTATTTATATAAAACAAATGTCACACAAAGCTTGCTTACAATGAACCAAACTAAAATAATCTTATGTATCAATTTTATAAACTTTAGAACAATTAAAACTGTCCAATCTAAAAAGCATAAAACTTTAGGCAGTTGCCTTTATATTCTGTTACTCTAAGAAAAAGGAAATAGCTTAATTCGGTATAGCTTAATAATAACAGATGGTCCAAGGAAAACCAATTAAGATATTAACAACTTTTACTGTAAGGCAAGTTATAAATATTTTATAATTCAATACAGTTTTTCAGCTTATATGTTTCTGAACAGTCAACATTATTGTTCATAATATGTTTCCAATTTCCCTTGTCTTTATATAGCAGTAATATCATATTACTGCAAGTTGTAAGATACATAAATGACATCATCTGCAAAGAAAATAAATAATGACCACTGCCTCTGACCACTGTGATGAAGTCATCTTTTAAAGTACTTTAAGAAAATGGGCGTAGGCAATATTAGGCTCCATTCCAGGGAACCATAACAAAGCAAAATAGATGTGTACCACATTAACTTGAACCCACATTAACATCTCTCCTATCTTTTGATGGACACTTCTCGTTTGTGCAAAACTCACAATAACAACAATTCTACACATTTACATTGCAAGATGTTCACCTGGAAAAAGTCAAATAGTAAAACCTGAGCAAGGACTTAACAACAGGTTACTCAGTAAGTCACCACTTTCTCCTGAGGTCAGGGATGGTGGTGGAGTGGTAACAGTAACACTGTGTTTGTCCCAGACAGTCTCCAAGATACCTGTCAGGAGCCCAAGCACCTTCTGCACCTGGTCTAGCAGCTTCCCCAACTGCTCCTTTGGAGCCACACTGAGACCCTCTCAAGCTAGCTCTTCCAAAATTGTCTTCAACATGACCAACCCAAGGTGGGTTGTCACAGGGCACTGGATCGACTGTAAACTGTTGGTTAAAAAAAAGAGTCATGGTAGAATATGGGCCAATCCTGATGTCCTATGTCAACAATAACATTCCTTATTAAGTAAGGTAAGGTTTTATGGTGAGCCAAAAGGAGTTTGGGCAGACAGCCATGGATTTCTATCTTATCCTAAGATGGGACCCCAAAGCCACATTTTATTGATCAACCACATTTATTTTTATTCTCAAAAACCATTAAACTATACATCATTACATAGTCATTCCTGGTGCTGGAGAGAAAATAGAGGCAGAATCTCCCGGCTCCTATTTGCTGGGCAAAGTTATTAAGAAGCTCTTCTATCTCATGTTTTTCTTTTATTGGTTGTACAGTCATGGAAAAATTCTGTCATCAACCTTTCCAATACTCTGAGGGAGGTTTCTTCAGATGCCAGGCTGGCCCGGGAGAGGGTGGTTCAGGTGAGCTGGCTGTTGGGCTTCAGACCTGTCTCATTCACACAGTTCAGGTCATAGTTCCTGCAAGCTCGGGAAGTCCCCTGACCATGCAAGACAACCCCTTCCCCACCAGGGACCCGCAGGTACCCTCTAAAAGAAGCATGGCCTCTTGGTCTGCTTCATCAAACCTGGGGCAATTCATCCAGATCCACTCATTCCTCCCCAAGAAAACTAAAAAAGCAGGAAATGGGGCTCAGAGGCTGGCGAGGAGGGCAGGTGAGGGCCCAGTCAGGGGATCCCGGCTTCTGCGGACAGAAGCTGCGGTGGACTCGGCCTGAGCTGAAGTGGTGGAGGCTGAAGGGACTGCCATGCTCCGCACGGGTGGTGGGCTCAGGAGAGAGGCCGGCAGGCCCGCCCTGGAGCTGCTGCTCACCTACGCAGCAGCCCCTGCCAACATTATTTTTTACTTGAAAGGGAATCCCCTCCCCATGATGATATGGTGCACTTGAGAGTTGATTGATTTAAAAAAAGTACATTCAAATAATGAATAAATCTCCATACTGATTCCAGAAACTGAAATGGTGTTGCCCACAGGCAACATAACTCACAAGTGAACCGCACTGATGTATGCCTCATCTACTAATCCCTCATGCCTTTAGTGTACTGTCACACATATAATTAGATAGTAATTGGTGCTTAAGCAATGGCTCACTGGCAAAAAGAAAAGTAATAAGCTGTTCCCTGGGAGCAGCTGATGAGCACAGCCTGAATGTCTGGAGAACCCGCCCTCTGCCTGGCTCCTTTGAAGAATGAGTTCACTGACTTTCCATTCTGACCTCTTGTATGTAGAATTAAAAATAGTTGGTTAGGATGAAAAGCAATTCCATATGAAGCCACTGCTGGGGCACAGAGTCATAAATTTGGGAAAGAGTCGTTTTACTCCCTTTGCCTCCATGTTTAAACCCTCATCTAATTCCTAAATGAAATCATTTCCTGAGAAGAATTGAAAATGGTTCTCTATACAAATACAAATCTTTGACTCTTGGTAGCACTATACACTGATTGTGTCTGATTGTCTTTAGCATGGAACTCATCAAAGCTAAAAAAAAAATATGAAAGGAAACACATATGGAATTTCTCTAGCTGAATCAGTTGAAAGTTTATATCACCCATGTCTACCTCATACCCTCAAAAGATGCCAGGGATACTGGGGCTATAATAGTTTGAAAATCACCATCAAAGGAAATATGTCAAGGGAAAATAAAGATTGGTAGAACCAGTTCCCCACACAGTCCCTGTGTTAGCTTTTCATTACTATAACAAATACCTGAGATAATCAACTTATAAATAGAAAAGGTTTATTTTATTTTTCTTTTCTTTTTTTCCTTTTATTATTTTTATTTGTTCTACTTAGTTTTACAGGAGAGCAGAATGCATTTCAATTCATCGTACACAAATGGAGGGCAACATTACAATTTTCTGGTTGTACATGTTGTAGAGACGCACCCTTTGTTCAGTCATACATGTACCTAGGGTAATGATGTCCATCTGATTTCACCATCTTTCCTAGCCCCATAAGCCCTCCTCACTCTCCTTTTTTGCCCAATCCGAAGTTTTTCCACTCTTTCCATGCCTGCCTCCCCCCACCCTTGCACCCCCCCGCCAGTCATACATCAGCATCCACTAATCAGAGAAAACATATGGCCTTTAGTTTTTTGGGATTGACTTACTTTGCTTAGCATAATATTCTCCAACTGCATCCATTTACCTGCAAATGTCTTTTTATTCTCTTTTAATGCTGAGTAATATTTCATTGTGTAAATTACCACAGTTTCTTTATCCGTTCATCTATTGAAAAGGTTTATTTTAGATCAAAGTTTTAGATGTTTTAGTTTGTGTTTGATTGACCCTATTGCTTTTGAGGCTGTGGCAGAACAGCCTATTATGACAGGATTGATTAGTGGAGAAAAACTGCTTATCTCGTGGTAAGAGCAGAAGAGACATAAGATGAAACCAGGGTCCCAATATTTGCATCAAGGGCACACTCCCCAGTGACCTATTTATTTAGTCAGCTTTTTATTGCTGTGACCAAAATACTCAATAAGAACAATATAGTGGAAGAAAAGTTAGTTTCTTCTCACAGTTTAGCAGAGGTTTCTATATTCTGGGCCCAAGATGAGACAGAACATCATGAAGGAAGGGTATAGAGGAAGAAAGCAACTCATATTCTGCTTTTCCAAATGACTTCTGAAGTCCACTCTTTCCCCTCTGCCTCTCTGCCACCAAGCAGCCTCAGGCCCCCACTTCTCTGCACTAATCCAATGTCTAATCCAGCGTTTCCCAAACACCTATCTGATCTGAGTGAGCATTTCATAGACTCATGTGATCCTTTGTGGGCATGTACTCTCTTGATTTCTCGAGGTACAGCTCCTGTGTGGCACAGGTATGGAAAACGCCGTTTTAGTTCATATTGTACAATTTTCTGATCCAGAACTTACAACAAAATACTTCATGATGAATTATATTTGCAAGTATATTGAAGATTTTGAAATGAGTGGATGAAGAAAAGCCATTTCAGTCAAGGGGATTAGCCAAGCATAGAAAGAGGGGCAGGAAAGAGTGGTACTAACAGTGACTTTGACAGCTTCTAATGGATGGTAAATTTCTGGATTGACATATAGTGTGGGGTCAAGAATGGTTGTAGGGGAGTAGATGGAAACAAGGCTGAAGAATTGGTGAAGGCGTTCCTGTACCCGCTGTCTGACAGGGTCACAGCGTGGAGGATGCTATGGCAGGGAATCACCATCTGAAAACCGAAACCATGGGGAATGTTAAGTGTTTTTGTTTATGATACTCATGATATGGATAATAGGGCATATGTCAATCAATAATAAAAGTATGTATTGCCTGAGATTGCAGGAAAATTCCCAGAATGAGACTAAGGATACAATTAAGACATGCCCCAAGGCATGTTTCAATATCTCTCAGGATACAAATAATAGTGTTATTCCTCAAGAAATTCACGGGGAAAAGATTGCAAATCAAGGTTCCTGAGAAAAGTTTTACAGTTTACACTAAGCCCCCTCTTCTAAAGCCACAACCTGTGCAACATACATTCCCCCCACTAACAGACCCTCCTTTGCCTTACACAGGAATTCATGATGGGAATGGGAAACACATAGTTAATATAAATGGTAAATGGGTTGAGGTGCAGAGCCTGCCCTTTAGTTAAAGAATACAAATACATAAGACTTGGTGTACTTTGACCAAGGATCAAAGAAACTCTTTTAATAAAGCACTTAAATAGATCACATGAAAAAAGGAAATTACCTTGGAAATTAAAAATAAAATAATATAAAATTGACATAGATATATTTTAGAGGCACTTCAGAGTAGTAGGCTTTTCAGTAATAGACTTTCACTATTTTAAGTGTGTTTTGTTGGGATTTTAGTTTAGAAGTAAGAAAG
The DNA here is from genome assembly GCF_021218885.2 of Marmota monax. Classification (NCBI taxonomy): domain Eukaryota; kingdom Metazoa; phylum Chordata; class Mammalia; order Rodentia; family Sciuridae; genus Marmota; species Marmota monax. The sequence goes on along the minus strand of NW_026694586.1, from coordinate 197,845 downwards.
CTTACCAGTAATAATAGGTATGCTTTAAAGTTATAACTATAGGTATGCTTTAAAATTAAAAGTTAATAATAGGTCTGGAAACATGTAGTTGAGTTGTGTAGTCTTGCACCTAGTGATTGAGGTAAAAATATAAAAGCTTAAACCTTTTTGGCAAAGATTACAGGAAAATATTTTAAACAATGTACTCAATATCTTAGGTAATCAATGTATGTCAGAAAAATTGTAACTCTTGAAAATTATGTAAATCAAAGAAGTTTTGGGCTTTGAGGTTATCCATTAACTACCTGAAAATACACCTGTAAAAAAGGTATAAAAATAAAGTGCCCCTCTGCCGCAGTCTGGCTGGGCACAATCAGGAGCCACTTGTCAAAAGAAACTAACTTTATTTTTAGAACCACACACGCCAAACAAAACAGCCTCTCAGGAAAAACCCTCAGAGCCTCAACTGCCACCACCGGCTTTCCACAAGCCTCTCTCTCCCACACCAGCTTCTCTCCACCTCCCACAATCCTCCTGCTCTTGAGGCCGATTGGCTGGGTCACGTGGGCGGAGCCAAAAAAGTCCCCCAATGAGCAGCTCCGTGGTCTGAAAGGGCAGGGAAACAGTCCAATGGGCATCACCGCAGAGGAGCCAATCAGCTAGATGTTGCTGGGGCCGAGGAGCCAATCAGCTAGATGTTGCTGGGGCCGCTGTGAGCCAGTCATCAGCTGGCAGCTGGAAGTTTGCTGGGGCCCCTTCGGCTGTGGCTCTCAACACCCCTCTAGGCGCAGCAGATCCTTCTGGAAGCTGCTTATAATTTGCAACCTGTCATCCTGTCACTTCTTTTTTCACGGATGCCACTCATCCTTCAGGACCCTTGGATCCCTGCTGGGGTTGGACCCTGACAAAGAATTGTATTGGTCAGTTTTCCATTAGCATAACAAAATACCTGAAGGTGGGTGTGGAGAATGGTGACAGAGAGTGGAAGAGCAGTGTCCGAGATTGGGGTCTTTGATGAGTTCATGACTGTGACATGCATGATGCCTGGGAAAATTTCTGTGCAAAAAGGTGCAGGATGCCTAGCTGCTGTGGTTCCAGTGAGGAGGCTAGAGCCTTACCAGCCTTGACCTCAATCTCAGGCACACAGCTCCTGGGAATAGAGGAAATTTCTTGCCAGACAACTTCAATGTTTCACCAGCTCTGCTACTCCTAAACCTGTCTGCCTAACAGTAACTTTAAACAATGGACTTTCTTGAGAGCTACACAAAGCTCCTAACATGGCACATCACAATTGTAGAATGTAACTGTGTAATAAGCTGCATAATGTTGCTAGTTCTGTAACTTTCCCAAATACAAAGAATAAATGCTTGCATAGTCTTTAATTTGATAATGAGACATATATAAATAAAAATTGTTGGTGTAATTCTTTAGACCTGCTTCTCCATCAGAGAGCAGTGCTCCACCTGACCCCAGGTGTTATATTCAAAATCTGCATCTGTGAGTCTTTATTTTTCTTATCCCCCTTTGCCTGTCACCAGAACCTGCTAGATTGGCCACCCTGGTCATGGCAGCTGGGCACTTAAGTAAAAATCAGGTTTGTTTATCTCACAGTTTTGGAGGTGGAAAGTCCAAAATCAGATAGTCCCCTAGTTCAGTCTCTGGTGAGGGACTTTCAATGGACAGCATCATGACAGGATGCATGCAAGAAAGGGAAATCACACAGGTAGACAGGGAATCAAAGTAGACAGTCTTGAGTTTTCTTTCTTTCTTTTTTCCTTCTTCTATTTCTTTTCTTAATAGCAACCCTATCTTGAGATCTAACCAAGAGTCCCATCAAAATGATCTTAATCATTTTCAAGGTCACTGTCCTATTTGCTTCCCATTAGATCCCACCTCTTAAAGGTCCTGGCACCTCAACACAACTACAGTGAAGACCAACCTCCAACACATGAACCTTTGGGGAACAAACCACATGCAAAACCTAGCAGGAACAACTGGGATTAGAGAGGGAAGGTCCTTCAGGTTGAGCAACAAGTGCTGGGGTTCATTTTTTAGAAAAGGGAGTCAGTGGGTTTTTAAAAATGAATGGTGCTATGGTAGAACTGTGGCTGAGGACCACACATCAACCATTCATGTGTAATAGCAACCAATGAGAGGTGGAATAGATGCATAAGACAGAGACAGGATGAGTAGGTGGGAGACAGACCACTCAAAAATGGCTTTGGGGTTGGAACACAGGGAACCAGAGGGGGCTCCAGCAACTGCAGTAAGGTGCAGAGCAGAAAGAAGTGGGAATATAAAATTTATGTCACACAGATCTCTGTGAGCTAATGCCACATTCAGGGATGATGATATAAAATATTTATACTTTTTAAAAAGTCAAGTGTCCAAGTTAAGTAGGAATGAGTTTTTTAATTGGCAAAATCAAAATTTCGTTCTTAAGATTTTTAATGGAAAAAATTTCCATTCTTACTCTTTAATGCAGCATAACCTATGGGTACCTAATGAATAAATGAGCTAAAGTTTCTAATTTATTTTTAATTTGCAATATCTAACTCACTATAAATTTCTGAAGGCTTAAACTCTATTGGCATAACTGAGTCAAGAACTTAGATGTACTTTTAATTTAAGGTCCTATCTGTGGTGATCCTACCTTGTCTCCCATTATTGCTTTTTTTTAACCTCTAGTATTTCTCACCTTTAGCCTTTTATTTCTCATTGCCCTGATTAACAATTAATTAAAGAAAATCTAGCTAGAATTAATTTCTGGAACAGTATGTGATATTTTGAGGAGGCAAGAAAATTGTTCAACAAGAGTTTCTCCAAATGAGAGAAATAAAGAAAAGTTTGATCAAGACATGCCAACAGCCCAGCTCTCCTAGGCACCTTAAAGTGTTACTCGCTATGTTTCTGTACCCTTTCTGCACCAACCCTGACCTGATGCTTTTTATGAAGAAAAATCCCACTTTTGTGTTTTCATTTGGCCTTCAGTATATGAGTGATTTTAATGAAAGCCCCTTACTTTTCTCCCTCCAGCTTTCTTACATTTGCTTTTGCCTTTGGGGAAGGGAAACATGGAAGGTCAAGTCATATTTCCCTTTGTCTTCCTTCCTGCAGAGATTTCTGGTGGCCAAAAGAACCCCATGGTGAAAGTGGGGATAAATAAGTTTCCCATGAATTTTTTTTTCTTTCTACTAATAAAAGTTACTGGTTCTCCACTTTGAATACCCACCTTTTATCATAATTGCCCAAAGTGGAAGCAATCCAGATATCCTTTGAAAGACAAATGAATTAACAAACTGTACTGCTTCCATATAATGAAATACTCATTAGTGGAAAAAACAAACTATTGATTTATGTAACATGGATGATTAATAAATCCATTTAACTATGATAGCAAAATCCAGATATTGGATATAATCTTTGATTACAATTATTACATTCTGAACATGGAAGAGCAGACTTAGGGCCTGGGGAGGAACTTCTCACAGGAGCAAAACACAATGGATGTTTGTGGTGATGGAACCATCACATACCATAACTTAGTAGTAGATATATGGCCTTGTACCTATGTTAAAATCCATAGCTGTGCAACATGAAGTGCATAGCTGATCTATGTTAACTCTTAAACCATCTGTGTTAATTCTAAATAAAGATCAATGGGATGCAGAGATGATCACAAACAATCACAAACGAACCTAATTCTATTACTGATGGTCCACATAACCACATGAAATGTGGGGAAGAAAAGGAATTAAACCAAGTCACTTTAAAAAACAATTTTGTCTGGATGCTATAAGACCAAAGGCAAAAGGAACTGATAACAAATACTGTATTCTAGTTGGTCACTAAGTTCATCCTGAAATTATGTTGATATTAAGGCTGGGGAAAAGAGCAGACAAAATGTGTCACTTAAGAACATGTGTTCTCTAGAGAGAATCCACTTTGACTGGTGGCTTGGCCTTTGTCTGAGATAGAAATTCTGAAGACATGGCTCCAGCCCATCTTAGGACAAGGAAGTAGCACAGATTATAATGTGAATTTCATAGATTATTTGTCCTCTCATCATAGTGCCCTATTACTCTTCCTGTAATTGACTTTTAATGGAATGAACCTCCAGCATGTGACATCTTTCCACACCTTATTCTACTCATGATATTCCTCAACAACACAAAAGCACATTTTATCTTGGAATTTAAAACCTCAGCAATTTTGGCTCCAAGAATATGGTTATCAAAACTGTGAAATGTAGGCACCCTCACAGGCCTCCAGCTTCTTGAGGTTGAACTTGAAGGAGTCTTTTGCACCCTTGCCATTGACCTGTAGCAGCCATCGTCCTGCACCAGCACTTGCATGGAGTACTTGAGGCTTTCTATGCTGGATCCGGAGCCCAGGTGTCTATGCTATGCAGAAACTGAAAACAAATCACAGGGAGAATGCTGAGAACCCTGAAAGCCAGGAAATGCCATGACTCCTCATGATACCCAAGATTATTCACCAGAGAAGGGCATAAAACATATATTTCACAAAGTGATAAGTGCGAAATATAGAAGTTGTGATGCTGACTATTTACAAAACTACAAGTGAGAGAGAACACCAGAAATCATAAAAAATCAGGCCTTGTTCACCACCAGAGAATTTATACTGGATAGAAGCCCTACAAATATAAACAATTTGGCAAAGCTTTTAGTAAAAAAAAAAAAAAAAAAGATCTTATTTACCACAGAAGAAACCACACTGGAGAGATGCCTTACCAAAGGGCAGAATGTGATAAAGTTCTTAAAGATAATCCAATAAATTAGAAGATAGTGAAGGCATCGATAAATTTCTTAAGTCATATGATCTGTCCAGATTGAGTCAGGAGGATATAGACAACCTAAACAGACCAATATCAATTGAGGAAATAGAAGAAACCATCAAAAGACTACCAACTAAGAAAAGCCCAGGACCGGATGGGTATACAGCAGAGTTTTACAAAACCTTTAAAGAGGAACTAATACCAATACTTTTCAAGCTACTTCGGGAAATAGAAAAAGAGGGAGAACTTCCAAATTCATTCTACGAGGCCAACATCACCCTGATACCTAAACCAGACAAAGTCACTTCAAAGAAAGAAAACTACAGACCAATATCTCTAATGAACCTAGATGCAAAAATTCTCAATAAAATTCTGGCGAATCAGATACAAAAACATATCAAAAAAATTGTGCACCATGATCAAGTAGGATTCATCCCTGGGATGCAAGGCTGGTTCAATATACGGAAATCAATCAATGTTATTCACCACATCAATAGACTTAAAAATAAGAACCATATGATCATCTCGATAGATGCGGAAAAAGCATTCGACAAAGTACAGCATCCCTTTATGTTCAAAACTCTAGAAAAACTAGGGATAACAGGAACATACCTCAATATTGTAAAAGCAATCTATGCTAAGCCTCAGGCTAGCATCATTCTGAATGGAGAAAAATTGAAGGCATTCCCTCTAAAATCTGGAACAAGACAGGGATGCCTTCTCTCACCACTTCTGTTCAACATAGTTCTCAAAACACTGGCCAGAGCAATTAGACAGACGAAAGAAATTAAAGGCATCAAAATAGGAAAAGAAGAACTTAAATTATCACTATTTGCAGATGACATGATTCTATACCTAGCAGACCCAAAAGGGTCTACAAAGAAACTATTAGAGCTAATAAATGAATTCAGCAAAGTGGCAGGATATAAAATCAACACGCATAAATCAAAGGCATTTCTGTATATCAGCGACAAATCCTCTGAAATGGAAATGAGGACAACCACTCCATTCACAATATCTTCAAAAAAAATAAAATACTTGGGAATCAACCTAACAAAAGAGGTGAAAGACTTATACAATGAAAACTACAGAACCCTAAAGAGAGAAATAGAAGATTTTAGAAGATGGAAAAATATACCCTGTTCATGGATAGGCAGAACTAACATCATCAAAATGGCGATATTACCAAAAGTTCTCTATAGGTTTAATGCAATGCCAATCAAAATCCCAACGGCATTTCTTGTAGAAATAGAGAAAGCAATCATGAAATTCATATGGAAAAATAAACGACACAGAATAGCAAAAACAACTCTAAGCAGGAAGTGTGAATCAGGCGGTATAGCGATACCAGACTTCAAACTATACTACAGAGCAATAGTAACAAAAACAGCATGGTACTGGTACCAAAACAGGCGGGTGGACCAATGGTACAGAATAGAGGACACAGAAACCAATCCACAAAACTACAACTACCTTATATTTGATAAAGGGGCTAAAAGCATGCAATGGAGGAAGGATAGCATCTTCAACAAATGGTGCTGGGAAAACTGGAAATCCATATGCAACAAAATGAAACTGAATCCCTTTCTCTCGCCATGCACAAAAGTTAATTCAAAATGGCTCAAGGAGCTTGATATCAAATCAGAGACACGGTGTCTGATAGAAGAAAAAGTTGGCTACGATCTACATACTGTGGGGTCGGGCTCCAAATTCCTCAATAGGACACCCATAGCACAAAAGTTAATAACTAGAATCAACAAATGGGACTTACTCAAACTAAAAAGTTTTTTCTCAGCAAAAGAAACAATAAGAGAGGTAAATAGAGAGCCTACATCCTGGGAACAAATCTTTACTCCTCACACTTCAGATAGAGCCCTAATATCCAGAGTATACAAAGAACTCAAAAAATTAGACAATAAGAGAACAAACAACCTAATCAACAAATGGGCCAAGGACCTGAACAGACACTTCTCAGAGGAGGACATACAATCAATCAACAAGTACATGAAAAAATGCTCACCATCTCTAGCAGTCAGAGAAATGCAAATCAAAACCACCCTAAGATACCATCTCACTCCAGTTAGATTGGCAGCCATTATGAAGTCAAACAACAACAAGTGCTGGCGAGGATGTGGGGAAAAGGGTACACTTGTACATTGCTGGTGGGACTGCAAATTGGTGCAGCCAATTTGGAAAGCAGTATGGAGATTTCTTGGAAAGCTGGGAATGGAGCCACCATTTGACCCAGCTATTCCCCTTCTCGGACTATTCCCTAAAGACCTAAAAAGAGCATGCTACAGGGACACTGCTACATCGATGCTCATAGCAGCACAATTCACAATAGCAAGACTGTGGAACCAATCTAGATGCCCTTCAATACATGAATGGATAAAAAAATGTGGCATTTATACACAATGGAGTATTACTCTGCATTAAAAAATGACAAAATCATAGAATTTACAGGGAAATGGATGGCATTAGAGCAGATTATGCTAAGTGAAGCTAGCCAATCCCTAAAAAACAAATGCCAAATGTCTTCTTTGATATAAGGAGAGTAACTAAGAACAGAGTAGGGTCAAAGAGCATGAGAAGAAGATTAACATTAAACAGGGATGAGAGGTGGGAGGGAAAGGGAGAGAGAAGGGAAATTGCATGGAAATGGAAGGAGACCCTCAGAGTTATACAAAAGTACATACTATAGGAAGTGAGGGGAAAGGGAAAAATAATACAAGGGGGACAAATGAATGTCAGTAGAGGGGGCAGAGAGAGAAGAGGGAAGGGGAGGGGAGGGGAGGGGGGATAGTAGAGGATAGGAAAGGCAGCAGAACACAACAGACACTAGTATGGCAATATGTAAATCAATGGATGTGTAACTGATGTAATTCTGCAATCTGTATATGGGGTAAAAATGGGAGCTCATAACCCACTTGAATCAAAGTGTGAAATATGATATATCAAGAACTATGTAATGTTTTGAACAGCCAACAATAAAAAATTAAAAAAAAAGAACAAAACTGTGAAATGTAGAATATGGAGAAATGGGAATCGTTTCCCACAACAATGATCAAAATCTTCAAGTGATAAAAATGATAAAGCATGGCATAGCTTATCCTGAAGAACAAGAGTGCAAACCTCATTGAATGAAAAGAACAAGACTGCTAATTGCTAAGGGAAACACATGAATTTGAAATAGGTTTGTGGGGTAGAATTGTGATTTCTTTAGATTTAATTAACGTAATTTAACCTAAAATACAATCTTTATATTGTGCAATTAGCTGAATAGATTGTGGTGGTGTTTAGGGTGCAAACGAGAACTTCTACATTGCTGAAAATTTCATTTTGTTTTCATATAATAAATCCTAGATTGTCTGGAGTTTCCAAATCAAGAAAATTCACCCTTTCATGGGAGGCAATGCTGTAGATTTCCAAACAATAAGTTTAGATGGGAACACAAAAGGGAGGTGGAGGCTGAGCCCAATGTGCCAAGGTCTGCTCCTATGTCTAGGTCAATACTTTCCTGAGACAGAACAAAAATGCTCGGGATCCTTGGAACTCTTGAATTAAGTCTGTGACCTCCTCCCCTTTCTCTTAACATTCATGCACCATCCTGCTGGTTGACTGGATAATATGACTTCACCCATGTGCTTCTCCCTCATGGGACAAATCTTCACCTTTGTTATGAACATCTGTATTTCTGTCTGATTAGTGATTTCTTTCAGGGGAGACTCTTTGTCCAACTCAGCTGAAAACTTAACACTCACCTCCTTCCATCTCTTTCATTCACAGGATTTCTATAAAAGTCCATGTTTCAGGATTAAGGCTTGATCTCAACCACTGGCTCAGTTGTCTGACCCAACTCTAATCTGGACTGACACAATCAGAATCCTTCCCCAAGAACTTAGAAAGGGGCTGAAATGTTCCACCTCAGTCTGCCCATCTTTGCCATTTTGCCATTGTGAATGGAGGCAAGGCAAATGCAACAGGCCACATGCCTGGAAGGAGCAAGGAAGTGGAACTATACAGGAAAGGGCTGAAATGCTCCTGTTGAGCAAAGCAGAGGAAGAAGAGTGTCTCCTCTTTGCCCGTCAAGTTCACATGGGTTCCCATAACTCTCCCAGAGAAGACTACTGTTTGCCACATCTCTAACGGCCAAATTTTAGCTGCAGGACCTTGATTCAATTGATCATTGAATTGTACTTTGCCTGTCAGAAAGGATGTGTTTAACATTAAAACTACATATGACTTCCCCCACCTTAAAATTCAGGCTTGCTTTTATGTACACAAACACCTTTTCTGCTATTGAGTCATTATACAGTCTCAACCACAAAGGATGAAGCTCTCAGAATTTGGTGATTTTTCACCCCAATGCCACCCTCTCCCATGACAGGCAACCTGAAAGTCCTCGGTCATTGATTCTCCTCCTATCAACAGAGTGAAGTCTTATGCAGAAAAAATGATCCTGTGTGTTCCTTTTGTTTTTAATATCTGAATTTGTTTGTAAAGTAATTTAGAACCATTGCCTAAATTCAAAGGAAGGTGACTTATTTGGAAAGATACTAACATATCTCTACTGGAAACAAAACCTTAATTATTTATTATAAGTGAAGATTTGCCTTAAGGAGGAAAAGTAAAGTGAATCTCATATGACATGTATGTGAATCATCTGGTTCATATCACCTATGTATTACTATTAACAATTTTGTAAAAAAAAAATCTCACACATTGAACAACATAGTTCAGAAGGCTGGAGCTTAGATGGAGGATATCTTGAATCATATGTTGTGAAGCTGGGCTGTTTTACCACAGTTGTGTGCCTTTCCCTCAGGAAGGTTTTCCATCTCTCCTCTGCTCAGGGTGGTCACTGCCCTGGATGAGTGTTTCTTCTAAGAAACACCTAGTTCTCTGTGTTAATATTTCCTTAGCCTCTGTGGTCCTGGAATACATGCTAAGGTGGAGTATTTGGCCTGAGTCCCTGAGGGCTTAGGACAACCCTCCATCTTCCTGAAGCCCATCTTTGCCATACAGTGATGAAGAAAAAAATCTTACTTTGTCACCACAACAAAACATTACTCATGCTATCATATGCACATTTATTTAGCTTTTATATCTGTACTTTTATTATATTGATCTTGCTTTATTACTACAATACAAAAACTACATAATACCTGAAGTCATGTGGCTATTTAAAATAAAATTAAAATTTGTGACTAAGTTCTCTATACTATTGATTTATTTGGCATAGTACTTTTATTTAAAATGATGTACCTATATATTTATCATGGAGAGTACAAACTAATTACATTGTGATTTTTTTACAAATACACTAAGCAAAATTGAAGAATTGTTCTGGGATGGAGGCAAGTACATAAATGAGTCAATAATATCTACATTTATAGCAGAACACTGATACTCAAAATTCAATTAGAAAGGGAGAGAGAAGGGAAAATGCATGGAAATGGAAGGAGACCCTCAGGGTTATACAAAATTACATACAAGAGGAAGTGGGGGGAAAGGGAAAAAAATAAGGGGGAGAAATGAATTACAGTGATGGGGTAGAGAGAGAAGAGGGAAGGGGAGGGGAGGGGAGGGGGATAGTAGAGGATAGGAAAGGCAGCAGAATACAACAGACACTAGTATGGCAATATGTAAATCAGTGGATGTGTAACCGATGTGATTCTGCAATCTGTATACAGGGTAAAAATGGGAGTTCATAACCCACTTGAATCAAAATGTGAAACATGATATATCAAGAACTATGTAATGTTTTGAACAACCAACAATAAAAATTATTTTAAAAAATTCAATTAGAAGCCAGGTGTGGTGGTGCATACTTGTAATCTTAGCAGCTTGGGAGGCTAATGTCAAGTTCAAAGCAAGTCTCAGCAACTTAGTGAGATCATACAGAACTTAGCAAGATTCTGGCTCAAATTATAAGGATAAAAAGGGCTGGAAATGTGGCTCAATGGTTAAGTGACCCTGGGTTCAATCCCTAATGCCAAAAAAAAAAAAAAATCAATTACATATTTGTTTTTTCTATTTAAAAAAAAATCCTCATCTTAGATTCCCATTGTATTTTTAACAAATCACAAGCCCCTCCTTGGGGACATAAAAGATGGCAAATCTCTTTGCTTCTGGAGGTTCTGGGAGGAAACTCCTTGATTTGCCTTTTTCTTTACTGGCAGCCAGTGACATTCCTTACTTAGTCTGTGGACCTTTCTATTTTCAAAGCCAGGAAAAGAGTTTAAGAGGTTACAGAACATGAATTTGACAGCAATTTGTGCACTGTTGTATTTCATCTTAAAATGCATTTTCAGAGAAGTGTTGAAGAGTAAAAAATAGTGGAGGTCTTGATTCCCAGAGTTAACTCTAGAATCATGACTGACTATGTATGATCTTGCATCAAACAAACCAACCAACCCACATCCTGCAACCCACAAGTTGTATGTGGGCAGTGACTTGAAACTACTCAGCTGTGTAAGTCCCTCCTATGAGAGAGGATTTATGATGACAGGCGCTAGGTTGTATATCTAGACCTCTGATTGTTGTATTTTTTTCTTTCTATTTGCAGTGCTGAGGATTGAACTCAGGGTTTCCCACATGTTAGGCAAGTGCTTTCCACTGAGCAACCCCCTAAACCCTATCATTGTCTTTAATGTCAACATAGAAGAGCATCAGGCCACAGCTCCTGCAATGTACTTTGCCTTCCACTCTTATTTTCCTCCCTGATGAGTTGTGATCTCCAAGTTGGGAGGCACTTCTTTTAGGCCTTGGCTATGGAAATAAAATTAGAAGAGGTGTATATAAATTGGAGAAATGGCCTATGCTGTAGTCAGCATGGATTGCCATAGCAAGTACCACAGGATGGGTGGCTTAAGCAAACAGAGATTGATTTTCTCACTATTTTGGATGTACAGCATGGGTGGGTTCTGGTGAGGGCTCTCTTCCTGGCTAACAGATGGCCACCTTCTGTCTGTGTCCTCATGTGATACAGAACAATTTGCCTTCTTATAAGGACGCTAATCCCTTTGTGGAAAGCTCCATTCATGACCGTCACTAAACCTGGTTATACTCTAAAGAGAAGAGGGGATTGAAGTATTAGGGACTGAAATGAAGCAAATTATATTTCATGAATGTATAAATATGTCAAAATGAACTCCACTGTTATGTATAACTATAATGTACTAATAAAACATTTTTTAAAAATTCAGCAAAGCATTAATCAATTATAATATTTATTGGTCTGAATTGAAGTTTCTCCATTTTAAGAAAATTAACCTAAATGAATAAGCACCTTTTGAGTTTGAACTCTGTGTAATCCCTGAGAAGTCAACAACAGTAAAATTCATTCCAAATACTGCTAACTGGTAAGGTCACTCTACATCTGTGCTACTCACTGACCACCTGTAATTGTATAAATTTAAATTTAACTTACCTAAGATAAATAAAAAGATAAAAAAATCTCAGTTCTCTAGTTGAGTTTTGCCATCCACATTTCAAATGCTTAACAGGCACAAGTAGCTAGAAGCCACCATGTTGGACACACTGCCACAGGAATTTTCCATGATGGCAGAAGTGTGTATTGCAGTCACTACTGAAGATTATTCTCTAGATTTACTTAATGGTAACTCCATTCTATTTGCCCTGAAACCTAGTAAGGGAAATAGAGTATCTAAAATCATAGAGATTATTTTTACTAGCAGTTAAAAGATGGTAAAATTATAAAATATACCACATCAAATGAAAAGAAAATTTTCAGTACATTTTATTCATATAAAATAAGCATGCTTATTGCTAATAAATTACATATAATAATGTTTACATATGAATTAATTTGTTTCGCCTAAGAGTTATGTAATGTTTGTAAGGCAAGCATTGAAGTAATGCTTTAAAATGTGGCACAAGAAACATAAAAAAGGAGAAACTGACTCAAAATGAAGCTACCTCCTGATGACCATCTAATAGACTCACTTTTCTCCAGACATTTTCTTTCCAAAAGTTTCTTTGTGGTATCTTTGACATCTTCAGAGTAAAACAAATCTTCATTTTCATATGTTTTCTTTGGTGATAGGTGAAACAGTTCATATTAATAAAAACCAATTAAAACTACCAAGTAATAGTCACATGGAAACACTTCTGAATTCTAAAATCTTTCTGTAAACTTTCCTATATTTTTGGAGTGTGTGAACGCAGTCACTATTAGCCACAGGAAGGTCAATCACAAGCGGATCTTGTGTCCACCAGAGATTTGTGGTAAAGGAACTTGAGGAGTTAAATTCCCTTTCAGCTTTTTCAGTCTTAATTTCCTTGACAAATTCTGGACTGCAGCTATGCTAGGTTATTAGGATTAAGGAATCATACATTTTATCTGTCAAGTTGGGAAAACTGTAATAACAAAAATCTCCAAATCTGAGTGGTTTCACATAATAGCCATTGAGCTATAATCCACACCACCAAGCCACATCAACCACTGAGCTTTAGCATTAGACAATTATCAGAAACTTAAGAGTTTGTGAGCACCATGCCCTTGGGGTTCATCACATACTTAATTTTGTGTTACTATCTTTCTCTGAAATCTGTTCTACAATGATTTTTTAAAATATTTATTTGTTTAATTTTAGGTGGGCACGATATGTTTATTTTATTTTTATGTGGTGCTGAAGATCGTCCCCAGAGCCTCATGCATGCTAGATAAGTGCTCTAACACTGAGTTACAACCCCAGCCCTGTTCTATAATAATTTGACTACCACTTTGCTGTCTGGTAGGAAGATCCCACCTTCATGTCTATTTTATAAAGATTTTGAGATCATTGTGTTTTTTTTTTTTTTGTCCAAATGGATGTTACATGAGTTTTCTATTCTTTTGCTACCAAAAGCAAAATAAAAATAAGGCTCTTGGTATTTTAATGGGATTCCATTAAATGTAAGATTTAACTTAGAACTGCTGTCTTTATTATGACAAGGCTGCCTATCCAAAAACCACATGTTAAGCCTCCTCTCGAATGATTCTGTGCACATAGTCAATAATTACAGGACAATAAGGCTACTTGGGACCCTTATATTCAACTCAATTTATTTTGGGGGAAATCTATACTTCTGTAAAAAGGAGGCAATCCTTCAGTGCTGGTGTGCACAGTACAATAATCAGGTCATCTGATTCCGGCTATACTAACGGTGGGAGGAAACAGGTATTTCTCTCTTTAAAATGTCTTTTACCAATGGCAGAGCCAAGATTAAATATTATCAATGGTGTTAAAAAAAACTCTTTGGAAAATAAAAATAAATAGTTTTGAACTCAATTTAGATTTTTCTGAAAGCAGAAATTTGATAGCAACGTTTGTTTGTTTGCTTCAAAACTATGTACTTTGTTCATTTCTTTAAGCTTCTTCAGATTCTCTGATGAATGCAAATGTTATTCTTCACCAATAAAGACCACTGTTGAGAGGAAACATGTATTGTATTAAAAGATGTGCTCTGGAGCTAGGGTTTTGACTCAGTGGAACAGCGCTCATCTGGCATGGGCAAAGCCCTGGGTTCGATCCTCAGCACCACATACAAATAAATTAATTAATATTAAAAAGTGCTGTAATAGAGACATATAGTTAATCATGTAAATAGTTTTTCTAAAGCTCTTTAAAACTATAAAGCAAACATCTCATATTTCTGTTCTTTGTCTGGACTTGGTTCCTGAGGAAAAGATCAAATACCACACATATTTACTAACAGTGGGTCCAGCTGCCAGAAACCATGAGCATCAGCCATCAAGTGCTGACCAGAAAATTTTCTAGTGTGGCTCAGGGTTGGAATGAGAAACACCGAATTACATGAAACAAATATAAACATAGATCAGCATGCATTATACCTGTTGTAGATCAAATCATAAAACGGCACAGAGATTGGTGACTCCTAATTTCTGGTATTCTTATGTCTCCCAACTAGGGGTGTTGTGAGTTCATCCTGGTTCTCAGGTTTGGGTTCTGTTGCTCCTGTCACCTGAGTGTGGAAGACACTTGTGGTATGCATGGCTTTCCTGTGCTAAGGGAAGATTCCTAGGCACACCCAGGAATCTGCCTCAGGCTTTCTTTGGCCCAGCCTATACCCAGAGCAGAAGTCCCAGGGGATAAGTGCCCCACCTGTTTCCTTACTCCCCAAACAATGACAGAGCTCATGGTTATGCACCCCAGCTTCCTTGTCCCTCAGGTAGAACATTAAGGCATGGACTGTTCTTTCAGCAGCCCCTGAAAAATGGCCCAATTTCCTAGAGCAGCAGTCTGTTAATCGTGTCTGCTGAGCTGGCTACCTTCAACCCCCACATTTCCTTAAAGCTCCAGTTGGTGCTGCCTGCGATTGCTGCCAGAATACCCCACTTGTCCTCACACGCTACCTTGGGCTTGCTTGTGAAAACCCTGCCCAGGGACAGCCAGATCTTCCTTCATTTGTCTAGCACCTGCCCCATGGGTCAGAGAGCCTCATCTCTGTCCATTTCCAGTTGAACCTTTCATGGAGAGAATTCTTGTTTGTTTTGTTAAATTTCTAAGGAAAATTCTTTCATTCAAGAGAGTCAGTGAGGGGCTGGGTTTGTAGCTCAGCAGCAGAACGCCCGCCTAGCACGTGCGAGGCCCTGGGTTCAATCCTCAGCATCACATAAAAATGAATAAACAAACAAAAAAAAGGTATTGTGTCCAACTACAATTAAAAAATAAATATTAAAAAAAGAGAGAGTCAGTAATGCTCTTAGTAATGCTGGTGCTGCCCTGGCAGTGAATTTCAGCTCCTCCTCTTGCAAAGCTCCACATTGGGAGGGTTTGTTCATCCCCTGACCTTCCAGCAAAATGAGAAACTGGAAGCTTACTCCCATGTGACAGTCCCCACCCAGGGTTAAATTAAATGTGTGTTTTGTTGCTTGAAGCATTTCACTATTAGCAGTTTCCCAGTGTATGTGATCCAGGATCCAGAGAGGAAGGTTGAGCTTGACACTGGGAGTGCAGATGTCTTGTCTCCCAGTCCCATTCAAAGGACATGGTTTTGCAGTCTTTCATGGGTCAATACTTATGTTCTGACTCAAATATGCTCTACTCATCTGCAGGAACATACTGAATAAACTGCGGCTGGTGATGGACTTTATCACCACCCAATACATATAGGCTTGTGTGACCAGAGGCATTATTGAGCCAGAATAACTGAAAGTCAAGTGATGCTGGGAGTATGTGGAGAGGATAAAGTTGTGAGGAAATAACTCTCTATCGATTGCAGCTTGGTGAGTCACAGCCTGCCTGGCTCCCCCACAGCTCATTCTCTTTGCTGTGGCTGAAACAACAATCAGTTCATTAGTGCCCCTCTGCTTGCTAGACTTATCCTAACCAGGGAACTCTTGGGGCATCTCAGAGGATGGACTCCCACCTGCTGCATTGTAATAATGAACATAGCATGGTTTTCTCTTCCCTTTTATGAAGATTTGATGACTTTTCAAATCTTTTTTTTTTTTTTTTTTTTACAATTCAGAATGTCAAAATATGTCCCTGCAGGGGCTGGGGTTGTGGCTTAGTGGTTGAGCGCTTGCCTCACATACCTGAAGCACTGGATTTGATCCTCAGCACCACATTAAAATAATAATAATAATAAAGATATTGTTTCCACTACAACTAAAAAAAAAATTAAAAGTGTCTTTGCAGAGTAGATGGCAAGATACTGGTACTATTGATCCAGATCTGTTATTTATGCTATCTGCTTTCAACTTAGCAGTAGTTATTAATCAGAGGCTATGCTACACACACACACACACAAAAAAAAAAAAAAAGATTAGCTCTTTTTTTTTTTTTTGGTCTGACAGCAAACCCACACTTTAGTAGAGATAGTTGGAGTTGTGAATCTCATATTTTCCTTTTAACATTATGTTTTCTCCCACTTGGATGAAGTGATTCTAGATAGAAATAACCAGTGTTCCCAGCACCATTTGTTAAAATGCTGTCTTTTCTCCAGTGTTTGTTTTCGGCACTTTTGTCAAGGATCAGATGACTGTATCTGTGTGAGTTTGTCTCTGCATCTTTTATCCTATTCCTTTGGTACACAAATTTGTTTTTATGCCAGTACCATACAATTTTTGTTAATATAGTTCTATAGTAGAATTTGAAGTCAGTTATTATGCCTCCAGCATTGCTTTTCTGGCTTAAAATTGCTTTGGTTATTATGGGTCTTTTATTCTTTCAGATGAATTTTACCACTGTTTTTTGTTGTTGTTTTGGTTCTGTGAAGAATGACACTGGTCTTTTGATGGAGAGTGCATGGAATCTGTATATTGCTTTTGGTAATGGCCATTTTAATAATATTAATTCTGCCTATCCATGAGCATGGAAGATCTTTTTATCTTTTAGAATCTTTCAATTCCTTCAGTGTTCAATAATTTTAATCATTGAAGTCTTTCTCTTCCTTAGTTAGATTTATTATGAGGCAATATTTTTAGGCTTTTATGAAATTTTATGGAATTATTTTTCTGTCTTTTTTGTTAGCAATCACCATTGGTATGTATTGGTTTTTGTATGTTGATTTGGTATCCTATCTAAAATGATTTCTGGTTTGTCAAAGATGTATTGAATTATTTTCTTTATCCTTCAGTATTTTTTCTTGCAATCTTCATTTAATCTGTTTAGTTGACTAAGCTTGTAATTAAATGTTAAATTTTCTAAGTCATTTTCACCAAGTACTATATTAACAGCAAATTAATAACACAAGCATAAAAATTCAGATAAATTCAGGTGTTATTCTTCACATTAGAGAATTTCTCTGTCTTGCTAAGCAAAGGAAAGCAATACTGTTTGTCACATCTCATAAGACTCTATAAATAATATATATATATAATATATATATATATATATATATATATATATATATATATCCAATAAAATCTCAATCTGAAAATCCATGAAGGATACAATGTCACAGAGACTTGTAAAATGATGTTCCTATGCCCATGATGGAAATGAAACTAGACATAAATTACCTCATTTAAAGACACAGAAACACTTTGAGAAAATGGAAAGAAATTTGTTTTTGCTTTTGAAAAAAACTAGTAGCTACAGATTATTGAAATATGGATCACTGTATTTCATGAAAAGAAGACAGGTTCAGTGTTAGGGATTAAAGTTGAAAGTTTATTGATGAATCTGAGAGGACTCTTCTGGCCCATAGTATACATCCCAGCACAGCATTGGCACCTTGACAGAAGCTGGAATAAGCAGTAGAGGTAGACAGTGCAAGGAATGTCTTTTTAAGTGCATTCATAAACTATAGAGGACACAAAGAGCAGGAGAAGCACAATCTCAACAAGGGACAGCCATTCCAGGGGGAGCTGAGGGCCAGCTCTTCTTTCCATGAGTGTTTTAGAGTCTGAGCAATGACTGAAGAGCACGTCATGGCCAAGCCAAGGACAACTAGTAGGGAACAGAAAACTCACAAAGCTCTCAGCATGGGGCTAAATTCTGATAACTGGCATCTTCAGGACCTTAAACACATAGCTGAAGACTGCCCAAGACTCCCACTTCGACCAGACTTCAATGGGGCTTCTCTAAGTCCTCCTCTGGACTAGTCCTTGACTTCAGCTCCAATCTGTCTTCAACCTGTTTAGCCCAGTTTTACCAAGAATCCTGCACTTAAGTTTACCAAGAATTCCCCTGCTCAATACTGATCACCCTGGTCTGCCTTCAGTAGGAATCCTAATAACTCAGATTAGCAAGAACTTGACCGTCCTTGGCATCTGCTCTTGGTAATTTCTCATCCATGGGCTCCCTTACTCTGCCTGTTGGCTCTACAGCCCCAGCTCTCTTTTCTGAACTTGGAGTTGAGCTCAGCTCTCTCCCCTGATGTAATAATCTTGACATTCATCACAATGGTCCTAAATAAATTATTCTTCACCATTTAAACAGGTGTCATGAATACATTTTTTTTATACTGGTTTTCCTCAGAAGAATTTGGCAAATTCTGAAGAGAAAGTAAAATACCTGTAGAAAAACTGCTCAAAGGCAGAATAAGATCTTAGGATTCTTGGGATTTTAGGAAGTGATGATCTACAGTGGCATGTGCCTGAGATGAGAGCCCTGAAGCGAGGTGTGATATGACACTGAGGATCTGTTCTTGCATTGCGCCTGAGGATACCTGCTTCATATGACAGAAGGACCACGGGAGAGGTGGTGTCGGGGGATATCTGCCTGGGAGAGAAACAAGAATGGTGGACCTGAAGGCCTTGAAACAAACATCTGGCCTTCTATGGACGTAGGGGTGTTTTTTTTTTTTCCTATGGATATAGGGTATGTGGAATTTTGAGGCTGTTGGCTGGTTATATCAAGAATGAATGGGGAAAAAAATAAGTGGGTTTTCCGTCACCATTTTGGGAAGACCCTCCCAGATGGAACTGCCCCCCAGGAGCCAAGGTGAACCAGAGAGTGTAACGAATTTCATTAAATCCAGCTAAAATTGTAAAACAACCATGACCAAATGAAATTTTTCTGGAAGTAACTAAATGTCTATCTAAAAAGAAAGTAAATTTAAATATCTTCCCAGTGCCATAAGAGAAAGAGAACTCTGTGTTGCAGATTTTTTAAGAAAATTTCACATTATAAGTGCTCTATCAATCTTTGTGACAATTATGTAAATGTTATTGAAAGTTAAATGTGACTGTTGCAAGTTTTTCAGAATGCAAACATGTTAAAAGGAGAGACAATATAATTGATAAAGAAGATCCATGAGAAACAGTCACAGGGTAGCCCAGCTATGGACTGTGTAGACAAGAATTTCAACACAACTAATCAATATACTCAAGAAACAGAAAAAATAGAGAAAATATAGCTGGAATTTATAAAAATCAAATAGTTATTTTAGAACTGAAAAGTCTAATATCTGAAATTACAATAATAGATGAATTTAAGGAGATTTTTTATCAGACTATTGAAAAACAAGGCAGATTAATAGAAAATATCTAAAATGAATCATAAAGTCAAAGTAAGCATAGAGGAAAATCAATAAAATCACAAGAGACATGCAGGAAATGCTCAAAATTTCTTTTTTCTAGGAAAGAAAAAAGAATGAAGCAGAAGCTGTATTCAAAGAATTGAAATGATACTGGTGAAATATTTCTTGTTTTCTTATTATTTGATCAGGCCATTTAAAAATATAATGACAAATGGAACTTCCATATTTGAAACTGTCAATATTCTATTTCAAAATTAGAGGTATATACTTTTTTTAAAATTTTTTATTGTTGGTTGTTCAAAACATTACATAGTTCTTGATATATCATATTTCACACTTTGATTCAAGTGGGTTATGAACTCCCATTTTTACCCTGTATACAAATTGCAGAATCACATCAGTTACACATCCATTGATTTACATATTGCCATACTAGTGTCTGTTGTGTTCTGCTGCCTTTCCTATCCTCTACTATCCCCCCTCCCCTCCCCTCCCCTCTTCTCTCTCTACCCCCTCTACTGTCATTCATTTCTCCCCCTTGTATTATTTTCCCCTTTCCCCTCACTTCCTCTTGTATGAAATTTTGTATAACCCTGAGGGTCTCCTTCCATTTCCATGCAATTTCCCTTCTCTCTCCCTCTCCCTCCCACCTCTCACCCCAGTTTAATGTTAATCTTCTTCTCATGCTCTTCGTCCCTACTCTGTTCTTAGTTACTCTCCTTATATCAAAGAAGACATTTGGCATTTGTTTTTTAGGGATTGGCTAGCTTCACTTAGCATAATCTGCTCTAATGCCATCCATTTCCCTGTAAATTCTATGATTTTGTCATTTTTTAATGCAGAGTAATACTCCATTGTGTATAAATGCCACATTTTTTTTATTCATTCATCTATTGAAGGGCATCTAGGTTGGTTCCACAGTCTTGCTATTGTGAATTGTGCTGCTATGAGCATCGATGTAGCAGTGTCCCTGTAGCATGCTCTTTTTAGGTCTTTAGGGAATAGACCTAGAAGGGGAATAGCTGGGTCAAATGGTGGTTCCATTCCCAGCTTTCCAAGAAATCTCCATACTGCTTTCCAAATTGGCTGCACCAATTTGCAGTCCCACCAGCAATGTACAAGTGTACCCTTTTCCCCACATCCTCGCCAGCACTTTTTGTTGTTTGACTTCATAATGGCTGCCAATCTAACTGGAGTGAGATGGTATCTTAGGGTGGTTTTGATTTGCATTTCTCTGACTGCTAGAGATGGTGAGCATTTTTTCATGTACTTGTTGATTGATTGTATGTCCTCCTCTGAGAAGTGTCTGTTCAGTTCCTTGGCCCATTTGTTGATTGGGTTATTTGTTATCTTCTTGTCTAATTTTTTGAGTTCTTTGTATACTCTAGATATTAAGGCTCTTTCTGAAGTGTGTGGAGTAAAGATTTTTTCCCAGGATGTAGGCTCCCTATTTACCTCTCTTATTGTTTCTTTTGCTGAGAAAAAACTTTTTAGTTTGAGTAAGTCCCATTTGTTGATTCTAGTTATTAACTTTTGTGCTATGGGTGTCCTATTGAGGAATTTGGAGCCCGACCCCACAGTATGTAGATCGTAGCCAACTTTTTCTTCTATCAGACACCGTGTCTCTGATTTGATATCAAGCTCCTTGAGCCATTTTGAATTAACTTTTGTGCATGGCGAGAGAAAGGGATTCAGTTTCATTTTGTTGCATATGGATTTCCAGTTTTCTCAGCACCATTTGTTGAAGATGCTATCCTTCCTCCATTGCATGCTTTTAGCCCCTTTATCAAATATAAGGTAGTAGTAGTTTTGTGGATTGGTTTCTGTGTCCTCTATTCTGTACCATTGGTCCACCCGCCTGTTTTGGTACCAGTACCATGCTGTTTTTGTTACTATTGCTCTGTAGTATAGTTTGAAGTCTGGTATCGCTATACCGCCTGATTCACACTTCCTGCTTAGAGTTGTTTTTGCTATTCTGGGTCGTTTATTTTTCCATATAAATTTCATGATTGCTTTCTCTATTTCTACAAGAAATGCCGTTGGGATTTTGATTGGCATTGCATTAAACCTATAGAGAACTTTTGGTAATATCGCCATTTTGATGATGTTAGTTCTGCCTATCCATGAACAGGGTATATTTTTCCATCTTCTAAGATCTTCTTCTATTTCTCTCTTTAGGGTTCTGTAGTTTTCATTATATAAGTCTTTCACCTCTTTTGTTAGGTTGATTCCCAAGTATTTTATTTTTTTTGAAGATATTGTGAATGGAGTGGTTGTTCTCATTTCCATTTCAGAGGATTTGTATCTGATATACAGGAATGCCTTTGATTTATGCATGTTGATTTTATATCCTGCCACTTTGCTGAATTCATTTATTAGCTCTAATAGTTTCTTTGTAGACCCTTTTGGGTCTGCTAGGTATAGAATCATGTCACCTGCAAATAGTGATAATTTAAGTTCTTCTTTTCCTATTTTTGTGCCTTTAATTTCTTTCGTCTGTCTAATTGCTCTGGCCAGTGTTTCGAGAACTATGTTGAACAGAAGTGGTGAGAGAGGGCATCCCTGTCTTGTTCCAGATTTTAGAGGGAATGCCTTCAGTTTTTCTCCATTCAGAATGATGCTAGCCTGAGGCTTAGCATAGATTGCGTTTACAATATTGAGGTATGTTCCTGTTATCCCTAGTTTTTCTAGAGTTTTGAACATAAAGGGATGCTGTACTTTGTCGAATGCTTTTTCCGCATCTATCGAGATGATCATATGGTTCTTATTTTTAAGTCTATTGATGTGGTGAATAACATTTATTGATTTCCGTATATTGAACCAGCCTTGCATCCCAGGGATGAATCCTACTTGATCATGGTGCACAATTTTTTTTGATATGTTTTTTTATCCGATTCGCCAGAATTTTATTGAGGATTTTTGCATCTAGGTTCATTAGAGATATTGGTCTGTAGTTTTCTTTCTTTGAAGTGTCTTTGTCTGGTTTAGGAATCAGGGTGATGTTGGCCTCATAGAGTGAATTTGGAAGTTTTCCCTCTTTTTCTATTTCCTGAAGTAGCTTGAAAAGTATTGGTATTAGTTCCTCTTTAAAGGTTTTGTAAAACTCTGCTGTATACCCATCCGGTCCTGGGCTTTTCTTAGTTGGTAGTCTTTTGATGGTTTCTTCTATTTCCTCAATTGATATTGGTCTGTTTAGGTTGTCTATATCCTCCTGACTCAATCTGGGCAGATCATATGACTTAAGAAATTTATCGATGCCTTCACTATCTTCTAATTTATTGGAGTATAAGGATTCAAAATAATTTCTAATTATCTTCTGTATTTCTGAAGTGTCTGTTGTGATATTGCCTTTTTCATCCCTTATGCTAATAATTTGAGTTCTCTTTCTTCTTCTCTTCGTTAGCATGGCTAAGGGTCTGTCGATTTTGTTTATTTTTTCAAAGAACCAACTTTTAGTTTTGTCAATTTTTTCAATTGTTTCTTTTGTTTCCATTTCATTAATTTCAGCTCTGATTTTAATTATTTCTGGCCTTCTACTTCTTTTGCTGTTGTTTTGCTCTTCTTTTTCTAGGATTTTGAGATGAAGTATGAGATCATTTATTTGTTGGTTTTTTCTTTTTTTAAGGAATGAACTCCAAGCAATGAATTTTCCTCTTAGAACTGCTTTCAATGTGTCCCATAGATTCCGATATGTTGTGTCTGTGTTTTCATTTATCTCTAAGAATTTTTTAATTTCCTCCTTGATGTCTTCTATAACCCATTGATCATTCAGTAACCTATTGTTCATTCTCCAAGTGATGCATGATTTTTCCTTCCTTCTTTTATCATTGATTTTCAGTTTCATTCCATTATGATCAGATAAGATGCATGGTATTATCTCTACTCCTTTATATTGTCTAAGAGTTGCCCTGTGACATAATATATGATCTATTTTTGAGAAGGATCCATGTGCTGCTGAGGGGCAGAGCCGCCCCCCGTACCTGCAAGGTAGGCGGACCTGTGACCCACCGGCTGAACAGGCCCAGAATCCCGCGGAGGGGCAGAGCTGCCCCAAGTGCCTGCAAGGTAGGCGGACCTGTGACCACCAACAGAACAGGCCAGACCTGCAACCGACAGACAGAACAGGCCCAGTGGCCTGCGGAAGGGTAGAGCCGCCCCCCCACCCCGCGCCTGCAAGGTAGGCGGACCTGTGAACACCAACAGAACAGGCCAGACCTGCAACCGACAGAACAGGCCCAGTGGCCTGCGGAAGGGTAGAGCTGCCCACCCCCCCCCCCCGCACCTGCAAGGTAGGCAGACCTGTGACCCACCAGCAGAACAGGCCCAGCGGCCTGCAGAGGGGCAGTGCCGCTGCCCGCGCCTGCAAAGTAGGCAGAACTGCGACCACCGACAGAACAAGCCCAGCGGCCCGCAGAGGGGCAGAGCCGCCGCCCGCGCCTGCAAGGTAGGCGGACCTGCTACCGACCGGCAGAACAGGCCCAGCGGCCTGCCGGCGTGGTAGGCACATTGTCCCAATTGGAGGAGGGCCAGAGCCGCCGCCCGCGCCTGCGAGGGAAACTTTGCAACTATACAAGAGCAATATAAATATATAGGGGGAAAATTCAATAGCACACAGTTTCACCAAGCAGAAAGAAACGCGAATAGTATGAAGAGACAAGGAAAGAAAGGACCACAAGCAATGCAGGTCAACTCAACTTTAGAATAGGTAATATCTGCAGCAGATGGAATGTCAGATAAAGAATTCAGGATATACATGCTTCAGATGATCTGGAGTCTCAAGGAAGACATCAGACAGCAAAATCAGATAATGAAAGATCACTTCAACAATGAATTACATAAACAAATCCAAGAAGCAAAAGATCAACTATACAGGGAGATAGAGGTTATAAAAAACCAACAAACAGAAATCCTAGAAATGCAGGAAGCAATAAACCAACTTAAAAACTCAATTGAGAATACTACCAGCAGAGTAGAACACTTAGAAGATAGAACATCAGACAATGAAGACAAAGTATTTCAACTTGAAAAGAATATAGACAGCTCAGCAAGACTGTTAAGAAACCATGAGCAGAACATCCAAGAAATATGGGATAACATAAAGAGACCAAACTTAAGAGGTATATACTTTTAAAAGACATCTTCCTAATGAGTAAGATGTTTCTTACATTTGTGAGCTTGTTTTATGAATATAGACTTAAAGGCAGGATCTATGACACAAAAGTGATTTCTTAGATAAAGAAAGTAAGTTTAAAGCAAAGATGCTGCCAGATGAAAAATAATAAATATGAACTTTTAAAGGAAATTGGTAAGTAGAGAAAGAAATGCGATGCACAGTCAGAGGTGAAGGCAGAGGAATTGGAGAGCTGGAACTTTATAGAGTATCGTATTTCTTTGATTTATTGTGCAATGTGCCACTACAGCTTAAGCATTTTAAGTTTTCACTAGAAAAATATACCTTACCACAAACAAGCTAATTAACATTTCTATTGCTCAAAAAAAAGAAAAAGAAAAATATACCTTTGTAAATTGAGTTATTTATAGATATGGGTGCACCTTCAAAGAAAAGAGTTCTATGAGGCAAGAAAGAATGTGATATGCTAGCTTTACATTTGGAATTATGAAAATATAAACCCTTCAAAAATCATTGGCTAATCTACTGTACACATTACCTAGCCTAAGTATTAGTGAGATGCGTCATTATCTTCCAGTCTTCTAAAAATTTGGCATCCACATTAAAAAAAATAGCTACTTTGAAAATGTTTCAGGGAAAAAAAGATTTGCTAAAAATAAACTATCATTACTGTTATGAGTCATGTTGTCCTCATCATAATATTCTAAAGCTATAACTGGCAAGTTCAATCATAAATTGGTTGAAAGTGGCAGGAATAAAACACAGATCAAGATTCCATGGACATAAATCTTTTTTAAAAATTACAAAACACTAAATGCAATGGTACTGTGGATTAGATCATGATATAGACAAAAAAAAAGGAAAGCTGGTAAACTATCAAAATCTAAATCAAGCCTGCAGTTAAATTGATGGTAATATACTATTATTTCTTTCTTAATTTTGACAAAGGCACCCTGGGAGAGATAACATAAGAAACTGGGGTAAGAAATATATGCAAAGTTGATTTTTTACTACTTTTTTTGTAAGTCTAAGATTTTCTCCAATTTAAAAGTGTATTTTTAAAAATCAATAATTTGTGCCCTTAAAGAATCCAACAGAATAGAGTAGGCTGAAAAATTCTCATGCTGTGATGTGCTCTTTTTTTTTTCCAGTTGTGGTTGGGCACAATATATTTATTTATTTTTACGTGGTGCTGAGGATCGAACCCAATGCCTCACATTTTTGAGGCAGGGGCCTACAACTAAGCTACAGCCCCAGCCCATGTGATGTGCCTTTTGTATGTATATGTGCAGGTGATGTGTATGTGTGTCAGAAGCACAGTGAACATACTTAAATCTTTTCCTCAGTTGATAGATAACCCTGATGCTCAAAACTTATCCCCATATTTTTATTGGTGCATTATAGTTGTACATAATGGTAGGATTTGTTGTTATATATTCATACATGCATATAATATAACAATATAAATTAACCCAGTCACTCCACAGCCCTTCTCCTCTCCCTTCCCTCCTCCCATTTGCTGGTCTCTTTCTTTTACTGATCTACCTTTAATTTTCATGAGATCCCTACCCCCACACCTTTCTTTTCCCTTTTTCTCTCTCTAGCTTCCATATATGAGAGAAAACACATGACCCTTAACCTCCAGAGTTTGATATCTATTTCCATCTATTTTCCTGAAAATTAAATAATTTCATTTTTCTTTATGGTGGAATAAAATCCTATTTTGAATAAATACCACGTTTTATTGATCTATTCATCTATTGTTTTGTAAAGTTCCACATCTCTTAATCAACAATTCTGTTTTTCTTGAATGTAAACATTTTATGCAAGTGTTCATTTGAGAATTGCTTTTGAGTGCCAAAGTGCCATGTTTTTCACACTCCAAACTTCTAAGCAGCTCTGTAAAGACAACTTTTTCCTTATTTATGACACTATATATTAGAGTCATTGAAAATATTCAAAATAATGCTTACTTGTTCAGAGTCCATGAACTCCAACCGGAATACATAAATGTCAAATTCAAGCAATGAATTTTGATTGATTTTGAAATTTGACTTAAGGCATATGGAAAATATTTTAAAATGCTGTTTTATTAAAAATTGTTTACTAGGGGATCTGAAAGTTATTTAGGTAGATTTTTAGTAAAATGTCTAAACTATTCAAATACTTTTTCAGATTGCCAGAATGATGACAATTTTAAAATTATTTAATTACAGTGATTTATCACTCAAGAATACAGTATTCTAAATAATTTTCATGCTTTGAGTAAACACCTGGCATTTTCAAGAAAAATAACTCCATAGAGAGAAGGTTTCCTGCCTTCCCCTGGTACTTCAGAGCCTTCAATTCTTGATAAAAATTAGTAAAGTTCTAACGTACTGGACACAGATATGAACTTCAAGTCCTTTACATGTCTTTGAAGATATGCAGGTCTTTTACTTCCCTAAAAAAGCACTTTTTTTCATATTTTTATTGATGCATTATAGTGGTGTGATTTGTTGCTATATATTTGAAATAGACACAATATAACAATATAATTTAACAAATATCATTCTCTAGTATTTCCCTTTTCTCTTGCATCTTTCCTCCCCTTGGTCTCTTTCTTCTACTCAGGTGATATCCCTTTGGTTTTCTCCCCAAACTTTCTTTTCCTTTTTCTTCTCTAGCTTCCACATATGAGAGAAAACATAAAACCCTCGACTTTTTGAATTTGGCTTTTTTTATTAGCATAATGTTCTCAAGTTCTATCAATTTATCAGCAAATGACATAATTTGATTCTTCTTTATGGTTGAGTAAAACTCCTTTGGCTATGTATACCACATTTTCTTTATCAATTCATCCCTGATGAACACATAGGCTGGCTCTATAGTTTGACTGTTATGAATTGGGCTGCTATAAACATGCTATGCATTTGTCACTATGGTATGATGACTGTATTACTTTGGGATATACACTGAGGAGTGGCATAGCAGGGTCATAGTGGTTGTACAAATTTACAATACTACCAAAAATGTAAAGTTAGTTCCTTTTCCCCCACATCCTCAGCAGCATTTATTATTTGTATTCTTGATGACTGCCATTCTAACTAGGTAAGATGGAATCTCAATGTAGGTTTTGTGTTGTTGTTGTTTGTGTGTTTGTTTGTTTTGGTGGTGGTGCTGGGGATTGAACCAAGGGCCTTCTGCATGTGAGGCAAGCATTCTACCAATTGAGCTAGAGTGCCAGCCCCTTCAATGTAATTTTGATTTGCATTGCCATATTTGCTAGTGATATTGAACATTTTTTTCATGTATTTGGTGGCCATTGGTATTTCTCCTTTTAAGAAATGATTATTTAAACAACCCTATCAATAAATGGGAGCTGAACAGATACTTTTCAGAAGAAGAAATACAATCAATCAACAAATATATGAAGAAAATTTCAGCATCTCTAGTAATTAGAGAAATGCAAAAAAAACAAACAAACAAACAAACCCAAAACTAAGATTTCATCTCAATCCATTCAGAATGGCAATTATCAAGAATACAAGCAACAATAAATGTTGTTGAGGATGCAGGGGGAAAGGCACACTCATACATTGCTGGTGGGACTGGAAATCAGTGCAACCATTATGGAAATCGGTATGAAGATTCCTTAGAAAACTTGGAATGGAACCACCATTTGGCCCAGTTATCCCACTCCTTGGTCTATACCCTAACACTTAAAAACAACATATTCAGTAATGCAGCCCCTTCAATGTTTATAGCAGCACAATTCACAATTGCTAAACTGTGGAACCAACCTAGATGCCCTTCAACAGATGAATGGATAAAGAAACTGTGGTATATATACACAATAAAATATTACTCAGCATTAAAAGAGAATAAAATTATGGCATTTTCAGGTAAATGGATGGAGTTGGAGAATATCATGCTAAGCAAAATAAGCCAATCTCAAAAAAGTGGGTGGAATATTTTTCTGATAAGTGGATACTAATCCATATGGGGGGTTGCATGGGATAAGTGGAAAAACTTTGGATGGGGCAAAGGGGAAGGCTAAGTGGGAAGAGGGCAAAGGAGTAGGAAAGATGGTGGAATGAGATAGACATTATTACCCTAGGTACATGTATGATTGCATGAATGGTGTAACTCTACTTCATGCACAATCAGAAAAGTGAAAAATTCTGCTCCATTTGTAAACAATAAATCAAAGAGCTTTCTACTGTCATGTATAACTGATTAGAACCAATAAACAAATAAATAAATAGAGAAATGCTTGTTTCATCATTTGCCCATTTTCTAATTGGGTTATTTGTGGGGGTTATTTGGTATTAAGTTTATTGAGTTCTTTATATATTCTAAATATTAATCCTCTGTCAGAAGAGTAGCTAGCAAAGATTTTCTCCCAGTCTATAGGTTCTCTTCATATTCTTAAATGTTTCCTTTGCTTTGCAGGAAATTTTTAATGTGATATCATCCCATTTATTAACTTTTGGCATTATTTCCTAATCTTTAGTGGTCCTATTAAGAAAATTGTTCCCTATGCCTATATGCTGGAATGTTGACCCTACATTTTCTTCTAGGATATAGTTTCTGGTCTAATTCCATGGTCTTTGATCCATTTGTAATTGATTATTGTGCAGGGTGAGAAATAAGGGTCTACTCTCATTCTTCTACCTATGAACAACCAGTTTTCTTGGCACTATTTGTTAAAAAGGCTATTTTTGCTCTAATGTGTGTTTTTGGCACCTTCGTTAAGGATCAGATGACTTTATCTGTGTGTAACCCAGCATATTTTGTAATTTCTTCTCTCTAGTAAACTTAAATTTCTGAATATTTTTAGGATTCTTTTCATATTCATCTAATTAATGTGAAACGTCCTCAATTCATAAACTCTTGGATAGTTTTCAAAAATGTCTGCAGAAGTCTAGAATAATTAGTTTGTGTTATAAAAATGGCAAGGATCAGGCAGTCTTCAATTGAAAGTTTGGCTATGCATTAAGACTCATTTGAGTGTAGGCAGTTACTTAAATCTCCTGTTCCTCAACTTTGAAAGGATAAAATAACTCTAAACACATGTGCCTGTGGTAAGGATTAAATGACAGTACTTATAAAGCTTTTCATATATAATTAATATGCAATAAGTATTCCCATAAGACAGACTAGGAATCAGGTCTCCTTCATTAACTCTTTCTGTAAATATACCTTCTTTTGTGTTGCATTCTAAACGCCTCACTGTTCATAAGCCAGATTCCATATTTTAACTCACCAATCTCAATGTTGCATTCCTGGGCTCTTAACCTGGGTTAAATGGGCTTTTTGGACTCTTGAGTTGTATCAGTGCCAGGTTTCAGTGGGTCTCTTTGTAAAGATGTGTCTGTGTTTTAACAGGTTTTGTGACTGCTGAGGTGTGGGAGGGCAAATGGTTCAGGAGAAGACTGCCATTGAGGGATACTTCTTTTACTCACAGACTTGTGAGGGATGGGGCATGTCTCACCAGGGGCCATTCAGGATTCCCTAGCGTGAGGCGTCCATGCAGAGGAAGAAAGGGGAAGTGGCCAAGCTCCTTTATGTGGCTTCCAATGGGAGGGAACAGATGAAGTGGAGGAAGCTGATTTAGGACAGGTTTGAATAATGCCAGAGGGCTCTGGGGCATAATGACTGTCCCTTGTTGTCTGGTACCTGGTCCTGGAGTGATAAGGAAAATAGTAGCCCAAAGTGTGAGAGGCCGCAAAGGATGAAGACTGATTATGGACTAAATTGTGGACTCAGGAAGGGAAATGGATCAGCCTCTGGCCAGGATCTCAAACTGAGTCAAGACAACATTTTTAAAAGCACTATCATGTGTGCTGGGCTTGATGGCACACACTTCTAATCCCAAAAGATCAAGAGGCTGACACAGGAGGCTGGCAAGTTCAAGGCCAGTCACAGCAACTTAGTGTGAGACCCTGTCTCAAAATATAAAATAAAAGGGCTGGGGATGATGTGGCTCAATGGTTAAGCACACTTGAGTTCAACCCCAGTAACCAAAAAATGCTCTTTTACATGTGTCAGTGAGAAAAAGAGTGGTCTCTCTCATTTTATGTATTATCTTTTTTTTTTTTTTTTTGGTTCTGGGGATTGAACTCAGGGGCACTTGACCACTGAGCCATATCCCAAGCCCTATTTTGTATTTTATTTAGAAAAAGGGTCTCGCTGAGTTGCTTAGCACCTTGCTTTTGCTGAGGTTGGCTTTAAACTCGAGATCCTCCTGCCTCAGCTTCCTGAGCCACTGGGATTACAGGCATATGCCACTGTGTCTGGCTGTATTACATTCTTGAAGTAACAAAATAACAAAAAAGAGATAAGTTGTGTTTTCTGGGTTTTATAGATGGAGGATGAAGACTGGGATGGGGAAGAGATTGTGTGTTTCTATGAAGGGGCAGGAGGAGATAGATCTTTGGGGCTCTGGGGCAGATTTGTATGTTGATTATGATGGTGCTGACATAGTTATAAAATAACATGATCACATATTCTGCACCAATGTCAATTTCCTGATTTTGATAGTGTGGTATTGTTATATAATGTGATCTTTTGAGAAAGCTGGGGAAAGAATACTCAGAGTCTCTCTATTATAATATTATAACCTCTTGTCAATTTATAATTCTTTTTTAAAAAATTTTTAAGAGAGGGAGGAGAGAGAGAGAGAGAGAGAGAGAGAGAGAGAGAATTTTTTAATATTTATCTTTCAGTTTTCGTTGTCACAACATCTTTTTTTTTTTTTTTTACATGATGCTGAGGATCGAACCAGCGCACATTACCGCTTGAGCCACATCCCCAGCCCAATTTATAATTCTTTAAAAATAAAATGTTAAATGAGTAATGTGATAAAATGCTGTCGAAGACTTCAACTTTGAGATTGTTATCATTTGTAACATAATAAGAGAAACAAGCTTTACAATGGGACTATATCTTTGGAAAAAATGTAATTTTTGACACATGAAATTGGAAACATTATTCTTTGCTGATTAATATTTGTTAATTCTGAGATACATTAACCATTGGCAGATAAATCCAATAATCATTGAATACCTTCAGAAAGATGATTTCCCAAGGAATCATTCTATATGGATTTTTGGTATTATAAGTAATCATGCAGAGATGCAGTGTCAGGACAGGGCCAAATCCAAGGCTCCTGAAGTCTAATGGATACAGTGGGAAGTATACACAGCATATTATGTCAAACTTCCCATGATGACAACAGGGAGCTGGCAGAGTATTTAGGCAGAGTATTTACAGCCACATGATTTCTGAAGGAGACCCTGAAGAGCAGAGGGATTTGATGACCTTTCCAAGATTCCCTGGGATGGGGACCAGATCAGGCCTTAACTGGCCTCTGAGCCATTGTTACCTGACAGCCACCTTCTCACTCCTCCCAAATTACTTTTTCTCTTTCTTTTTTAAGAAAAAATATGTTATAATTATATTTATTAGTGGGATTCATTATGCCATATTAATACATGCACAAAACTAAATTTGATAGATCTCACTTCCTAGTACTTTCCTTTTTCCTCTCCAACTCCCTCTCCCTGACCCTCTTGCTCTATTCTCCTGGTCTCCCTTTTATTATTAATATTGTTGTTGCTGTTGTTGTTATTAATTTGTGATCATAATTATATATAGATGCAGGATTTATTGTGGTATACTCATACAATGGACATAGCATGGTTTGGTGAACTTCATTTCCTTATACTTACCCAGGACTCCCTCTCCATCTCCTTCCTCAACTCTATTGGTCTTCACTTAGGATGGTGTCTCCAGTTCCATTCATTTACAAGAAAATGACATAATTCATTGTTCTTTATGGCTGAGTAAAACCACATTGTGTCCATAAACTGCATTTTCTTTATCCATTCATCTGTTAATGAGCACCTCGACTGGTTCATAACTTGGCTATTATGAATTTTGCTGCCATAAAAATTGGTATACATGTATTATTTTACTAAACCAATTTTAGTACTTTTGAACAAATACCAAGGAGTAGCTAGGTCATATGGGTTTAATTCCTACTCTTTTAAAGAAACTCTACATTACAGGTTGCTTTCTTAATAACACCCAGACTTCTTAACTTCACCCAGACTTCAACATATAGAAAGCCTGCCTTCCAGTGAAGCAGGTGGTATCACTATACCAGAACTTAAACTATACCACAGAGCAAGAGTAACAAAAACAGCATGGTATTGGCACCAAAACAGACTGGTAGACTAATGGTACAGAATAGAGGACACAGAGACTAACCCACAAAGTTACAATTATATTATACAAAGGTGCCAAAAACATGCACTGGAGAAAAGATAGCATCTTCAACAAATGGTGCTGGGAAAACTGGAAATCCGTATGCAACAAAATGAAATTAAACCCATATCTCTCACCATGCACAAAAGTTAACTCAAAATGGATCCAGGACTTAGGAATTAAACCATCCGACTAATGGAAGAAAAAATAGGCCCTAATCTTCATCATGTGGGATTAGGCCCCAACTTACTTAATAAGACTCCTATAATGCAAGAAATTCTTGGTTAAAACCAAGAATCAAAAAATTAGATGGACTCAAACTAAAAAGTTTCTTCTCAGCAAAAGAAACAATCTGTGAGGTGAATAAAGAGCCTACATCCTGGGAGCAAATTTTTACTTCTCACACATCAGATAGAGCACTAATCTCTAGGGTATATAAAGAATTCAAAAAGCTAAACACTGAAAAAACAAATAACCCAATCAATAAATGGGCCAAGGACCTGAACAGACACTTCTCAGAAGAGGATATACAATAAATCAATAAATATATGAAAAAATGCTCATCATCTCTAGCAATCAGAGAAATGCAAATCAAAACTACTCTAATATCTCACTCCAGTCAGAATGGCAGTTAACAAGAATACAAACAATAATAAATGTTGGTGAGGATATGGGGGAAAAAGTACACTCACACATTGCTGGTGGGACTGCAAATTGGTGCAGCCAATATAGAAAGAAGTGTGGAGTTCCTTGGAAATCTGGGAATGGAGCCACCATTTGACCCAGCTATCCTTCTCCTTAGACTATACCCAAAGGACTTAAAAATAGCATACTATGGGAACATAGCCAAATCAATGTTTATAGTAGCCCAATTCACAATAGTTAAACTGTGGAGCCAACTTAGATGCTCTTCAGTGGATGAATGGATAAAAAAAAAATGTGGCATATATACACAATGGAATTTTACTCAGCAATAAAATAGAATAAAATCACGCCATTTGCAGATAAATGGATGGCATTGGAGAAAATAATGCTAAGTGAAGTTAGCCAATCCCCAAAAAATCAAATGCCAAATGTTTTCTTTGATATAAGGAGGCTGATTCATAGTGGGAAGATGGGAGGGAGGGAAAGGGAGGAAGCAGGGAATTAGCAAGGATGGTGGAATGTGATGGACATCATTATCCAAAGTACATGTATGAGGACTTGAATTGGGTGTCAACTTACTTTATATACAAACAGAGATATAAAAAATTGTGGTATATATGTGTAATAAGAATTGTAATGCAAAAAAACCCAAAGTACATGTATAAAGGCACGAAGTGGTGTGAACATACTTTATATACAAAGATATGAAAAATTGTACTCTATATGTGTAATAAGAATTGTAATGCATTCTACTGTCATGTATTTAAAAAATAAAATCAATTAAATTTAAAAAAAGAAAGCCTGCCTTCCATGGATAACATCTCTGTTCCAGAGATGCTCTTGGCAAGAGCTGGATACTGCTTATTTCTTTTTTATCAGTTCATTCCCCACCAACTAAAAGCACATGAGAAAGAATAAAGAAAATATCTTAGAAATGATCTAATTAGAGCTATTCCAATCTCATAATTTTTTTTGTCATCAGTCTGTAATTCAAGGCTTTTACAAGCTTAATTATTCTAAGAAACATTTTTATGGAGAAAAGAAAGGTAGTGGGTTTTTGTTGTTGTTGTTGTTGTTTTCTACTTTCTGCTTTTTCAGTCATCATAGTTTCATATGGTTAAATGAACAAGACAAAAAAGTATTCACATCTACATCTGGGAAGCTTTGCTTTAAAAATACTATTTAGGTGCACTTTCCATATCAAAATCAAATGCAATAGAGTAAAACGTGCTGTATTCCTGTGTGAAGTTGAACAGGAGACTGACCAATCCAGGGACATTGTGCTGGTGAACACTCTGAGACCACTGCGGGTGGGGGGGAGGCGGACAGGGGGAGCGCTGTGTCTGGCAGACCTTCTGGGGCAGGTGGGAAGGTTGGGTCTTTTTTGTGCTGTCATTGCTATCAACTGTTACAGAGTGTCTCCAGGGCTCCAAAACTTATATATTCTATAATTCCATCCCACCTATATTTAGTCAAAAATTAAAATGAGACTTATAAAGTAACTTAAAAAGTAAAGGAGAAAGCTCCGTGGGGGTGCTTGCCAGTGGGTGTTAGAGTGTTTTCCTGAATAGTACTATGGCCCTAACCTGCTGGCTTGAGCTGTATACATATGCTTTTTTGTCCAAAGAGTTATATGCAAAAAAAAAAAAAAGAAAGAAAGAAAAAAAAGGAAAAGCCTAGAACTCTGCTGCTTTTGCAACATGATCTAAATCTCCAGAATGTTTAGATGTTCTAAAAGTCTGGTCTTTAAGCTAGCATGAAATGAAGGTAGGGGATGGAATTTTAAAATTCTATCTCTGCCTGTAATGGGCTTATTGTTGAAAGTCGGCTAAATATATTGAGAACTATATGAACTATTCATTAAGGCGAAAGTATCTCTAGATTTCCCTACATGACAGGCCCTGTGTGACATGTATGGTGCGGTTGCAAGTCTCAATTTATATTCCTAGGAAGGTCAGTATTTAATATGGCATCCTAATTCCAGCTTTACAATTGAGTCTGTGGATTTCAGGCAATGGGATGTGCCCATGAACAACTCAGAGGAGAACTAGACAAAGCCCAGTAATCCAAGGATTAGAGCTCATGGCAGATAATTTAGGCTTCTGGCTTTGGTCAACAGAGGGTACATGTTTTATTATATTTTTAAATTGTATTTAAAAAAGAAAAAGACTGTGTCTCTCAGTGATAAAGCACCTCTGGGAATCAATCCCCAGGATCACCAATGCCAAAAAAAAAAAAAAAAAATTAAGAAAAGAAATTGAAATTGAAACCTAGAGTAGAAGTTGAGTCAGACAATGACATGCAACAAATAAGAGTTTTGTTCTTGTGGAGTTTGATAAATGCATTAAGAAACTTAAGGACATCAGAGAGATTAAAAAATTCAAATAGTGCCCCAATGACTTCTCCATATATTGTAAATTGAAATATTGGCAAAGCAATTGTATTATTCTTTTGTTTCCATACTAATAATACATGGAGTTTTTCCTGAACCTTCTGACCCTGAAATTCCATCCTCAGCAACCTATGACTTTTTCATGGACCCAAAATACTTTACATGGAAGATTTGTGTGTGGATCCTGGGGCTCCTAGGATCTAACTGATGCCATCTTTGATGTCTTGTATGTTCACCACTTTAGTTACTGCAATACAAACCTTCAAAAGTTGCTTATTGATACTGGAACTTAATTGAATTGAGCAAATATCTGAAGTTTTTTTTTTCTTTTTTTTTTTTTTTGTGAGACAATGATTTGTCTCTCTACAATTGCTTCTGAAAGAAGCAATCCAATGTCCATCCAGGCTCTTATTTCTTTGACCTTGAAAGTTTTGTGAATATTTCCAACCAATTCCTCCAGAAAATAATTCCAAGTTCTCTTCAGAAGGATTAGAAAGTAAAATCATGTAGATGCTTTCAAAGTTTTAAAAATTTAACTTTATTAAATATGAGTGGGTAAACCAGATCATATTTGAGAGTGGAAAGAAAAAGTCTGATTCAGAAAAGAGAGGGGTATTTAGAGAAATTGAGATGCTCCGCTCTCTGAGGTTGGGATTCTAATAGTAATGGTTAAACCTACATAGTGACTACTATGGCAAGCATGATGCCAGGACTCTCAGGCACTAATTCATTTAATTCTCACAGATACTGTGTGAGTTACACATATTTTTATTCTCAATTTACAGATGGGGAAATTGAAGTTAAATGACTTGTCCAGGTCACAAAATTGCCATGGAAGGCTGATTTTCCAGGAAAACCTTTTGGTACTATTTGACTTTTGACATTATATACCTGTATTATTTTCCTGATCTAACTGTAAAGATTTAAATAGTATGGAGATATTTTGTTATATTTTCCTGTAAAAAATGGACTAGTAATGCTGTCACCAAATATCACTAAATCATTAAGTTGTAATATCATACTTCCAAAACTTAATGCAGAACTTAGCTCTAAAAAATACAATCATTAAAAATAGTTATTGTGATATTAGGTACAAACTTTTAGAAATGACCCTTTTGCTATCCAGCCCTTTTAACAAACTAAATTTTATTCTGAAATCTCAGTCTATTATTTTAATGAATCTTTAAATAGAGTCACCATTGGAGCATGGGCATGGCTCTACTTAAAACACTACTTGTCTTATATCATCTGTTTTATTAAACACTACATATGGCAAAACATTTCACATTAACTTTAAGTAAGATCTGTTAATATAAGGACAAATTTCAAGCAAATTAACTTGCCCTCTCTGTTCTTTTATTTTGTCCTTCAATAAGTTTCTGGTCAAAACACAGGTTCGACACTCCATTATATAAGTAAAGGCACTGACTTCCTCAATTAGAACCCTAAAGCTCAAGAAATAAAACAAAGATAATAATAAGTGGGATAACCAATAAGTGGGATGCCATCAAATTAAAAACCTTGGGCACATCAAAGTAAGTAATTAAGAGAGTGAAGAAAGAGCCTACAGAATGGGAGAAAAGCCAGTCATTTCTCTGACAGGGGATTAATATCCATAAGGTAAAAATAACTCAAAAAACTCAACACCAAAGATACAAATACATCAATTAATAAATAAACCAAAGAACTAAACAGAAATTTTTCAAAAGAAGAAATACAAGTGGCCAAAATATATATGGAAAAAATACTCAACATCTCTAACAATCAAGAAAATACAAATCAAAACTACACTAAGGTTTCATCTCAGCACAGTCAGGATGGCAATTATCAAGAACATGAACAATAATAAATGCTGAGGAGCAAAACCACTCTGGAAATCAGTGTGAAGTCCCCTCAAAAAAGTAGGAATGGAACCACTATATGACCCATCTATCTCACTACTTTATATTTACCCCAAAGAACTAAAATTAGCATACTATAGGGATATAGCCACTTCAATGCTTAAAGCATCAGCCCAGAAGTCCATCAGTAGATAAATGAATCAAGAAAATGTGGTATATGTATACAATGGACTTCTACTCAGGCATAAAGAATAAAATAATGGCATTTGCCAGTAAGTGGATGACAATGGAGAATATCATGCTAAGTTAAATAAGCCAAACTCAGAAAATCAAGAGCCAAATATTTTCTCTCATATGTGGAAAACACTGCAAAATAAGGCAAAGAAGGTGGTGGTGAAAGGGATCAGATGTCATAAAGATATAGGGTAGACCAATGGAATAGAAGGAGGAGAACCAGAGAGAGGAAATAGCATGTTATATACACATATACATATACTGAGAAAAATTTCACCTATATGTATATGTAGAAAATATAGGTGAAAAATCAAATATAGAGGAGTGAAAGGAAAATTAGTAGAGGAAAGGAGAGAGAGTAGAGGAAGGGAGGAGGGAAGGAAAAGGGTGGGGGGAATGGGGGTTGAAATTGAGTTTCAATCTTGCAGGTATTATTTTGTCAAATTGAAGCCCAAATACTATGTATAATTATAATGCTCTAATAAAATAAAAATAGAAGTTTCTTATCTATTTCTTCAAAAACAGAAAAAAACTTTATATGTGTATATATGCATATGCATGTATACATACTTTCTGTAAAAATAAAAAATTTTGTTGTGAAAATCATAAAAAAGATACATATATTAGAATTTATGCTAATAAATAACAGTGTGTTAGGAAAGTCACTTAATTTTTTTAAGAGAGAGAGAGAGAGGAAGGAAAGAGAGAGAGAGAGGAGAGAGAGAGGAGAGAGGAGAGAGAGAGAGAGAGAGAGAGATTTTTTAAAAAAAATATTTATTTTTTAGTTTTTGGTGGGCACAACATCTTTATTTTATTTTTATGTGGTGCTGAGGATCGAACCCAATGCCCTGCGCAAGCCAGGTGAGCACGCTACCACTTGAGCCACATCCCCGGCCCACTTAATGTTTTATTTTATTTCTGGTCATCTCATTTTGACATTTATAAATTTTAAGAAAAAAGTACATGAAACTCTGTACTTTGCTTTATGTGGACTTTCTGTGCATGAATGCCATCAATTTTAGCCTGCAGTGACTAGTCAAACTTATCCAAGTAAAATAAAAGTATGCACTTACGTGGCAGAATCCACTGGTTAACTAGAATATAAAGAATTGGTCTTTTTGCAAGTACAAAAAGAAGACCTTTTGAAGTGGATCTCTGAAATTCAATTATTTATACAAGTATTTCTAGACAATAAGTTTTTATAATCTGACCTTAATGTAGAATACTTCTGTGTTGTGGATAAGTTCCTCAAAAGTTCCACATGTTAAAAGCTTGGGTCCCCAGGATGGTGCTCTTGGGAAGCACCACGGACCTTCAAGAGGAGAGACATAGTGAGAATTTCTTAGGACATGCTATTGCAGGGGATGATGGGGCTCCAGGTCTTTCATCTTCATCTCCTTTGTTTCCTGGCTATGAGGTGAGCAGCTTTGTTCTACCATGAGCTACCATCATTGCCATTGAGCAATCCCTCTAGAAGCCAAAACGCAATGGACACACCTGATCATGTACTGAAACTTCTAAAATTGTTAGTCAAAATAACCCTTTTTTCTTTGTAAATCAATTACCTCAGGCATTTTGATAATCTGATTAGAAACTAATACAGATATCATAACTTGTTTCCTTTATTGTTGGGTGGTTAGATATCTTTGGCATAAAATATGCTAAAGGCATGGATGTATAAGGTGTCTTTTGAGATAATGAAGAGTGGGTCTCTCTGGTAACATTACTGCCAAAGTCCATTTATGTCTGAATCCAGGCAATTGATTGGTCCTCCAAACTCAGAGTCCAAAATCATTTCCATATGATGCTTCAAGTTCGGGTCAAATCCCTCAAGATCTTAGATTTAGTATTAATTGTGGAGTGGGAGGAGGGCATATAGAGCTGAAGAGTACAATGAAATGTGATTTTTTAAAAAATAGATGAAATGGAGATAGATTATAAACTGTAAAACAAAACAGATATTATCATCAAAAAATATCTACCTACACATTCTTGTTAAAAGTTAGGTTTCTATCATTTTGCTAAATACATGTATGAAGACATGAACAGTGTGACTCTACTTTGTGTACAACCAGAGAAATGAAAAATTGTGCTCTACATGTATAATATGAATTGTAATGCATTCTGCTGTTATATATAACAAATTAAAATTTTTAAAAGTTAGGTTTCCACGATATCATAAAAGACTCAATGAATAATCATGTTATCAGATTTAGTTCTTACATTGTGTTATAAGAGTGCTCAATTTAAAATAACCACACTAATTCAATTTTACCCAAGTAATAGAAGGGCAATTCTACACAAAGTGTCAGGCTTATGTTACAAATAAACAAAGAAATAAATTAACTTGGGGGAATTCGTTATCCAAACTTTCTTCCTCCCTTTCTTTCTAATACTTAGTTTTTATTTTTATCTGAGTCCTCTGCAGAGGGCAAGGCTTATTTTGTGGTTCCCTATAATCTAGACATTTATAATCTATCACCCAGACATTCTGATGGCTGAACTACCAACTCAACTGTCTTCAGTGAAGGCAATACAAAAAGCCAGAGCACAGGGCTGGGGTTGTGGCTCAATGCTAGTGTATACTCATCTGGCAGGTGTGAGGAACTGGGTTCGATCCTCAGCATCACATAAACAAACAAACAAACAAACAAGCAAACAAATAAATAAATAAATAAATAAATAAATAAATAAATAAATAAATAAAATAAAGGTATTGTGTCCATCTACAACTAAAAAAAAAAGCTATAAGCATTTTGAAATAACAGCTCTTGTATTCATGCTCTACAACTGTGTTGGAAAGATGCACTAAGGAAGGGCCAAGCTGATTTGTCCCTCAAGTGTTGAAGTGAAAGTAACACAGCATTTGTGAGTGAGTTCTCCCACAGGTTCATCTGGTTTGTCTGAAAAAAATACAAAACACATTACTCAGCTAGAATTATTGGGTGTGTGGTGCACAGATAAATGAGCACACATATTTTGCTATTTTATCCTTGTTCTCTAAACAAATACAGTCATTCATCAGTTTCCTCAGGGGACTTGTTCTAGGACCTCCCTCCCCTTCAGATACCAGAATCCACAGTTGTTCAAGTCTATTAAGTAAAATGGTGCAGAACTTGCATATAATATTTTTTTTACTGTTTAAAATTAATGTTTTCATTCTAATTTGTTATATATGACAGCAAAAAGCATTTCAATTCATAATACACATATAGAGCACAATTTTTCATTTCTCTGGTTGTACACAAAGTAGAGTCACACCATTTGTGTCTTCATATATGTACTTTGGGTAATGATGTCCATCTCATTCCACCATCTTTCCTACCCCCATGCCCCCTCTCATCCATTCCCTCCCCTTTGCCCTATCCAAAGTTCCTCCATTCCTCCCATACTCCCCCCCACACTCCCATTATAGATCAGCATCCACATATCAGAGAAAACATTTGGCCTTTGGCTCTTTGGGATTGGCTTACTTCACTTAGAATGATATTCTCCAATTCCATCCATTTACTGCAAATACCATGATTTCTCTTTTTTTCCTCTAATAAAATATTTTATTAATTTGTGTGATTTAATGATTTAATGCACAATATAATTGTAAGGTAACATGAAAATTTTAGCAAGATAACATAGCTGACCTTAACAGTATATTATGCTATCCCTTTTGGAGTCTTATAGATTCGATGTTAAAAATATTTCCTTTGTTTTATTAGTAAGCATTATGACTAAAGCACTAATCACTTAAGAGGATTTTAAGGAATTAAGGTGCAAATGCCTCTGAGTGAGGTGTACCATCCCATCATGGAAGAGCACAGGCACAAGGCACAATTTAAAAAGGCTAGATGGGAAAATGTCTCACAATCCTCAAATCCCCTAAGGAAGGGGTCAGGAAAGAGCGCCAGGTTCAACACTCCACAGCTCCTGTAAATAAGCACTTGTCCCTAACATGCAATACTGCAGATACAAGTTAAACTTATCTGTGAACAGCTGCCTGCTGTTTTCTGCTCCCAGATGAAATGAAGCAACTCTTCTGATAATGAAGAGAAACCTGTCTTGAGGCAAACGAAGGATTGGCACACAGCACAGCCTCCTCTCACATCCACTTGATCCCACTCAATTATTTCAGTTTCTTTTACTTCGGGAACAATGTAGTGTATACAATCATTTTCATTTCTGTCCATTTTATTCTGCTTTTGTAAAAGCAGTGTTTTGAGATGGGCATTTGATCTTCATCATTTCTCATCAATTCATTTTTGTGAATATAGCTTAATAAGCCATAATTTTTAAATGGTAGATTCCATAAAACTTTAAACTGGTAGCTTTCATTTGCTTTTTTTTCTGCATATGCAGACAATATTTTCATCAGTAGTAAGGATCTCAGGGTTATGCTTAGTCCCCAATGGAGGCATGACAAAATCTTTTCTGCCTTTACTTGTCATTCACCAACAAGCTGTTCCCTCTGCATCTAGGCCATCATACTGCAAGGCAGGTGATGACTCAGAAGATGTTATCTGAAAAAATGTCTACAGAAAAAAAAAAAGGTTTCCCCTCCATTTTAAGACCTTTTAAATTCAATCCTTCCAAAAGCATTCTGCCTTAGTTTTTAGAATTACTTCGGTCTTCTTAACTTTTTTTTTTTTTTGGATGTAGTTTTAAACCAATTTCCTTCTAGTTTAACATTTTCTAAATTAGCTCTCATCTACAAATTTTGACAGCCTCATCTGATACTTCTAATTTCTGCACCACCAGAAATAAAAATTGATGGGCTTTTTGAAAAAATTACTAGTCATTTCCTTGTTCTTCTATTTTATCCAATATTTTTTACTTCAAATTTCTCTCCTCTACCTTTTCCTATCTTGAATGTCTGTATCTAATAGTTGTCTTAGCTTCTTGCATTTTCTATCTGAAATACCTTTACTTGACATTTTCTATCTTGTTTCTATCTTCTAGTTTTCTTCTAAGGTTTTTACACTTCACCCTTAGTTGCTTTTTTTCTCCTGGTTTTCTTTTGCTTCCTATTTTGTGGGCTTAAAATTCTTGTCTTCCAAATGAGTATATTTAATCTTCTAGTTTTCCTACATCTTCGCTATCTTTTCTTCACCTTCCTGTACTTCTGTCTTTCAAGTTTTTCACTTCAAATTTCTAATCTTCTTTCTCCAAATTGTTTTTCTCCTACTATTCCCAATTTCCTATTTTCATGGGTTTTTTAAAGCAAATAATGCTTTAAGATTAACTAGGCTTTGAATGATGCAATCTTTCTTCCACCATGAAAGTCTCTTAACCACCTTCAATTTAACCTTTTAAAGCCTTCCAATTATCACCTACACTGTACTTATAAATAGCTTTTCACCACCTACAACTTCACTCTTTAGGTTTAGACTCTGTTTAAATTGCTTTCATGTTAGTTTATAAGGCTGCCCTTCAACTAAAGGTTTTTATTAGGGAGTCTTCAGTCCTCTTTAGACAACTTCTTTAATTAATTAATTAATTAATTTACTCCATTAAGAAGCTTTGTCTCTATGGGGCTGGGGCTGGGGCTTAGTGGCAGAGCACTTGCCTCATACATATGAGGCACTGGGTTTGATCCTCAGCACCACAAAAAAAATAAATAAACAAAAAAAATAAAGATTTTTTTTTAAAAAAAGAAGCTTCGTCTCAATCTGCCATTTACAAATATGTTTTTCTTCTTTCTTCCTTTCTCAAACTTTTAAAGTAGCTTTGTTTCCTCAAAAACTCTTTAAATGACATCAAAATTACTTTAAGAATTTAATGCTAAGCAGTATTCTAGAAAGCTTATTCCCTATTTATATATTTGCTAAGGTTATCCTATATCCTAACCACTATCTTTTCCTTTTAGATAGAAAAACTTATATATATTTGCTAAGGTTATCCTATATCCTAACCACTATCTTTTCCTTTTAGATAGAAAAACTTATCTGCAGCTTCCTCAAGCTATGCTGCCGCCTCCCATGCTATCTCTGTGCTGGCTGCCTGAATGCCTCCCATGATTTCTCTTAATACTGAGTAATATCCCACATCGTTGCCAACAATTATTGTTGTTTGTATTCTTAATAGATGCCATTCTGATTGGAGGGAGATGAAATCTTAGAGTAGATTTGATTTTCATTTGTCTATGCTAGAGATGTTGAACATTTTTTCATATATTTGTTAATTGATTGTATATCATTCTGAGAAGTGTCTATTCAGTTCCTTAGTCAATTTATTGATTGGGTTATTTGGTTCTTCTGGTGTTAAGTTTTTTGAGTTCTTTATATATCCTAGAGATTAGTGCTCTATCTGATGTGCATGTGGTAAAAATTTGCTCCCATTATGTAAGCTCTCTCTTCACCTCACTAATTGTTTCTTTTGCTGAGAAGTTTTTTTTAGCTTGAATCCATCTCATTTATTGATTCTTGATTTTATTTCTTGCACTATGGGAGCCTTGTTAAGGAAGTTGGAGCCTAATCCAACATGATGAAGATTTGGGC
Organism: Marmota monax; assembly: GCF_021218885.2. NCBI lineage: Eukaryota > Metazoa > Chordata > Mammalia > Rodentia > Sciuridae > Marmota > Marmota monax. The sequence goes on along the minus strand of NW_026694586.1, from coordinate 153,126 downwards.
CTTCATCTGGAAAAATAAGAGCCAAAGCAATCCTTAGCAAGAAGAGTGAAGCAGATGGCATCATTATACCAGATCTTAAATTATACTACAGAGCAATGGTAACAAAAACAGCATGGTATTGGCACCAAAATAGACTTGTAGATCAATGGTACAGAATAGAGGACACAGAAACAAATCCACATAAATACAGTTATCTCATACTAGACAAAGGAGCCAAAAAGATATATTGGAGAGAAGATAGCCTTTTCAAAAAATGGTGCTGGGAAAACTGGAAATCCATATGCAGCCAAATGAAATTAAGCCCCTATCTCTCACTATGCACAAAACTCAACCCAAAGTGGATCAAGAACCTAGGAATTAGATCTTTTAAAAAATATATTTTTAATTGTAGATGGGCACAACACCTTTATTTTATTTATTTATTTTTTAATGTGGTGCTGAGGATCAAACACTGTGTCTCACACATAGGCAAATGCTCTACCACTGAGCTACAACCCCAGCCTTGCATATAACCTCCACACATCCTCCTGTTTACCTTAAACTACCATCTCTAGATTACTTCTAAGTAATTGAAAACAATATCTTGATTATTATATGCTCTACTTCAATCCCCAGTATGATTCCCTTTCCTCTCCCTCCCTTCCCTCACCTGCTTCCTCTATTATATTGGTGTTTTTATGTGAATATATATTATACTGTATTGCTTAGGGAATAAAGACAAATCTTCAATGTTCAGTGCACACACAATTTTAAAATATATTTCCTATAGGATTTATCTTATTTTAATTAGGACCTCATTCTCGTGGGTGGGCACAATGATGGCCACTTAGGTATTTTTATATGTGTATAAATAATAAAATTTAATAGATTTATTCTACTGTCTTTCCTATTCCCATCCCCCTCCCTTCTTTTCATTCCTTTTTGTATAATCTAATGAACTTTTCCTCTTCTCTTCCCTTTCCCACTTTAATGTGGTTTAGCTTCCACATATCAGCAATAAATTTCATGCTTATATAATTTTATCAAAATGGATTCTACTGCTATATATAACTAAGAAGAATCAATAAAATAAAATTTTAAAAAATGATTACTTGAAGAGCTTGCTAAGGACAGGACATAGATTACAAATAATAGAAGATAGTTTTAAATATCAGTTATAATCATGTAATCAATACATAATTGAGGACAGTAATTGTCTTGAATATTTCTTCTTTACTTTGTTATGATATGTTTGAATGTGCACATGTGTGTGTATCTTAAATAACTTTGTTTTATCCCCTATCTTATCCCTTCCTCATGTAACATAAACTGATGTGCTAACTTTATATAATAGTATAAATACTGTTAAATTTACATCATTATATTGAAGTTAGAGTATATCAAGGAAAAGAGTGAATATCACAAAGACTTTTAAGGACTATACATCTTAAGGTGGTAAGTTAGTGCATTTTATTTTGTACAGGACAGTCACATAATGTTAGGCAGAAACATGGTTTTATTACTGTCTCTATTTGTAGACTAAGCATGGTTTAAGGTGACATGTTAGGCAGCTTTGTTACTATAATGAATAAATGAGATAACCAACTTTTTAAAAAAAGAGTAAGTTAAAGACAAGATGCTCCTTTGTCCCTAAATATCTTAATATATATTTCCTGTCAACAAGAACTTTGTTATATATTGATTAAACCAAATACAAATGTCATAGCATTTTTATTCAGCATCAATAGTGAGAATGCTTCATTTTAAATTACATGCCATTTATAACCAAAACTAGAAAGCAACTTGGAATAAATCCAGAAAAATCATCCCATCCTCAAATGTATAAAACTACAAAAATTTTACTGGAATGCATATAAAAGATCTTAATAAGGAAGATTTAGCCCACATTCATGGATAGGAGGATTTACTATTTTTAAGATGTCAACTCTTAAATTCATCTACAAATATGAGCCAACTTCAATAAAAAAAATTACATAGGTTTTCCCAAGATGCTAAAATGTTTATGAGGTCTGGAGATGGAATTCAATGACAAGAGTGCTTACCTAGTAAGGACAAGACCCTGGGTTTAATCTTCAACACCGCAAAAATAAATCAATAATTAAATTTAAGAAAATAAAAAGTTTGAAAATGAAGAGAACAAAATACTTAAGAAAGTTCTGAAGAAAAATAAGAATAGAGAGATTCCCTAATATACACAAAACCTACAAATATATGGTGATTGAGTATTGACAGAGAAAAGAATAATAAAAGGCATAAAGGAAAGCTTAGAGACAGATAAAATACATACATAATGTTATGGCAAAAGTCTTGGTAGAAGAGTGGGGAAAAGGGAAATATTTGATATGTTGAACTAAAAACTGAGCTATAAACAGGAAAACAGGTGAAATTCTCTAATTACCACCATATTTAAAAAAATACCAACTGAAATGAAGATTTGATTGTTTAAAATATTTTTTTTACTATTAGAAGCAAATATAGGCAATCACCTTTCTACCCTTGGAATTAGAAAATACTTGTTAAGTACTGTACAGAAAGTTGCTGCCTATATAATGAACCAATAAGAAAAATAAATTAATAGAAGAAAGACCAATAGAGTAGAGGAATGTGGTAAGGGAAGGGAGCGAGAGGAAAGGGAGGATTGAAGAGAAGCAAAGTATGTTATATGAATTTATTAAAATTAACCCCAAAATTATGTGTAACTATAATGCATTAATTTAAAAAATTAAAAAAAATAGCCAGCAACTCAGGTGGATGAGGCAGGAGGATCACAAGTTAGAGGCCAGTGTCAGTCATTTAGCAAGGCTCTGAGCAATTTAGTGAGACCTTGCCTCAAATTAAAAACTTACAAAAGAACTTATGGATGTAGATCAGTGGTAAAGTACACCTAGGTTCAATCCCCAGTTCAAAAAATAAAGTTAATCAATAAAAAATAAAAATTGCTGCACATTTTATAAAATGATAAATTCAACTTATCAGAATTAAGCATTCATGTTCATTAAGACCTATTAAAGACAGTGATCATCTACCAGACACTAGAAGAAGACATAACACATATAACAATGGTAAGGAAATAGCAAGTATATGGAAAGATTAAATACACGAAATTAAATAAGAAAAAAATACCTCTTTAGAAATATGATCCAATGACAATAATTCCTAGAAGAAGGAGTTATCTATGGCCAATGAAAAATAAAGATTCTCAAGATATTATTAGTGTTCAGGGAAACAAAAATAAAAGAAAACCTTAAATGCTAATTACACACATTGATTAGCTGAACCTAATTAGAACCTGAATATTCCATGTTTTAGAGAGGAACAATGGAATCGCCACCATTTGGGGTATAGTTTGGTATTAATATAGCTGAGAAAGTTGAACTTTCACTTACTCCTGCTTGTGGCCAATTTGAAAAGGAGGATGGATTTTCACCCAAAATATTAACTGATTGTCAACACTGATGATTCTACCCACAAACCAAGAGTACATGAAAAGTTTATTGCTTCTATAATGAGGCTTTCTGGGGAGAGCAAAAAAATTTCCTTAAGTGGGTCCAAGCCTGGCTGGAGAGAACAGGGCAAAGCAATCAGCTTGGGGTGTTTTCCATGCTTAGGGCTGGCACTCTAGCAGAAGTTTCCTATATGTGGTTCAAATGTCCCACTAGCACCAAAGGAGGGAGCACCAGGTTTGCTTATGAGCTTGCCCAGGTATGGGGCACTGGGAGACAAAGGAAAAGTAAGGCTTAAATGTCTTCATCGGTCATACATCAAAACAATGGAGGCTGATTCTTCATTATAAAACTCCCTCATGTACTCTGCATGACTGAAATGGGCCAGGATCCACTTATGTGATTTTGAACTTGTGTTGAGTGAGCTCTAGGAAGCTGTAGGAGGCCTGAAGCCTGAGACTGGTAAGAGAGGTGGCAACTCCATTGAATACCTTGTTTAAGAACTGAGAATTTGTGTGCTCCTAGGAGGAAAATGAGTATCTTGGTCACTCTCAGTGATGCCTGAATAACCAAAAGGCATAAGGATTTTTCTGTGAGGCCTCATATTATGGAACTAGTATGTGTAGAAACATGTGTAATTGTCATTATATCTGGAGCATCTGTGAGTATGTTGGTTGGATTTCTGTCACTGTTCCAAAATACCTGAGGTAAGCAATTTTAAAAGAAGGAAGGTTCATTTTGGTTCAAGGTCTAAGAATGTTCAGTGCATGGTTGTTTGGGCCTATTGCTTTGGAACAGAGGCCACACGGTCCATCACAGCAAGGGAGGACAGTCCACTTCATGGCAACTGAGAAGCAAGGGGAGAGAAAAGAAATGGTTCAAGAGCAAGTTCCCAGTGACCTAACATCCTCCTAGGTTTCAGTACCTACTATTAGTGAAGCAGAATGGTGACTGAGCCTTTAACACATGGGCTTTTGGAGAATTCTTACCTCCTCCATCTCAGTGAGGCAAGAGTCTCTCAGACTTCTCTATCCCAATGGAGGAAACCTTGAAGTGGAAATTGTGCCATTGGAAAGACCATTCTCAATTAACAAAGAGTCATTAAAAATATGTAGACGGATCTAGTTGATAACCAGAGCATCTGTGGCTAACATGCCTGAAGTTTGGCCAACTTTATTGACCCTTTATCAGGGACACTTTGATTAAGGAATGAAAACCAGCAGTTGTCCACTGAGCTCCACTTCATACAATAGAGGTGATGCCATCCTTCTGTGAAGAGTGCAAACTCCAACTGCTGCTCATTCTGTTCATCTCAAGGGATGAACTCTTCAGGTGACCAAAAAGTATGGGAGGGGGTGACCCCTTTAGTACTGTGGCATCTGGAGAGGGACTGAGCACACAGAGGTCACTCCCTCTAATAGGTGGAACATAACCAGGGCCCTTTTTTCCTTTTCTTTTTTGAAGGTTTATTTTAGTTTTTTTTTTTTTTCTTTTTAATACTGGGAATTGAGCCAAGGGCCTCACTGATGCCAGGTAAGCATTCTACCACTGAGCTATGCCCTCATTTAGTCTCCATAGTCTTTTTGTCACTTCTCAGATGCAGAACTGCTTGACTAAAGAGGACAAATAGTTCAAGGTTCTTAAAAAGTGTTCCCAAATTGCTTTCCATAAAGTATAAACAATTGGTTCTCTCTCCTCTGTGGGGACAATGGTATCTATAAAGGTCTGAGCCATGAAAACTTTCCCCATAGCTAGGAAAATCTTGTAAGATTCCTCTCCTGAATGCAACTTCTGGTACTCAATAAGTTGCAGCTTCTTAGCAACAAAATTTTCCACTCGAAGAATATTGGTGAGGTATCCTGGGCATTTTTTCTTATGGTGGAGTGGGTGTGTCTAAGCTTGAGAAGTTTTTCCAGGTAGGCGTTCTGAGGCTTCTCTCCCTACAGAGGGGTTCTTGATAAAAAAGCTTTGCTAAGTCTCGGAGGTTTCCCCACTGACTCCCTAAATAGTTTTATGGTCTCTTGTAAAATAGGACCATGGAAAGCATTACCTTCAAGGCAACAGTGCATAGTCCTCAGTTTGTTTTGCTTTTTAGAATCTTCATTCTTTTTCTTGATCTCAGATACTATTTTCTGTCAATCTAAAACCAACTAGTTAGAATTTCCTCCAGTTAGCTCTCCTGCTGCAACCGACTATCTTCTTTCCACGTCCCTTCCTCTCCTTCTGGTCTCTGAGAAAGTTGCCTGGGTGTGGTGGTGCAGGTTCACCATATTTCTACTCCTTCTGATACCAAGCCCGCAACCACGGGAAGCAGCAACCACTAGTCTGCGCTTGGTTCTCGGTCCCTCATGCTAAATTGCCCATGGACTCGTGCGCCCTCCGCAGGGCTGAGCAGGAGACCCTCCCTGGAGTAGGGCCAGGCCCCGCGTCCCGGGCAAGTTTAAAGCTGGGTTTGACCCTGTAGCATGCTCTTTTTAGGTCTTTAGGGAATAGACCAAGAAGGGGAATAGCTGGGTCAAATGGTGGCTCCATTCCCAGCTTTCCAAGAAATCTCCATACTGCTTTCCAAATTGGCTGCACCAATCTGCAGTCCCACCAGCAATGTACAAGTGTACCCTTTTCCCCACATCCTCGCCAGCACTTGTTGTTGTTTGACTTCCTAATGGCTGCCAATCTTACTGGAGTGAGATGGTATCTTAGGGTGGTTTTGATTTGCATTTCTCTGACAGCTAGAGATGTTGAGCATTTTTTCATGTACTTGTTGATTGACTGTATGTCCTCCTCTGTGAAGTGTCTGTTCAGGTCCTTGGCCCATTTGTTGATTGGGTTGTTTGTTCTCTTATTGTCTAATTTTTTGAGTTCTTTGTATACTCTGGATATTAGGGCTCTATCTGAAGTGTGAGGAGTAAAGATTTGTTCCCAGGATGTAGGCTCCCTATTTACCTCTCTTATTGTTTCTTTTGCTGAGAAAAAACTTCTTAGTTTGAGTAAGTCCCATTTGTTGATTCTAGTTATTAACTTTTGTGCTATGGGTGTCCTATTGAGGAATTTGGAGCCCGACCCCACCGACTGTAGATCGTAGCCAACTTTTTCTTCTATCAGACGGCGCGTCTCTGATTTGATATCAAGTTCCTTGATCCATTTTGAATTCACTTTTGTGCATGGCGAGAGAAAGGGATTCAGTTTCATTTTGTTGCATATGGATTTCCAGTTTTCCCAGCACCATTTGTTGAAGATGCTATCCTTCCTCCATTGCATGCTTTTAGCCCCTTTATCAAATATAAGATAGTTGTAGTTTTGTGGATTGGTTTCTGTGTCCTCTATTCTGTACCATTGGTCCACACGCCTGTTTTGGTACCAGTACCATGCTGTTTTTGTTACTATTGCTCTGTAGTATAGTTTGAAGTCTGGTATCGCTATACCGCCTGATTCACACTTCTTGCTTAGCATTGTTTTTGCTATTCTGGGTCTTTTATTTTTCCATATGAATTTCATGATTGCTTTCTCTATTTCTACAAGAAATGCCATTGGGATTTTGATTGGCATTGCATTAAACCTATAGAGAACTTTTGGTAATATCGCCATTTTGATGATGTTAGTTCTGCCTATCCATGAACAGGGTATATTTTTCCATCTTCTAAGATCTTCTTCTATTTCTCTCTTTAGGGTTCTGTAGTTTTCATTGTATAAGTCTTTCACCTCTTTTGTTAGGTTGATTCCCAAGTATTTTATTTTTTTTGAAGATATTTTGAATGGAGTGGTTGTCCTCATTTCCATTTCAGAGGATTTGTCGCTGATATACAGGAATGCCTTTGATTTATGCGTGTTGATTTTAAATCCTGCCACTTTGCTGAATTCATTTATTAGCTCTAATAGTTTCTTTGTAGAGCCTTTTGGGTCTGCTAGATATAGAATCATATCATCTGCAAATAGTGATAATTTAATTTCTTCTTTTCCTATTTTTATGCCTTTAATTTCTTTCGTCTGTCTAATTGCTCTGGCCAGTGTTTCGAGAACTATGTTGAAGAGAAGTGGAGAGAGAGGGCATCCCTGTCTTGTTCCAGATTTTAGAGGGAATGCCTTCAGTTTTTCTCCATTCAGAATGATGCTAGCCTGAGGCTTAGCATAGATTGCTTTTCATCGATGTTCATAGCAGCACAGTTCACAATAGCAAGACTGTGGAACCAACCTAGATGCCCTTCAATAGACGAATGGATAAAAAAAATGTGGCATTTATACACAATGGAGTATTACTCTGCATTAAAAAATGACAAAATCATAGAATTTACAGGGAAATGGATGGCATTAGAGCAGATTATGCTAAGTGAAGCTAGCCAATCCCTAAAAAACAAATGCCAAATGTCTTCTTTGATATAAGGAAAGTAACTAAGAACAGAGTAGGGACGAAGAACAGGAGAAGAAGATTAACATTTAACAGGGATGAGAGGTGGGAGGGAAAGGGAGAGAGAAGGTAAATTGCACGGTAATGGAAGGAGACCCTCAGGGTTATACAGTGGAGGGGGTAGAGAGAGAGGAGGGGAGGGGAGGGGAGAGGTGGGGAGGGGGGAGGGTGGATGATGGGAAAGGCAGCGGAGCACAACAGACACTAGTATGGCAATTTGTAAATCAATGGATGTGTAACTGATGTGAATCTGCAATCTGTGTATGGGGTGAAGGTGGGAGTTCATAACCCACTAGAATCAAAGTGTGGAATATGATATGTCAAGAAATTTGTAATGTTTTGAACAACCCACAATAAAAAAAAAAAAAAAAAAAAAAAAAGCTGGGTTTGAGGTCAGCAGCCAGGGGCGCGAGCCAGCACCCAAGAGGTCCTCTGGAACTCCCAACAGCCCCAAGCGGGACGCAGGACTCCAGACCCTGACCGCGACCCATAAGCCCCCGAGCCACTGCGCTGCCGCTCCCAGAACGTCCAACACACTTCCCGGGGAGCCCCGAGCTAGGGCCCAGGTTGGGCTGTAACCCTTAGCAAAAGGTCTTATTGTCTGGCCTTGAGCAACTGGGTGAGGAGAATCACAAATCAGCGGCTGATATTCTCTGGTTCCACAGGAGTCCAGAATGTAGCAGTAGTTGCTGCTCTAATGGTATTCAACACAGGGCCCAGAAAAGAGGTTTCTTGCATTAGCAACTCAGAGACAATTCACCACCATCAGAATGGTTCAGGTAGTCCAGAATACCCGAGAGGAGGTTTCTGGAGCCTCTTCATTGAAAGACTGTGTCAGCACCAGCAGGAGAACCCAGTCTATGGTAGCTGGGACCATTGTTGGAGAAAGCCCCACTGAAGGTAGGCCTAATTTAAGTAACAGCATGTATGTACTTGAGCAAAACTTGTAAATAAGAAATGGTTGTTTGGAAACCTAAACAAAAGCCTGAGAGATGTTACAGCTTTTCGGCAGTGTCAGGAATGAAGCAACCCTTGTTTTACCAAATTTTTTTTTCAGGAATTTAACTAAGGAGATAGGGCCCTGTGCTGTGTGTGAAGCTAGGGCCCATCCTCTTTTCATGAGCTCCTTATTTGAGCATTCCTATGCCCTAAGTGAGTGTGTCAAATGAATCTCTGTGAGGAGGAGGTCATCACGGTGACGTAATAGCAGTGCTCTTTGAGAAACTTGGATGCAGTTAAAGTCTTGACCAGCAAACCTAGGGTGTGATCTCAAAGCAGCTGAGGGACCCCGAGGTGAGCAGGTTAAGTAAGGTATGTTGTGTCCCCGTAAATATATGGGCAAAAGGTGGCTGAGGGGCTGTTGAAATAGGATGGAACAGAATGTATTCACCAAAACTATAGCAGCAAAATAATTATTAGTTTGATTGATGGGGGAGTAATTTTCCTAATTTTGTGTATAAGGGACTTAAATGGGTACAAACCATGGCATTAAGGCTCCAGTAGCCTTTTCAAGTTTAGTAATAGGACAAACTGGACAATGGAAACCATTCTTGAAGACTACGTTTTATTTTCATTGGGCAATATCAACTGTTTTGCCTGGGAGAAATGGACAATGATGTTCCATTTTTTAAGTAGATTCATACATGCCAAAATCATAATTTAATTTTGATTTATTACTCATTGGGCCAATGTGTCCATGACATACTTTAGGAAAAACAGGTGTGCTGACCGTGGGGAATTTGTGTAAGGCAATATTTCTGATGATTAAGACACAAAATACATGTCCTCTTTATATGGTCAGTAATATCTCTAAGATTATAGGTGGTACCTTTTTAAACTTAGTGGGATCCCCATGTACAACTATTCTACTGAAGTCCCAGTATTGGCTAAAATCATGAAGGTTTTCAATTGTTGGATTTTAACAGATGGTGCAGTTAATTCACAGCCTGTGTTTGCAGAGGCTCAAAAGTCAATCAGTTCCCTTTCTCTTTTTGATGCAAAAATTCTTCTAATAAAGATCAGATTTCCAATGGTGTTAAATTGTAGGTCACCTTTTCTATTTTTAAAATTTCTTCCTTCTCTATCCAGGTCTCTCTCCCTCTCTCTCTTTCTTCTTTTCTTCCCAGTTTCTTCTTATGATTCAGGAGCATTGATGCTGCTCACATTTACAAGTCTCTTCCTCCAAGGCACCTCAAGTCATGGCTAGTACTTCCCTCACAATCCTGGTTGAAAAAACTCCAAAGCCATATCACAGGGTGCCAAGAATATTTGTTCCTATAACCTTGAGGATCAGAAATTTTGTCCTGTCAGAGGCACAAGTATTTGGAAGAGTCCTACTACCCAACCTGCTTTTTAGGAGTGCTGGAATCAAGACATATGTCTTGATTAAATCATATTAGTTAAACTAATGAACAAATAGGTCCAGCTGAGTCAAGACCCAGGGCCATTGTAAGGACTCATCAGAAGTGGGTCAGAAGAGGAAGAGAGAAAGGTAGGGCTTGAAACCTCAAACATGGAAAAGCAGTCAAACAGAAGAGGATGGAGTCAGACTCTATTACACCCTTCATTGTCACAAATTCTTGCTGTTTACACAAAGCAAATGGGGAGCCATATGAAAGAGCACTTGTGACAGTGAAAAGAGCATGCATCCAAATGCCACAAATGAGAAATGGATATTAAAGTATAGAATATTCTCTCAGTGGAATATAACACAGCTGTGGAAACAAATACACTACATTTCTAATCAATAAAGTGAACAAATCCTAATAAAATATTGCTGAGTTAAAAATGAGCCAGACAACAGTCATTATTGCAACCTTTGTAGTCTTAAGAACAAACCAAATCTAACAATATCTCACACACACACACACACACACACACACACGAATGTTATGAGGAAACATACATTGGTTACTGTTTTAATTATTGAATTAAATATTCACACTATCTTGAATTAGAACATTAGTTTAATATTTATGTTAAATATTACGATAAAAATATTTTATATGAGTGTTATACCATTTATATTAAAAATACTTTATTTTTTATGCTGTTGGGGATCAAACCCCAGGGGTTCCTGCATGCTAAGGGAGGGCTCTACCACTGAGCTACACCATCAGCCCTGTATTATATCATAAATAAATGTTTTAATACTCATTAAAATACTGTATGTTTCAATAAATCCCTTAAAATAAATACAATGATTGATAAGAATCAAATCAGGTAATACTTGGACTAAAGTGGTCAACATAGAACATCTGTTCAATCAAAAGAAATCCTAAATGGTTGTAATAAAGGTTAATAAAAGTCAGGCGTGTTGGCGAACACCTGTAGTCCCAGCCTCTAGGCGGAGCTGAGGCAGGAGGATCTTGAATTCAAAGCCAGCCTTAGTAATTTAGCTAGGCCCTAAGCAGCTTAGCAAGACCTTGTCTCAAAATTATAAAAAATATAAAATATGGGCTGGAAATGTGGCTCAGTGGTTAAATGCCCCTGGGTTCAATCCCTGATGCTAAAAACTAAACTAAAATAAAAAGTTAATAAACTGGGTGTGGTGGTGCATGCCTGTAATCCCAGGATTTCAGGAGGCTGAGACAGGAGGGTGTGAGTTCAAAGCCAGTTTCAGCAAAAGTGAGGCACTAAGCAACTCAGTGAGACCCTGTCTCTAAATATAGTACAAAATAGGGCTGGGAATATGGCTCAGTGGTCCAGTGCCCCTGAGTTCCAAGAAAAAAAGTTAACAAAATTCTAATTAATCTAAAGACTCATAATCAAAATGGAAACTGTGGTTCTGAGTGTTTCAGTTACTGATTCAGAGTAGCAGAGGCAGGACTAAAACTGAAGCGTGCAGGACCACCCTGTTTTTCCTGCATCTTCAGGTCTCACTGACTCTTAAAACACCTCATTATCATTCTCTTCCCTGTCATGGTCCAGCATGACACAATATGAAATTAGTCTGTGATGGATTTTCCTGAGATCACTGGTGTGCCTCACTCTTCATGTGTCTTGGTGGAGCAAATGTTTGGGTTAGAATCCACCATGCCACACTTGGAAGACAAGCAGGCAGTACTTCCTCTGTCTGGGTAGTCAGTCCATGTGAAGTAACTGAGAAAAAAAGACAAATTTATAGAAATACTGATGGTTTGACTTTTATATACATTCTTAGAGTCTGATTTATTACGCAGAGAGATACAAATGATTTAACTCCAGTCTACAAAGGTGGGAAGAAAAGATCTAAAACCTCCTGAAAATGAGATAGGTTTATGGGTTTTTATTTAGCCAGTAAAAATAGCACCATGAGAACACCTTTTGTTTTTGTAGTTATAAATTTACCTTCTTCCTTTCTGCAGGGCTTCCTTCTACGGAATAAATATTTGTAATTATCTCTAGATACTAAAGTGGAATATAAACATCAAGTAAGTAACATTTCCTATTGTTTTGTTCTGTTAATTTGTTAGTAGGAAAGAAAATTTCTCTCTGAGGACATTTGGGCTAAAAGAATGAATTAAAGAAATAATAATATTGATTATGTAGCTGTTGTGTTTTATATTTGTACAAATACCTAAAAAGACAGAATGAGACTTAAAACTCTCCTACTGACTTATTTCAACAGATGTTGATTTACATTCTGGAGTATGCTTACAATACTCCAAATAGTGAATCATGTATATCCAAAATATATCATGTATAATCAAACACCAGGATTAGACTGATTTCATCAGAAGAATTTATGTTAATATCAAATCTTGTTTCTTCATCCTGCACTTTCCCCTCCTCTCTCATCTGTTCTGGTAGCCCAACTTTGTGATTTCTTGCCTGGACTGTCCTGTCCAATGCAGGAGAAGCCAGCAGCAGCATTAAGCAGTAATTCTGGAACCTCAGGTTGGGAGGGGAGGTACAGAGATGGGGCAGGGAATTTTCCTGGTGGTAAAAGATTCAGCAGTGTACAGGAATGAGCAAAGACTCAAAGAAGATGGCAGGCTGGGGCCCTGCCAAATCTGTGTTTGAGGATGGACCCACTGAAACTGACAAACTGACCACAGCGGGTTCTTTGCATGCTGTTGGGCTCAGAGCGAACGTGGTCTGACTCAGGTGGAGGGAGGAACAATGATGAATGTGGTCATCTTATTCCATCTGGTCCAGGAGAACTGGGATCTAACATGAGAGAATTCACAGAACATAGAACAAAATATCGCATTTCCTGCACCTTTCAGTCTTGTAAATAGAGATCAACATCTGTTATACAACCTGTAAGAGTAAATTATGAGTTCAAGCACTTATTTCTACACTCCCTGTTTGTGCTTCAATTTTCTCATCTATGTCAATTTCTTCTGCTCCATCTCAGTCATGACTGCCATTATCATAGCCTCTGAATTGTGATCACCAGATTGGAGCCATTTCTAAACTCTCCTTTTTTAAATAGTCAGAATTTCAACTATGTAGTCTACCTTTCCCATGAAGGGTCTTTAGATACCTACCCCAAACTAGTCTACTTGTTGGGAAGCTGGATCTACCACTTGTGATTGATTTTCAACGTTTTGGTTCTTGTTTTTTTTTCCCTTTCTTCCTTCAGGTTAGACTTTATCATGCAAAGTAGAATCTCTTTCTGGAATGTGCCATCAACTTCTGATCTTTTCTCCTTCAGAGATTTGCCTCCCCAAACTGAACCCTACCTGACACAAAGGTAAACCTTTCTGTGTTTGTACAAGATAGGAGGAGCCTGAACAGCCTCACTTTAGATTTCTTATTACTGACATGAAATGGACATTTGATTTCACTGTGGGATGCACTGAGCTTTCTGACTAATCTACTTCCCCAGTATCTGAGACAGCTGTGTGCTTCATCTCCTCAGATGTCTGTCAATTAGCCTCCTGTACATTCTCTGCTGATGACTCTACCTCATAATTAAGAAAAGAGAAGCATGGAAAGCATTCCCTTGTCTCATCACAATTCTCCATTCTTGCTGGAAGCAGCCCTCACCTCTTTTTCCCTCCTCTAAGGATGAAGTTTCCTCCTATAGCAGACAGCAGCCCCTCCAAGTCTGCTCTGGGCTTCCTGTCCTCTTGCCCACTCAACAGATTCAGATTTTCAATTTTTTGTGCTCCCGTTGGCAACACAGGTATTCTTGTCTAAACCAGATCATTCCCATCATGACATAAATTTGAGCTAAAGATTCCCATCTTTTAAAACAGGCTCCTCTAAAACAAAATTTCCATTAATTTACTGTCCAAACATTCTTTCTCCTTCTCAGTTACATTTTTTCAAAATAACTGTGGTTGCTTTCTCAACTTTCTCAAGCCCTCTCAGTTCCTCAACTTGCTGATACCCAGCTTATGTCCCAGCTTGTCCATGAAAGGCAAAGTCACCAATGATCTGCCTAATGCCAAGAACAAGGGACGAACACATTTTCTACCTCTTCTTAACCCATCAACAGTGTCCAACCAGTTAAACACTCCTATGTTAACATTCATCTACCTGTGGTGATATGGAAATAAAAGCTAACATGGTGAAAACTCATTTGGAGCCTGATACAGCGAGGGAATCAGTTACCAGCATTTGCATTTGATGGAGTTTCGAGGGCAGCCAGATGTATGGGAGCTTCATTGTGGAGTGAAAGGAAGGCTCTGCTGAATCTTGATGGAGGCTGCTGGCCTGGGAAGCTGCAAATGGCTAGTAGAGTCTTCTGTGTTTGGTTACGGGTACATATTTGCCCTTCTCTCATTGGTCCTACATTGGAAGTAGGGGCAAAATGTAGAGAAATTAAAGTCCTGGCCATTTGAAGCCAACTGTAACAGAAGTGACTACTTGCCCCCTTGAGTTGTTGCTAGAGTTGGAAGTCTGACTTCTACAAATCTGACTACAGGAGGCTGCTTCCCAGGGTTGGGTATCTTGAGAAGAGGGGGTTGTTGACTGGGCCAGTGGCTGCAGGCTGTGGATTAAGTTATGTTTTGAATCATGGTCTGGTCATTGTCTGTCTGTGTATTCATTCTTTCAATATTTCCAGGATTCTCTGTTCCTCTGGTTTCCTTCATCAGCAGCTCTGCCAAGTGTCTACCTGACTCTTCTTTCTCTGAATGCTGAAATATCTTGTGGGTGAGTCCTGGATCTTGTGCTTCTTTCTTTTGCGTCTGAATGAACCATTTGCTTGATCTCCAGTAATCCCATAGCTTTCAGTAAATTTTAATACCTTAGTGCTCCATAATCCTGTAATTGCAGCCAGTACCTGATTTTAGTTCCACAGCTCCAGCCTTTGCTGAGAGCTCCAGAGTCATATATGCACCTAATGGTCATCTGCCTCTCAGGCAGTTGTCAAACCTGCACTCCAAGGCAAGTCTTTCAGTATTTAAGTCTCAAGAGAATCCATGATCCTTGGAATTTTCATTAGTTATAAAACTTCAGTGATTTTTGAAGCAACAATGGAAGTTGCAAGGGAATGCCCCATGCCCTTCACATGTCCCTGTAAGGCCAGTGAGCCTTGACAAACCCATTTTGCCTCCATGGTGCACCTGCTGCTTCTGCAGCCTGCTTCTGGGGCCACATTTCTCATATAGCTGTGCAAGTGAGGAAGAAGGTGAAAGGTTACTCAGGACTAGAATAGAGCTGGGAGGGGAGATAAAGATGGTTTTACATCAAGAAAATCTTATTTTTATTTGATATCTTTAAATAGGCACACGTGTGAAAAATGCATATTTTAATCAAAACTGATGACCTTTTTGAGGGAATCTGATTTAAATACAGCCCAGTCTATTCTAAAAATATTTAATCTATAAAAATAATTCTCTTGAATAAGATCACCTCTAAGTAATGGTGGTTTCTGAACATGGAAGAGAAACAGGCACAAAACTCTAAAGCAGACTGGTTCCCCACTTAAGAGTCATTTTTTCCTACTCAGATTTTGGCTTTACAAATTCAAGTTGGTATCTAAAATCCCAGTTCAAATTTTCACACTTCCTGAAAGCTTTTCTAGATCTTTATATCATCATGCATCTCTCCTGAATTGTACCTCCATGTTACCTGGTTTGTATCTAAAATACTTATGAAACACACGTTTATGTCAGTTGCCTCCACTGAACTGGCATTCAGGATTATTGAGTTGTCTTATTCATATTTGGACCTGACACAAAGTGTGCTTTATGTTAACACATTATGTAGAATGCATATCTTTGAATAGAATAACAACCAGTCCTTGATAATCTAAAATTCAGTTTCACAAGCTTACAATTACTAAATGAGTTAGGTACACAAAACTCTATATGTAAAAATTTCATGAATACATTTTTGGAATCAGTCTCTTCCCAGCTGTTCTGCACTCATAATAGTGGAGTAGATTTTGACACCAGGTCAAGTGTTTGATTAGTTCTTTTCAACAGTGGAATAATGCCAAAATCCAGCAATCAGAGCAACTGCAGTACAAATTGATGGCAAGGGAAACAGTCCCTTCAAAGAAGAATTATTAGACCTATTGGTGAAGGAGGGACTGAGATAGGGGAGGAGGAGAACCAATGACAGGGCTGTGGCTGCCCTGAATAGGTAGCCTCCTAGGGGAGGAGTGGACAGTAATGGTCATTCTACCCACAGCAGGTAGTGGGAACAGCAAGGGTGAGGAGGGGGTACATAATTCTGCTTTCACAAAATGCAAATACATAGATTGTGACTTTCTAGGACAGTCCTTCTTAATGTCAGCTAGTTGTCTGTTATCAGAGGGTCCTAGAGGATGTTGGTCTTGAACTCATCTGTAGAAGGTCATATCCCAAAAGTATGATGTTATAAACAAACATGAGCCTCCATATTTTTAACACAGAAGCTCAACATAGATACCAGAGTTTGTAAAATCTTAGCTATTATGAATGTAATAAAATTAGGGAAAAGACAGAAGCTGTGCTGACTGAAAAAAGGCACCAGTTTTCTGGCATGCTGTATTCATTCAGGCAGCTCTTACTTCCTGCCCCTGTAGTTTATTGACAGTGCCATGGGTACTGCCTCACATCTTCTCCTTTTCAAGGTATAATTTTCTAAAATTAAACTCATGACTTTCATGCAAATGTAAAATGAATATATCCCATTGATTCAACTCAATTTGTTTCTTAGCGGAGTTAAATTGGACTATTTCATGACATCACCTCCCTGTATATCAAAGAGGAAAGTTTCCTGGATACTGTGCTGATTTTCTTCCCAAGGCATTTGGCTAATTCAGTGAGCTTCCTGGTCTCTCCTGACTGCTATGATTCTGCAAACTTTGTCTTCAGTGGACAAGGTAGTTTTTTGGGGGTGTTGGACTTGCTTTTGCACAGCAGCTTCACCATCAGGACACCTGGGGATGAAAGAGGCTGTGACATTCCTTAAGGCACTTCACGGTGTGCTTGAAGGAATTACTGCTGCCCTCACAGGCACCTTAATGTGTATCCTGTTGACATCCTAAGGAAATGACAGACCCCAGACAAAAATGTTCTAGGTGAGTTCTTGGGCTCTGGACAGCGTAGGAAAGGAAAGGGTAAAGGAGGATGATTTGAACTGCAGTCCTGCTCTTCACTCTTCCTAGCTGGGCCTGCTTTCAACTGTGCCTGTGACACAAAGAATGAGTAGAATGAGTTATCTGATTCATTTAAATGTGGCTCAGGAACTTGCTGTTTTGTTTTTACAGCAAAGAAGACAATGAGGGAATATTTCACTGAAAAATACACTCTAAGAATATCCCTTTGCGAATTCAAACTCAGGTAATACAATAGTGTTCCTAGGCTGATATTTTTATTTTTTCTCATTGTGCTGGGGATCTAATTCAAGGTCTACTGCATGCTAAAAGGGCTGTGTCACTGAGTCTCACACAACCCTACATTTTTTGTAAGAAGTAATTCTTTTCTAATGCTTTATTGAGGTGCAATTGACAGGCAATAAACAACATGTATAATTTGAAAAGTTTTTAAGTACAGCATACAATCTTTTTCTTTCATTCCTCTTTGCCCTCACCCTAAAATCACCATCACTGATCAATTTTTTATTATGACAGATTAGTTTAGAGTTTCAATAAATAGAAATATATCACAGTGAACCAGGGAAACTGCCTGGATCCCTGCTGGCTACATTCAGCCCTCCTGATCACATAAGAAAAAAGCTAACTAGGTAAAAAAGGCAAGTTGAATTCTATGCAGTTTACTCAAATTGGGGAGAAGCAGCTAGATTGTTTCTCTGCTGTTCCCACAAAAGTGGTCACAAATTATAGAAATTAATGCCAGGTAATGTACATGTGTAGACTGAGCAGGGCTATGCTTTGCCAGAGAGTATATCACTTTTAGCCTCTTTGGTGCCTGGCCAGCCCAGGGGTTAGGTTGTTTTTATACTTTCATTCTTAGCATAAGTAAATGTGAGATGCAGAAACAGAAGTTTTCAGGAAGTTGCTATTAATTTTTTTTGGGGGGAAGTTACCAAGGATTGAATTCAGGGGCACTCAACCACTGAACCACATCCCCAGCCCTATTTTGTACTTTATTTAGAGACAGGGTCTCACTGAGTTGCTTAGTACCTTGCTTTTTCTGAGGCTGGCTTTGAACTTGTGATCCTCCTGCCTCAGCCTCCCAAACTGCTAGAATTGCAGGTATGCACCACAGAGCCTGGCAAGTTGCTATTAATTTTAAAGGAGCTCTGTTTCAGAATCATACAGTATGCATTATTATTTTGGATTGGTTTTCTTCACCCTGTGTGATTATTTTGTAGTTTATCCACGTTCTTGCACTTTATTCTAATGCACTTTTTTATTGGAAAGTTACTTTAATCCACTATATAGATAGTTCACAATTTGTTTATACTTTTGCTTATTTCTAGTTCAGGGTTATTACAAATAAACACTTATAAGTATCTGTCCTTGAAAGTTCAGTCATTCTCGTAGGTGTGTAGTGGAATTTCATTGTGAAATTTGTTTGCATTTTTCTAGTGACTATGAGATGCCAAACATGTTTTCAATGTTTATTTGCATTTTATTTATTTTCTTTGGTCAGATGTTTTATTCCAATCCTTTGGCAACTTTTTAAAAGTTGGAGTTGTTTGATTTTTATTATTGCATTCTGGATTCTTCATAGATCCTTTTCTTGTTGGCAAGTATTTTCTTCAGTTTGTGGTTACTGTTTTCACTCTGTTAACCATACATGCTTCTATCAAAGACCAGAGCTTTTCTTTTCTTTTTCTTTCTCTCTCTTTTTTCTTTATCCAGCTTATTGATTTCCTTTCTTTTATGTATTGTGTTTTGGAGTCCGGTGTAAGAAATATGTGTCTCATCCAAGAAGAGGAAGATTTTCCCCATGTTTCTTCTAGAAATAATAGTATTTTAGCTTTAAAATTTAAACCTGTGATCCATTTTGAGCTAATTTTCGTAGAAAGTTTGTGGTATGAATCAAAGGTTTGTTTGTTTGGCTGGTTGGTTGGTTGATTTTTTTTTAATGTGAATTGCATTCTTCGAGCACTGTTTGTTGAAAAGATTGTTATTTCTCTGAATGCATTTTACTGAAACACATTTGTGCCTTATTTATTATAAGCTTCAAAATCAATTAGTGCAGTCCTTTAATATAGTTCTTTTTCCATAGTTGCTTTGAGTATTCTAGTCTTCTGCATTTCTAAATCAATTATAGATCAGCTTGTCAAATTCTACAAAATAGTCTTCTATACTTAGATTGGGACGGATTAAAATGACTCATAATATTTTCTGATTTTTCTTTTAACATCTGTAGAATATGTAGTAATATAATATCTCTTATTGGTAATTTGTGTCCATTCTTAAGATTTCCTTATCATTCTTCTATAGATTTATCAATTTATTGTATTTCTTCAAGAGCCAGCCATTTTATAGATTTCCCCCACTTTTAGAAGTATTTAATTGATTTTTATGCTGATATTTATGTTTTCCTTTAATTCATATCTTGTTTTTATTTTTTGCTGTGTTATGATGGAAACTGAGAACACTGCTCGGAGCACTTCTTTGCTAACAGGTGCACATGGTCGTATAAACTTCCATTAAGTACTATATTAGTGGCTCACAATTTTGGACATGATTGTGTGTGTGTGTGTGTGTGTGTGTGTTTCATGCTTTGAAAATGCTTTCTATTTTCCTTATTAATTTTCTTTTGACTCATGGACTATTTGGATATCTATTATTTACTTCCAAATATTTGTATATTTTCTACTGATCTGTTACTTATTGAAAAATGAAATAATCAGCAGACAATTTTTATTACAGTTTTAGAAATACAAACTAATCGGACAGATAATTCAAGAAGTTAGCTGTATCCACACCATACATACCCCTCTACTACCTCACATAATTCCCTATGATTTCTGTCTTGTATTAATGTGATATATTTGCTTCAATTAAGGACCAAATATTGGCACCATATTATTAATTGTACTCCATCAGTTTTAATAAGTTTCACACTTTGTGTAACACAGTTATGTGTTATAACAAATGCATAATGACATGGACCCACCATTAGGTTCATATAGAATAGTTTCAGCACCCTAAAATCCTCTGTGCTTGACCCATTCCTCCAATCCTCCTCTCATTCTAAATCCCTGGTAACCACTGACTTTAAAAAAAAAATTGTTCCTATAGATTTACTTTTTCTAAAATTTCATATAGTTGGAACCATAAAGCATATATCATTTTTAGATTTCCATCTTTCATTAACCAATATTTATTTATGATCTCTCTATGCCTCTTTATGGCTGGGTAGCTCATTTCTCTTTATTGCTGAATAATATTCTGTTGTATGGATATAATATAATGTGTTCATCCATTAGCTTGTTGAAAGACATCTAGGCTGTTCTCATTTTTGGTGATTATGAACAAAGCTTCTGTAAATATTCATGTGCAGGCTTTTGTGCAAATGTAAGTTTTCCACTCATTAGGACAAATGCCCAGGCATGGAATTGATGGAATGTAAAGTGAAATTATGTTTATCTTCACAAGAAATGTTAGAACTGTCCTCCAAAATAAATGCACAATTTTGCATACCAACCCAACGTGAATAAGTGTACATTTAACACCACATCCTCAACAATATTGAATAAAATCACTTTTTTGAAAAAAAAAATAGCCATTTAAATTGGTGCATTGTAGTATCTTGTTAAAATTGCTTAACAACATATGATGTTATATGTCTTTTAACAAGCTTTTTTTCCATCTATAGATTACATTTGGTAAGGTGCTTTTCCATATTTATTATCCATTTATTAATGGGTGGTTTTCTTATCGCTGTGCATACAAATCCTTAATGAGGTGTTTTCCGAAGTTTTCTTCTGTCTGTAGTTTGTGTTTTTGTTCTCTTAACATTTTTTTTTCTCCAAGCAGTAGTTATTTATTTATATATTTACTTTTTTTTTTTGAGATGGGATCTTGCTATATTGCCCAGTCTGGTCTTGAACTCTTTGACTCACATGATCCTCCCACCTTTGTCTCCTGAATGCTTAGTAATTTTTAATTTTCATAAAGTCCCAGCTTAACCAATATTTTCTTTCATAGATTATAGTTTGGTGTTGTATCTATAAGACCACTGTCAAACCCTGAGTTACCTAGATATCTCCTCCTGTTATTTTTAAAAATGTTTTATAGTTATGTGCTTTAAATTTAGGCCTACCAAATTGAACTCACAGAAACAGGGAATAAAATAATTATTACCATTAAGATAGATAATGGTAATAGATAAAATAGATACATATATCAATGGAAGCAGAGAGAAGACATGAAGACAAACAACAGATACAATTACCTGACCTTTGACAAAAGCATCAAAACCAAAGATAGCCTTTTTTAACACAATGTGCTGGAAAATTAGAGATCCATATGTAAAAGAATGAAACTAGATCCCTATGTCTCACCCTACACAAAAGTCAACTGAAAGTAAATCAAATACCTAAGAATTAAAACAGAAATTTTAGAAGTGCTAGAAGAAAATATACATCAACCCTCCAATATACAGGAACAGGGAACAACTTCCTCTATAGGACATCTAAAGCTCAGAAAATAATATGAAGAATTGATAAATAGGATGACATGAAATTAAAATATTCTGCACAAATAAGAAAACAATTAAGAACTTAAGAAGGGATCCTATAGAAGGGTACAAAATTTTGCCAGCTACTCTTCTGACAGGATTAATATTAAATTTTGAGTTCCTTAAGGACTCAAAAATCTTAACACCAAAACTCAAACAATCCAATCAACAAATGGGTAAATGAACTAACAGAACTTTTCAAAAAATTAAATACAAATGGCCTACATATACGTGAAAAAATATTAAGTGCCTTTAGCAATCATGGAAATACAAATCAAGACTGCAGTGAGATTTCATCTGACTCCAGTTAGAATGGCAGACAACAAGAATACAAACAGTAATAAATGCTGGTGAGGATGCAGGAGAAAAAAGAACTCTTAATTACTGTTGTGCAGAATTTAAATTAGTGCAGCCACTATGGAAATCAATATGGAAGTTTCTCAAAAGGCTAGAATGGAACGACCATATGACCTAGTTATCCTACTGCTTAATATTTATCCAAAAGAATTTAAGTCAACATACTATAGTGACACATGCATACCCATGTATATCCATGCAAACCCATGCAGCGTTAATTCACAATAACCAAGTTATGGACAGCTTAGGTGTCTAGCAACAGAAAAAATGGTTAAAGAAAATGTGGTATGTATACATAATGGGATTTTACTCAGCAGTTAAGAAGAATAAAATTTTATCATTTGCAGGAAAATGGCTGGAACTGAAGAACATCCTATTAAGTTAAATAAGCCAGATTCAGAAAGCCAAGGATCATACATTTTTTTTCTCCTATGTGGAAGCCTGAGAGAAAACAAGTAGGAAGAAATCTCATGAAAATTGGAGAGAGAACAGTACAGTAGAGGATGGAGATCAGGGGTGGGAGGAGGTGAGAGAAAGGGGAGATACTGGGAAATGATATTGAACAAATTATATTATGTACATGTATGAATACAGTGATTATGTGTTATGTATAATGCATCTACAAAAAAAAATTTAAAAATTGAAATTACATATATAAAAAATAAAAATAGAAGGATTATTACCATAGGCTGAGAGACAGTAAAGGAGGGAATTGGAAGTTGCTGGTCAAATGGTAAAAAGGGGGAGGGTACAACATGAAAATAGAAGGAAATCAGAGGAATGGAAAAAGAGGTTTGAAGGAAAGAAGGAGGGACTGGAAAGGGAAGGAACAGCAGAATGAAGTTGACCAAACTATGCTGTAAGTGTGAATGTACCCTGGTGAATTTTACCTTTATGTACTCCCCTATAAAATACCAATTTATAAAAACAAAAAATAATGGAAGAAGGCTGGGGGAGTAGATGAGGGTGTATAGGGTGGGGGATAGGAGTGTAAGGAGGAAGAAAGTATTGGGTACTGAAATGGAACAAACTATATTGCATGCATGTGTGATTATGTCAAAATTAACTCACTATTACAAAAAGCTATTAAACACTAATTAAAATAAGGCATGAAGTTTCAGAGAGACAGAATATGCTTTGAGATCTATTTTACAGCAAGGTGACAGTAATTATGAAGACTATATTAAATATTTAAAAATAACTAAGAGTAAATATCAAATGTTTCACCAAAAAAAGACAGGTAAATGAAAGACTAAGTATGTTAATTAGATTTACTTGTTTAATCATTCCACATTTTATGCATATATCAGTGATACCCTATAAAAGTGCATAATTATGGCTAATCAGTTCAAAATAATATTAATAACATTAGATCTAAGATGCATTTTGAGTTAATATTTATTGAAAGGGGCAAGGGTTGTGTATGTGGTTTGGATCTGGAATGTGCCACAAAAGGCTCATGTGTTGAAAGCATGGTACCCAGTGCAGGAAGGTGCAGAGGTGGGGCTTTTAAGCAATAATCATGAAAGCTCTGACCTCATCAGTGAACCATGGCTTCATGTATTTGGCATTAATCCATTAGGGATGTGGCTCAGTGGTAAAGTGTCTCTGGTTTAAAAAAAAGAAGAAGAAATTTTGTGAAGAATAATATTGGAACATAAGACCATCTACAGTCCCAGAGTTGACTGTCTCCTGTCAATAGGGGTCACTTTTTAGTCTAGGGAATTCTTATCCCAAAGACAAATCTTAACAGATAAAGCTCTGTAACCAATTTGCCCACAAAAGAGTTTGCTCCTCTGAGAAATTAGTTGTCCTCTCAGGGCAACTGCTTATGCACCCAGCAAATGACTCACTCACCAACAGCTGTTTTCAAGACAGCTATTTTCCAGACAGGCTTTAAAGGTTTTGCCTCTACATGACCCAAACTAAAACGAGGAGGTCATGAGCTTTAAGGAAATGCTCTCAGATGCCACTTGGAAAAATCCCTCTTATGGGGATTGGATCTGAGCTCCATTGGCATAAGTATCCTCCCAGGAAATCTGCCTCTACACATTGCCAAGATTCAAAATGGCAGCTTTCACTTCATTAAGAGACTACCAATCTACCACTTCCAGTCCTACTGGGCAATTTCCTTATTCCAAAGTCAAATCACTTTTTTAGGATCTGTTTAGATAGAAAGTGCTATGTTTAATTAGTCTTTTGATTGCTGTTGTGATTTTCACAAGGAATATTTCTGTCATGGCTCAAAATTTACCATTGTGAAAAAGATCTGATGTTAGCTTCGGAAAAGCGCTATTAGTCAACTTTACACCTTGTCGTCTCCTAGTTTGCTGGCCTCCACAAAACATCTTTCACAGGCCTGTAGGAACCTTGAGTCTACACTGGAATTGGTTTGGTGCTGTCTTGAGTCAGTTTGTTTTGTCTTTGTTTCTTCTTTTTTCTCATACCCTTAAATTTGAGTTGTGGCATGGACAATTTTTATGCCAGTTTACTTAACACGTAATATTAGGAAGTCTTTCCATATTTTTTGTTTTGATTTCTAGCACTGATTTTATCCGTGGCTTTGGTAGTATGAGAAATAGAAAGCCCGGTGATACATTTTCAGAATGTATCCTTAATTGGATCCAATTATAGCCATTTTAATTGTAGCCCTGCTCTTTGCCCGCCAGTTTTAAAATCAGCCAATTGCGTAAACTGTAACCCTGAACTCCTCCAATCAGAGTGAAGGTCAGCGCTTCAGTTAGGTTAGAGATATAAGCAAGGGGACTGCCTGCCCAGGCAAGCTTGCTAACCAGGTTCCAATAGCACACCCTCTGTCAGGAGTAAAAGTTTGCCTTGTTGGCCCACCCACCTTCTTCAGAGCCTGTGCTTGATATTTCTTTCTCTCCCCTTTTCTCCCCTCCCCTTCTCTTTTCTCCTCTCCTCTTACCCTTCCCCCTTTCCAGTTTCCTCCCCTCTCCCTCCTTTTCCTTCTTTCCTTCCTTCCTTCCCTTCCCTCCCTTAGTTTACTTTTCGTGTGGGGCATGTCAGTATTTCTAGCAATTGGAATATTCTAGAATCATCCCCACACTGCAAATCATCAAGAGCTAATCTGTGGAGTTCTGGAAGTGGAATGCCATCCTGAAAGCATCAGGCCTTTCTTGTTCTAGTCTTTATAAACTGAAAATTAAATGAACACTTCTTACAAGTAAATTGTAAATCTCTGTACCGATTACTTGCAGACTAGGGTCTGAAAACTTGTGTGAACTTTGCCTTGTCTTTGCCAGCTGCCTCACATCAGATGTGTAGGTTGATCCCTTCCCCGCAGCAGTCTCAAGAAATCCAGCCACCAAGTGGGGTCAGCCCAGGGCTCCAGGCTGTGTTGGTTACCCTGGAATAAAACCCTACTTTCTAGCTGAGTGCTTACTTCCAGCTACTAGTTTGCACATTACAGTTTACAAACCAGGCTTTGCTTCTTCCTAATTGGAGATTAATTCTAGAATTTCCTTATTTTCCCTGGAATCAAAGTTATCCACATGGAAGTTGCACAATTACTTCCTTATGAAACTTTGAAGCACTTCTGGTAGCAAAGTTGGGCTGACAATTGGAAGACTTTGTTGTTGGGTATATGTAATTTCCTTGAATTTTCATATATATATATATATACATATATATATATATATATATATGTATATATATAATTTTCCTTGAATTACCTGTTTCATTGTACTGAGAACTGAAAGTTCGCCTTGAGATTATCTGGAATTCTGAAACAAATGTTGACATAAGAATTTCCTAAAGTTCCTTTTATATTTTAAAGGTAGAATTATGGCCTCATGTTGAAATCGATTGAGTAAAATATCACATATATCTGGTTTTATAGTATCAGTAATGTTTGTAGAAAGAAGCATCTCACCAGAGATGAAAATAACTTGTATGGAGAGCCTTTCTGCTGGGTTCCACATCTGTGGATCCAATCAACCTCAAATCACAACTATCTGAAAGAAAAAGTTGCATCTGTACTGAATATATACAGTTTTTCTTCTTGACATTGTTCCTAAACAGTATAGTACAACAACTACTTATATAGCCTTTATATTAGTAGATTATTATAGATAATCTAAAGTTGATTTAAAGTATACTGGAAGAGGTTTGTAGGTTACATGTAAATATTGTGTCATTTTTTGTAAAGGATTTGAGTCAGGCTTGGGTGTTGGTTGTCTGCAGGGCTGCTGGATCCAATCCTCCACAGATATGAAGGGATGTCTGAGAAGTCTTCATTTTCCTCTTATCTGTCCCTGTTCTCATGCGCTAGTGTCTCCACACTTCACCCCAAGGTAGAATTGCTTGATTCAGATTTGCATTTGTTTAGGGCACATCTCCCAAATTGCACATGCACTGAAATTCAAATATAGCTTGTTGCTCTGTACTTTATCTAATATCCTTGTGCACAGTCCACCTCCAATCAGGGCTGAGGTCCTTCCCAGATAAAATTTTCTTTAGAAAATTGTCTGAAATTCATGAGCCTCTGACAAGGAAAACTCATGATACTATTACTTTCTTACAAGTGTCTTAGTTTTTTTTTTTTTGTTGTTGTTAGAACAACTATTGTTGGACAACATTGTTTCACACATACATCAAACAGGCCAAAAAATAAACAGCAACTTCATAGAAAAAAAAGAAAAAAAAAAAGAAACCTTTTTATCTTTCGCCTTTTTAACCATCTCATACAAACCAACTACTTGTAGTACAGCTAAAGTACATACACAAAAAAAAGTTACTGGAATGCCCAGAATAAGATTTTTTGGTGGTTGTTGTTGTTGCTTTTTTTACAATGTTATTTTTCTCCTTTGAGATTATAATGAACATGGTCACACCACAAGTAAAGTCAGAAATAGGACAGAGAACGCTCCAAAGGCTGGTTTGGTTATCAGAGATCATTAAAAAAATGCTGACCCCTAACAATATGTACAAAAATATAAAATATAAATAAAAAATACAAACAAATTTTCCTTTTTAAAAGTACTTTTAAGCAAAAAAGCAGGGCCTTGGAAGTTTTGGTTCTTTTTTCCTCCTCTGTTGCAAATTCACGTTGTGATTTTGATTGGGTGGTGAAGAGCGCGTGTCATCTGTGGGTGGCACTGCCCGCAGTGGGCGTGCAGGCGGGCCTCTCTACTGGAAGGTGACCAGTTTAGATTCTGAGACGGGAAGTGGAGGATAAATAGGTCACGGTGGCCTTTTATTTTTAGTTTAACTTTTCCTTTTTTTGCTATCTAGTCATCCTCATGGGTCTTCTGCTTCTTGTATCAACATCATCATCCTCGTCATCTTCAGCTGCCCGTTTGCCCGTAGCTTCCTCAGCCTCCTCATCTTCATCTCCATCCTCTTCCTCACCGTCACCTTCCTCCTCCTCCTCTTCCTCACCACCCTCTTCCTCTTCTTCATCTATCTCATTGTCAGCCTCCTGCTCCCCATTTTCCTCATTAGCATTCCCATTAGCTGGGGTGTCTCTTCCATTCTCTGCCTCCTCCACAACTTCCTTCTTCTCCTTTAAGTCCTTGGTGGTGATTTCAGAGCTAGTGTCCATGGCCTCCTCTGACATGGTGGGCACGCCGGTGATCCGATGCAGTGGGTTAAAAAGGAGACTAGAGTTCAGGGACTCTGGCAATAAAGCTGCCGGAGTCCGTGGCAGTGGAGGAGGCGTACAGCGCAGGTGATTGTGGTGAGTGGGGAGCTGGACCCAGGAACAATGCAAAAGATGGCTTTTCAGAGCAGCCAGTGGGGGCTTAGTTGTGTTTTAGATACAAAAATGAGGGAAAAAATTGTAAGGTGCTTTGTCATATGCTAAATAATAGCACATCTTTGCTTGTCCAAGAGACATTTGGTGGAGTCAGAAGTTCATTTTCTAGTCCCTTGTGTAAAAACTTACCTTGTGGAAGGTTAAGTGGAATTCAAGTTGTGACTTCAGGTATATAAAATATGATCACTTGACAGAAGAGAGACCAAAAAGAAAAAGAAAAAAAAAACAAACAAACAGACTGTCTGTAGAATCCTTTAAACTTTTGCATTTGGCAGTATTAGAATCTACACCGTATAAGATAACTTTTTTAGTGTTAGGTACTGTGAGAAATACAGAGTCCAGGTGGTCTATTTTCAAAATATAGTATTTACCTTTAAAATGACTTGGAATATAAGTAAGGCAGCTGGAGCAGATAGTAGAATGAAAAGTTAAAAGCAGTTAACACCAGAGTATAAAAATTCATAGCCTCCGGGCAAACAGGAGGTGAGAAGGTAGCACCCCTTCCTTAACCCCCGCCCCAAACCAACAGATAAACTATGTATGTAGCACCCAATCCAAGGGGACTTTCCCACCACAAGAGAACATAGGGAGGTGGGGACAACTGAAGGTATTTCTTTAAATCAGTAAGAGATAATAAAACCTAGATGACAATTGGGAAGATTGTATACTCCACACTACTCAGCCAATGAGGAAGCAGGAGAGAGATTTTGTGCTTTAGGGAATAAAATACACTTTTACTCAATCTGTGTGTCCCTGGCCAACAGGCACCTGACCTTACAAGACCAGTATTAAAGCAAAGTCTTGCTTTTTGCTAGACTTGCCTCTGTTTGAGATTGGACAGGTGAGTGTGTTTCTCACCTTATTCATGATTAATCTCTATTCTTTTAGCAACCCAATTTTTTCGATTAATTCAGCATAACGAATTCAAGAACATCTCTATCGGCTTACCAATTACTTGCTTGAACAGTAAATAAACATTGTTAGAGACAAACTCTAGGAGAATATGGCTATATAAGACAGTTTGCTGCTTTCACAAGGCTAAGGCTTTATAGAACTTATTTTAAAGGATAATTTGCTCTGTGTTCAAGTTCAAATTACACTCCAAACTGGCTTGAAAAGGGAAATAATTGTTTTCCAGAAAATACAGTGGAAGGACTGATAGCCTGTGAGAAATCAGTTCTCATTTTTCCTGGTGTGTGAGAAAACATTGTATCTTTCTCCATCAACAGGGAGGGAAAGCAGACCGGCTCAAGGGACTTCCTAATGCTGAGGATAATGAAAGTCCCTCTTAGTACCTCTGCTGCTCAGCACCATTAACCTTCCTAGTAATTAAAGTACCTGAAAGGGGGGATATTTGAGAGTCAATGCTCTGGGCAGTTCCTGGCAAGCACAATGAGGAAGCCTGAAAATAAAGGAGGGACTTCTTCCCATTTCAAGCCACCACTTTTAAATCATTTCTTGAAAAATAGATCACAGTGATTACTTAACAAAAATTCTGATTGTATAATAATTTTTTCTTTTGAATATATCAGAAGGTTAAAAATCAACACTATAGGGAGAACACTTATTATTTAATTAGTATAACCAATACTCACAGTATTTAGGGTAGAAAATATTGCAATTTAAAGGGAGATCTACAAGGTCCTTTTGTGGGAGATCCATTTAGGGTTCAATGTAAATTTTAGACTGACTAGTGAAATAGGATTCCACTTTGTACACTGAGCCTACTCTAGAAATGAAAAATACACACTTAAAAGGTTAAGCTAAAGCATATTGCAGAATAGCATCATTTGTTATTACCTTAAACCTAGTCCTGAAGATGTGAGTATGAACAAGAAAGAAAGTCATCAACAATTACATCAATGGAGCAGTGAATCTATTTGTGTGTGTGTAGGCAGGAGATTGAGTAGGGGGTAGTTATTAACATTTTCCTTTGCCAGTTGATACTTTTAAACACAAACATGCATTTTTGTGATAAGCTAAGAGCCTCTACAAGAGCATTTTTAAAAGCAGTTATCTTTGTAAATACTAAAACTTCTTACAATTAAAAAGCAAGTAATCAGGGTATGCTACACAGTGTTATCCACTGGCATTTTCAGGATAATTTGCCATTACAAAGTAGATTCCATTTGCTTTTAAATCTACTTGCATTATGCAACCATTATTCAAACTAAAATATAAAAATTTTAAGTGCTTCTGTTCTCTAAGTCAAGACTGAACTTGACGAAAGCTTGATGTTTCAATGTCTCTGATACAGTTTTAAATAAAGATATGAGGAAAGAAAAGATGCAAGGTGGAGGATTGAGGTATGTCCTCTGGGGTATTTTTCATGACACACACACTGTGCTAGTCCCTAAGCTACACAGGAGAGTGAAGCATTAATGGATCCCACTCTCTTCCCTTCCTCAGTATATCTTTTTTTAGGAGGCTCTTCCATTCCTCCACTGAAGAGGCAGTGTGTCTCCGTGACTTACTCTGAGTAAGGCCATGTGGTTTGTCTTGGTCAATGGTATGGCTGTGGGTGTGACACAGGAAGAGGCTCCAGGTGGCCTTGGGTTTTTCTGTGTCACCCTCAGGAAGGCATGTTCAGGCTTTCCTGCTGGGTGGTGAGGCACCAGCTCAATCATCCCAGATGGGGCCATCCTGAGCCAAGATAGGACACGGGATGGGAAGCCTGAGTGATCCTGGCTGAGCCAAGAGTGGGGTCTGCAGACCTGTGAGCTAGTTTCTTGTTTCGTGCTACTTAGAAGTTTGTGGTTGTTTCAAAGCATCACTGTGGCAGTACAGAACTAGTGGATGTAGCTGCCCATAGTTTTAAACTATTGTTTGTCAATAAAATTTCTATTTTGGAATAATTGTGGTATTAAATGTTAACATATTTTTAGAGTTTCTGTATTCTTTTTTATTTTTTAAAAAAAGACTTTAAAATATAATTCAACTACCATACAGTTCACCTATTTAAAGTGTACAATTCATTGGTTTTCCGTGTATTCACAGAGTTCTGCATTCATCAAAACCATCAATTTTGGAACACTTTCATTACTCCAAAAAGAAACCTCACTCTCCTTACCCCTGATCTCCCAACCCTTCCATCCTCTCTAGCCCAGATAGTTACTGTCTACCAGTTTATCTTCTGTGGAAACTTCATGTAAATGGATTCATGCAATATCTGGTCCTTTATGACTGGCTACATTCACATGTTTGCAAGGCTTATTCATGGTGGAATTTGTCTTTGTACTACATTAGTTCCCCCATCTACATTGTTTTAAAAAATATATTCTTAGTTGTAGATGAACACACAGTATCTTAATTTCTTTTTATGTGGTGTTGAAGATTGAACCCAGTGCCTCACACATGCAAGGTAAGCGCTTTACCACTGAGTTATAGCCCCAGCTCCCCCATTGACATTTGAACAATTGAAGTTAATCTTAATTAAGATTTATAAACCCAAAGTAATAGCTTTGTACCTAAGAGACTTATAAAACTTTTTTAGTGGTAACATATGCATTAACATAAAATGTATCATTGTAATCCCTTATAAATATAAATTTATTAGCAATAAGCACATTCACAACATTGTGCAACTTTCTTCACTATATCTTTCTACACATTTTTTATCGTCCAATTTATACCCTCTATCCCTAACAATAATCCCTGTTTTTCCTACTTGCAAGTCCCACTAACCCCTATTGTTCCACTTCCTGCCTCTATGAAATTGACCCTTCTATATACCTTTTGTAAGTACAATCACACAATATTTTATTTTTCTTTTTGTGTCTGGCTTATTTCACTTAGCAAAAAATTTTCAAGGTTGATTCATGTTATGTTTCTTTTTGGCAAGTGTCAGAAACCCCTTCCTTTCTAAGGCTCATCACATATCTTGTCTCATGAACAGACCATATTTTGTTTATGCACTCAGATGTTGGTGGTAGACATTTGGGTTGGATCCATCTTCTGCTGATTGTGAATAATCCTGTGAACAGTATTGTATAAGATTTTGTGTAGATATGTATTTTTCATTTTTCTCTATGAAATAATGAGAAATACTTAAAAATTGCTCTGCCCTAGTTTTTGACACAGAGCTTCTAAAGTCTAAAACCCTCACAGTAAAAATTCCAGGAGAATCTTTTGTCTTTGACCCTACTTCCTGACACAGAGCGTCTAGATTCCTTGGAAATTTCTGGGTGATAGGAATGTCTTTTAAAAAAATGAGATTCTTGATGGGCTCCTGGATAGGGGCTGGCCACCAGAAACGCTGAGCAATGAATAGAAGTTTGGAATTTTCAGCTCCCTCTCCATTCTTTGGAGTGGGAGAAGGGGCTAGAAATGGAGTTAATAGTCTATTATGTCCACATGATGAAGTATCCATAAAAATCTCTGAAGAAACCAGGCATAGTGGCACACACCTTTAATCTCAGCAGTTAGGGAGGCAGAGGCAGAGATGACAAGTTTGAGGCCAGCCTCAACAACTTCATGAGAGCTTGTTTTGAAAAAAAAAAAAAGTGTTGGGGATGGAGCGTGCTTCTGTGTTTAATCCCCAGTACCAATTAGTTAATTAACGCTAACTAAAAATCCCTAGCTGGGCTCAGTGATGCACACCTGTAATCCCCAGCAGCTTGGGAGTCTGAGACAGGAGGATTGCTAATTCAAAGCCAGCCTCAGCAACAGTGAGGTACTAAGCAACTCAGTGAGACCCCGTCTCTAAGTAAAATACAAAACAGAGCTGGGGATGGGTCTCACTGGTTGAGTGCCCTTGAGTTCAATCCCTGGTATCCCCCCAAAAAAAATCCCCTAAAATGGGGGTCATAGAGCTTTCCAATTGGTGAACACATACATGTGCCAGGAGGATGGCATACCCTAGTGCCACAGTGACAGAAACTTCCTCACTTAGGACCCTTCTTGACTTCTCTGTATGTGTCTTTTCATCAGGCTGTTTATCTCTATCCAGTACCATATCCTTTAATATCAGTAATCATAAGTATTTATGTAGGTTCTGTGAACCATTCTACCAAATTATTAAATACAAGAAGAGGGTCATGGGAACCTCACCTATATACCTGGTTGGCAAGAAGCACAGCTCAAAATCTAGAGTTTAGAATTGTTGTCTGAAGCAGGGGGCAGCCTTGTGGGACGGAGCCCTCAACATGGGGGTCCCATAACAATTCTAAAGGGATGGTGTCAGAGTTCAGTTTAGTTGTGGAAAACTCAACTGTGTTCACCAAAAAGAATGGGTCGCTGGTGGGGAGAAGTCCCTTCATACTTTGGTTCTAGGAATGTTGGGTGTTGAGTGGTCAGTGTGACAGGAAACTCAGTTTGTGTTTTTCTATGTTCCTAAGAATAAGTTGTTGGATTATATAGTAATCCTATAGTTAACCATTTGAGGAACTGACTGACTTTGACCCAAAGTGACTTCACCATTTCATTCTTACCAGCATCTTTACCAACATTGATTATCCACACCCCCGCCCTGCACACACACACGTGTGACTCTCTCTCTCTTATCATAGCCATCCAAATGGGCATGATCTCATTGTGGTAAGCTTCAGTTTTCTTAATTATATACAATTGGAGCATGCACAACTGCCAAAGTGAGTTTCCAATATAATTTAATAACAATGACAACAGTTCTCCAACAGTAATTACATTTTTATTCATAAGCATCATTTTATCTTACAGTACTTTAAGCCCTTTAACTAAAACCAGGAAAATAAAATTAATATAAATATAATGTTAAAATTAGTTGAAGCTGTTATAACAAATAACTGTATGTTGGGTAGATCATACATCATAGGAAGGTATTGCTCCTAGTTCTGAAGGCTTGGGAGTTCAAGATCAAGGACTGGAACATTCAGGGTCTGGTGAGGGCCTATTCCTGGTTCATAGATTGTGTCTTTTAGCTGTAACCTCATATGGCACTTGATTTTGTTCATAAGGGTGGTACCAACAAACAAAGTCATCTTGCAGAGGCCCCACCTTATTAAGACCATCACATTGGGGCTAGGATTCCAACATATGCATTTGGGAAAATACAAACATTCAGTCCATGACAATATCCAAGTAGTAACTTAAAAGGAGGGGGAAAAAAACCCCAAACACACCAGCAACCATTTTCTTGCTTTTAGTCTCTCTGAAGAATAAATGCTTTGCTTATTAGTAATAATAGCCTATCAAAGATTGTATATATTTAGCATATTTGAACTATGCAGTGTCTTCTAGGTAGATTTCACATTGATTCTAAACTCAATTCTTTTCTCAACCAAATTTTAAAAATATGATTTGTATCTAGAGGAATCCTGAAGACAATATTATTACGTCTCACACAGTAATAAAACATAGACTCCACACCATATTTTATTTATTTATTTATTTATTCATTGATTGTAAATGTGGTTCTGGGAATCAAACCCAATGCCTCACACATGTTAGGCAAGCGCTCTACCCCTGAGCCACAATCCCAGCCCTCCACACCATACTTTTTAAGTTGTTTGAAAAAAGGCCAATAATAAATTGAGTATAGGGTTGGGGTTGTGGCTCAGTGGTAGAGTGTTTGCCTGGAATGTGTGAGGCCCTGGGTTCAATCCTCAGCACTGCATATAATTAGCTAATTAACTAACTAACTAACTAAATAAATAAATAAATAAAAGATCCATTGACAACTAAAAAAATTTTTTTTAAATGAGTATATACTTATGGAAAAAAAGTTATTAGCTTTTCACCACTACACCTGAGGATTTCAACAGATAGATTCAACATTTAAAACTCCCTTTCAGTTTCTACTCAAATTACTGTGACTGGTGCAGCATATAGACTGTCATTCTGTTTTTGAACTAATTTCTCCATTTGGTAAATGAGATCTTCAATCCAAACTTATTTAGTGATATTTATTAAACTTTCTATATTGAAAGACTTACCATTTACATTCTTCATCTATAAAATTACATTTAGAAACCTTGGCTCTTCAAGATGACTCAGTATTCTATTTATGTCGAGATTGGATTTTAATTTCACTTTTAAATTTTTTTTACCTTTTTATTATTGGGGAGGGGTTGCTGAGGATTGAACTCAAGGGCACTTGACCACTGAGCTGCATCCCCAGCCCTATTTTGTATTTACTTAGAGACAGGGTCTCACCAAATCACTTAGCGCCTCGCTTTTTCTGAGGCTGCCTTTGAACTTGCAATTCTCCTGCCTTAGTCTCACAAGCTGCTGGGATCACAGGCATGTGCCATTGTGCGAGCTAGATTTTAATTGCATTTCAAATGAAAAAAAAAAAAAGTACTTTTAAGGATACACACAACTTTGCTTCCTTCTTCCTACTCCCGAAGGAGTGAAAAAAATCAGAGTCACCTTTTATGTCTTTCATACACTAGAATCTTTCCCCTGGAATCCTCTGTGGTCATGTCAGTGATAGTCTTCATGCTGTGATTGAAGGAGGTTCTGTGTCTTCCTCCTCCTCTGGTAAACCTGTCTGAGCACTTGGGAAATGCCAGTGGTTGTCATACATAGACAGCATCAAGGACCACACTGGGGACATGGTAGTATTTGAGTGGAGTTGGCCTGCCAACTCTAAGCTCCATTTTAATTCTAAGCATCTCTGGTTCTATTTCTATAGAACACCAGGAAATGTGCCTGTGTGTCTGTTTCCACATAGTCAGACAAAATGTTTCTGTAAGCACTTTTCAAAATATGCATGCAGTGTTGTTTGTATACTTCAAGTTATCAGTAGAGGTTTAGCCTACTTGTCTGAGACACCAGTGTTGGTTATAGAAGGTCCTCCTGGGCTAAGCAGCCTGGATTTGAAATAAAGGTGAGGTTAACTCTTCTCAAGAATTGAGATTTATGTAATTGAATGCATCATCTGTTGGTTATTTAAGCCCCAGCTTAAATAAATTCTCATTATAGAGAATGCAGCTCATCAGAGAGAACCCAAATAGAGGTTGAGCTGTGTGTTCTATATCACAAAGGGACATTTATCCTCTCTGGAGGCTGTCTATTGGTAACCATTCCCCAGGATTTGTGGCTTGAGGGCTTCTGGGAAAAATTACTTTTAATAGAAATAATACTATATTTTATTTGCAGTGCTTTCAGTTTCAGAAGATTTAATAGCAAATTGGCTCTCATCGTGAGAGTAAACTTAAATGCATTTTCAGATTTAAATAAGACATGCAGAAATAACAATCTAAGGGAAGAAAATCACTAATGAAGAAGGGAAATGAGTGGAGTCATGTTTAACCTGCGGAGAACCTTAGAAAGGGCTTCACTGTAGCTGACCAACTTGATCCTTCTTCCTCTCAGGGGCAGGTCCTCAGGTCTCTCAGTGCCTGGGCTTGCCCAGCTGTGTGAAGAGGACTGGAGGCATTGGTCAGGAAATGCCACGAGGTTAGTTTTCACTTGGGAAAGACTGATCTACAGTTCTTCTTATGAGTGACACACAGCTCTGAGCATCAGCTGTTGGTTTCTTCTTTTTTTGGAGGCTTATTCCACTTTCAACTTCTTTCCCCTATTTGGTGTATACCTAGCTGTGTGTGTGTGTGTGTGTGTGTGTGTGTGTGTTGGTGAGCATGTGCACACACACACATACATATGCAGAGCTTGGTATATAGGTTTAAAAAGTTAGACTTTAAATGCAAATCATTAATTTATGTTTGCTGTAAAAAGTTAAAAATAAAATAATCAGATGCTGGGACACAGCAGATACTGCAGAAGCATCTGATTAATGAATGAAAGTCACTTTACCTCCTGCATCTTCCCTGGGATATTCTTGTCGGTGTTTTCCCCATGACTGCTGATCTCTGGTGTGGGGAACTTTCCTGACTCCAGGGCTGCTCTCTGAACCCCTGAGTAGGAGTAAAGGCAAATGAAAACTTGGAATTTGAAGCTACATGTTTTGACTGAGTTCTCAGCACACCTAGTATTAGCTCTGTGGCCTTTGCAGGTTATTAAATTATCTAGTCCTGTGTTGTTATTATTATTGTTATTGACTATAAAATAGCAATAATAAAAACACCTTTTCTGATTCGTTTTCATGCAAGTGTGATCCTTGTAAAGGTTTAAAATCTTTCAACCCCCCGTTATCAGTAATTCTTATTCAACTGTACAGATTTGTATGTCTAATGCATAAAGGCAAATACCCTGCCATTCCTACTTAGTTGTCCCTTCCTTTTCAGGTCTATTATTGCTGGGCCTCTACTTACTTCCTACTCTGTCCTAAGGTCCTGCTCTTTTTGCCAGTCAGTTTTATGTTACACCCTGGCTGGCTGTCTTTCTTGACATCTCTTCCTGACCCCTGTCCTTGGTCTGGATCCTTTGTCCAGGAGTCCTAGTGTCTCTTTTGGTATTGGGATCACTCCTTCCTTTACTCTTTATCCTTCTCTATAGAGGTGGTACTTAAAAACCAGCAAATTCATATTTTCAAAAAGGCCAATCGGTTTCCCCAAGTCTCCACTGCCCAGATTCCTTCTTCCCTCCTAGTTCTCCCACCCCAGAAGCGGAGGGATCCACCCTTGGAGAGTCTGCTCCAGTTCATGGTCCACTAATATCACGTGCAGGTGTATCACCAGGCCACTGGCATCCAGATAGGCTTTCAGCAGCTCAAGCTTTTTCTTGTACTCTGTGAAGGTATAGTCCTTGGAGAAGCTCATGACCAAGTCCCTCACCACCTGGAGCTGCCAGATGTCACCACAGTGGGAAAATACTTCCTTTAACCTGTCTTTTTGGTCTGCAAGTTTAATCTTGCCACAAACGGGGTGATGGTGGGGGGTTCTCTTGTGACGTCTTTACTGGGGGGATATTGCTCCAGCATGGCCTGTCACACCTGTGGTGGTGTGGGTCTTCATCAGTGCTATCAATGCTGCTGGCTTTAAAAAGCAGGTCATACTCCCTGGTGATGCCATCCAGTTGTTCATGTTCTTAGCATGCTTGGGCTTGCAGAGATGCACCAAGTTATGCAGATAGATGCCCAAGAGCTTTCATTTTCTGATCTGTGTATGCAGTGAGAATATATACATAGATATGAGGTGTCCCCAAAAGCTCATGTGTGAAACAATATAAGAAGTTTCAGAGGTGAAATGATCGGGTTCTGAGAGCCTGAATGTTATGGTTTGGATGTGAGATGTTCCCCAAAAGCTCACCTCTGAGACAATGCAAGAAAGTTCAGAGAAGAAATGATTGGGTTGTGAGAGCCTTAACCCAATCAGTGAATTAATGGGATTAACTGAGTGGTAACTGGAGGAGGTAGGGCATTGGGGGAATGGCTTTGATTTATATATATTTGTATCTGGTGAGTGGAGTCTCTCTCTGTTTATTGATAATCAGGTGAGCTACTTCTGTCTGCCACACTCTTCTGCTATGATGTTCTGCCTCACCTTGAGCTCCCAGGAATGGAGCCAACCTTCTATGGACTAAGACCTCTGAAGCCGTGAACCTTCAAATAAACTTCTCTTCTACAGTTGTTCTGGTCCAGTCCTTTTATTCACAGCAGCAAAAAAGCTGACTAAAACACTTAACCTTATCAGTGGATTAATTCACAGATACGGATTAACTGGGCTGTAAATGTGGGCAGGTAGAGTGTGGCTGGGGGAGGTAAGGTCACTGGGTACTTACCTTTAGGGTTCACATTTTGTCCCTGGTCAGCTGAGCTCTCTGTGCTTCCTCATCATGCCCTGAGCTGCTTTCTTCCACCACACCCTTCTGCCATGATATTATGCCTTACTTTGGGCCCAGAGCTATGGAGCTGTTGGTCTATGGACTGAGATCTTTGAAACTGAGTCAAAATAAACTTTTCCTGTTCTTGTCATGTCTTTTGGTCACCGTGATGCAAAAGCTGACTAAAACACCTTCCCATAGGCTGCATTCACTAATCTTGTACTTGGCGCCAGTTCATGACTCCTTCATTTGCTTCTGCTCACAGCCTGTTCAGGAAGTAGAGGATGCCTCTAGGTCTGCTAACTTATTTCAAGGTCATGAGTCTTGAAACCCCTGATTCTGTCTTTCCTTGAGTCTTCTGGATGGTTTAGAGTGTGAAGCGTATTTTTCTCTCAGTTCCTTACCTTCAAATTCTATTAGTTTTCAAAATGTCCCTTAGGGAAATTACTTTAAAGAAGCTGAGTGGAAAGCAACAATACAAACTCACCAAACTTCATTCACTAATTAAATCTGTCAGGTCCCCTTATTTAGTGTAAGGTCACTTCTTCTGTTGTGGAATTTGGACTAAGATTATTCCTCCTAGGATACTAATTCATAATTCTTTTATATACATAATGACCATCACTCTCAAGTTTACAAGTAGGAACATGTACAATAAAAATCTTACAGCTGGAGTGTTTTTTTTTTTTTAAATCTGGTTCATGAAACGAACTGAGAAGACAAAAATATTCTTGTTGCAAGTTTTATTATGTATAATCATTTTCTTCAAACCTCTTTTAGTTATTTCTGTTCCAACCTCTTTTCAACTCAAAATATTTACAGACTTACTACCATCCATCCTCAATACTATGTGGAGACACAATGCTAATGAGCAAGTACCACTCATACTTAGCTTCTTTAAATTGAAGTATATCGAATTGTTCATATTAGCGGGAGCATATTGTGTGGGGAAACTTAGGGCAAACTAGCCAGGAAAGTAGGTCTGTAGCCACCCCTCCCCTGCATCACCAGCAGCCAGCCAGGTGTGATTTGAGGTCCCTGTCTGCACTTCCCCTACTTACCACTAGGAGTGCCAGCGGCACACTGGAAGCACTGGCCCAGAGCAGCCTGGACCGCGCGGCTCCGCGGGCGTCGGGGGCGAGGAGCGCCTAGTGGCGGGTTGGGTGGGTGCGGCTGCAGGTTCCACCTCCGCGCCGCGTCAGGCTGCGCGGGCTGGAGAAAGAGGAAAGAAAGGCGCGCGCCAGGAGACCTGGGCACGGAGCGAGATATTGAGTGTGGGGTGGGGTGGGGAAGCCCCAGAGAGTGTGGACATGGACCCTGTGGCTGGAGCCTTGCTCAAGATGCTCGCTCTTTTGTCTGCGCAGACCTGCAGCACAGTGGTGGCGGGGAATACTTGTGAGTACAGTAGAGCTTTTAAAACTTATATTGATAACTTAGAAATTGTGTTGTTAGGGTTAATAAATATTTAAAAATGTAACGCTGGCTTGTTTCTGAAAACGAAGCGTTAAAAATATGTCCAAGTCCCGCCGGTAAGATAGGATGGTTTAAAATTGTTTTCCCTCTTGTCGCATCTAAAATATACGAAACATGTTTTGACTTTTATGGCCCCAGACCTAGGCTGCTTTTTTTGCATATTCTTTGAGTAAGCGCAAGTTCTTGTAAAACCTAAAATTAGCATGAGGATATTTAGAGATGAGATGAGGGGAGCGAACATGAGAGGAGCTTGCAAGTGCCATCACTGATGCCGTTTCATTATAAGTGCGTTTTGTAAGAACTCTGTAAGAAAGAGAAACAACTGCTGAACTGGCTCTGTCCTGCATAGCGTAGATCCTTGCAGTTGGCGCTTTGCGGAGTGGGGCAGACCAGAGAACTCTGGTGCTGCATTGGTAGGCACAGCAGCAGGGTACCTAGATTTCGTGGCATGTTCTGGGAGACTTCCAGCCCCTCTCCCGAGAGGGCTTTTGCTTAGAGGAAAAACGTTTTGCCATTCAGGTTTTAAACGTTCAAATGCTTGTATTTTGTGATTTGTTCTGCTTCTGATTTTGAGGGGTTCCGTTTGCTAGCCAAATAGATTCAGCAGACCTCAAGGCATTTTAATCTGACGATTTAAAAACAAAGTTTAAAAAGTTTAAGGGTCTCCATCACAGGCTTTTCTTTACCTGAGGATTTTTTTTTTCTAAAACATACTTAATTTTTTAGTTACAGTTGGACACAATACCTTTATTTTACTTACTTATAATTATATGGTGCTGAGAATCGAACCCAGGGCCTCGCAAGTGCTAGGGGAGTGCTCAACTGCTGAGCCACACCCCCAGCCCCTTACCTGAGGAATTTTTTAAGTCTCTCATGTCCTTCACTCCCTTCTGCCATACCTCCTCAATTTTTTTTTTGTTTTTTTAAATCGAGTTGTGGGCAGGAGGACAAATTAATGTGACTTTCAAGAAAGTGCTGGTAGACATGTTCAGAATTGACCTTGCTGCCATGTATCCAGATTTAGCTTTGTCATCATGGGAAAGTTTAGCCTGAAGGGAAAAGCATTGCAAAGTTACCCCTCCACCATTCATTTAAGGCCATAGTGTATGTGAGTCCCTGCAACAAATGAACATGCAAATGCCAACCTGCGTTTCAGACACAATTTTAACTTAGCTTTGTGTAACCACCTCCATGAATTAATTAAAATGGGGCATTTACATAAAACCCAATCATTAAGGTCCTGCAAGAAAGCTTTGTCATTTTGCTAAGAGATTTAAAAATAACCAGACTAATTAATTGTTTGTAGAAACAAATTGTCAGATAATTCCACCCACAGTCACTGAAGTACAATTAAAAAGTAAGTCACTGGAGGTCACTATTACTTGGAGGAAATGTGGCTTCAGAAACCATTGCCATGAGAGGAGCAGAGGGCTTTGCTGCCTTTCCTGTTTCCTTAGTTTTAATTGTGTGATACTGACATTGTTAGTTGTTTTACTCTTTCTTTGTTTTTCATTGGTATTGCATTTCCTGGAACCCAAGAGGGTGCCTCCTCTGACACTGAGCATTCTTGCTAAGGAGTCACAAGTGCAGGTGCTCTTGGGGAGGGGCAGTACACCTGCCTGCAGTGAATGTGTTTCTAAGCTCAGCTCCCTGTGGCTCTCTGGCTGACTCTGTAAATATCAACACTAGCTTTCATGTATCACCCTCTTTTTATTTTGTTGTATTTAGTATTCAAATTAATGTTAAAAAATAAATTTATATTGCCACAGACATTTTAGATAATAAGGTCAATCTGTTGATGGTTCTTCAAATGTCAAGATTATATTTAAATGGCTTGTGGCTTTAAAGGTTCACAGAGTCTAGAAAAAGTCATTTGATAATTCCTTAGGGATCCCATTCTGATAGTATGACTTGTGGGCGTAGAAATAATGGAGAATAAATGTTATTAACCTCATTAGGAGAGCAAATCACTCCAAAATAC
Organism: Marmota monax; assembly: GCF_021218885.2. Lineage (NCBI taxonomy): Eukaryota > Metazoa > Chordata > Mammalia > Rodentia > Sciuridae > Marmota > Marmota monax. The sequence goes on along the minus strand of NW_026694586.1, from coordinate 111,017 downwards.
CTAATAAAGGACAGAAAACTCTCCTTGAATGAGTAAATGTTATGGTGAATTTTCCCCTTTAAATCAAAAACAGAGTTTGAATATAAAAGTGTAAAATGGCTTAAACAATTTGGTAGTAATTGATCCAGGGTTTAGCTGTAGCCTCAGGTTTCTAAATAACAAAGATGAAATGAACTTTAGGATATTCCCCCTCACTAATTTTTCTAGAAGTTTTGAAGGGTTATTTCAACACAAAAAGTTTTTTAGTGTGTCTTCTAAATTTTACCTATTTCTACCTGCCTCTGGGACCCACTGATAAGCCAATTGCCTTAGGCCTCTGCTGTTGGTATTGAATAACTTCTTAAAAGCTGCATTATACATTTCTGCATATTTCTGAAAGGCATAAAACCAAATATAATATGTTTCTTTAAAATATAGATATGTATTTTTCCTAGTTTGAATTCTAAAGCATATGCTTTAATTTTTCTTTTAAATCATGCTAAGAAAAATTCTGTATCACTGTAAATACTGTCAAAGAGTGTTTTAGGGTGACCTCTCAGTCTTCTACAAGGGCATTGTTTAATAGGTGTCTATGATTGCTTAATTATCTAGGAGAATGCTCCCACAGCTGCCTTACTTGTTTACTATTTGATTATAATTGAGACACTGAGATGTTACCTGCTAAATTGATGAGTGCATTGTTTCAGGTATGAAAGATAACTATAAAGATATTAGTGTCCTAGGATAATAATTACTTTTTATGTAATCTACCAATCTCTTTCTCTCATCCTCTAAAAAATGCCTGTAAATGTTCAGTTTCTCAAAATGCTCTTCCCTAGATCATTCATTAATGAGCTTACAAACCTTTCTCTATTTGCTTAAGAGTCAAACACTTTGCTTAAGTGTTTTTAACTCTTTGAAAGCAGTGGTCTGATGTAGGCATTGCATATCATTGTGTGATCCTCACAGTGCTTAGTTCAGTTGTCCTTTTATACTGTCTTTCTTGTCCATTAGAACTTTTAATCTTCAATAAGGGAATAGGGAGCTGGCTGGAAAAGAGATAAAAATATTATTAGGTTCCAAATAATGGATATTTTCAACATATTAGAATGAATACTAATAGAAGCATAAAACATTTGACTTTAAAAAATTGTTACTATTTGTATTGGTGTATTATAACTATAATAGTGGAATTCCTTATGCCATATTTATATATGCACATATCATAATTTGATCAGTATCACTCCCAATATTTTCTACTCCTTTCCTCCCTCCCCCATCCACTTACTGTATTCTACTGTTTTCTCATTATTATTATTTTAAATTAGTGCATCATAATTGTACATATGAGTGAGATTCATGGTGATTTATTCACAGAGGGACATAATTAATTTGTTAGACTCTGTTCCCCGGGACTTCCCCATGCCCTCTTTTGCTCTCTCCCTCTCCAATTCTTTCCTCTACCCTATTGGTCTCCCTTCTGTTTTCATGAGATCTCATTTTTATTCCTTTTTTACCCCCTCTCTAGCTTCTATATATGAGAGAGAATATTTTACCCTTGACTTTCTGAGTTTGGTTTATTTCATTTAACACAGTGTTCTCCGTTTCAGCCATTAACTAACAAATGACATTATTTCATTCTTCTTTATGACTGAGTAAAACTCCGTTGTGTATGTATACCATACTGTATTCATTCATTCATCTGTTGATGAGCCTTGGGCTGATTCTGCAACTTGAACTAAATCAGTGTACTGTAGTGTTATGTGAATGAATATCAATGATTATAGCAGTGCAGTTCACAAAAACATTTAGCATTTTAATTAGCTTAAAATTAGAAACTACATACTTATTATATGCTCATTAATAGCACAGCAATAAAAAATTTACTCCAAGATTGTAAATCACAAAGTGGGAAAAAATGTATATTATCTCTTATCTGTGCTGTAGCTTTCATTAAATTCTACCTGTTTACTCTTTAGGATAAGATATGCTTGTGCATATAAGATGTGCATGGAGGCAGCATCAGTGTCATTTATATCTAACTCATGAATAGAAACTTGGATAGTTTAGTTTTTGAGTAACAAACAACATTTTTGTATTTCTTTTGGGAGAATATTATGATAGTAGATAAATTTATGAAACTTGCTTAATTTTTTTAGGATGTAGCTTTTTTTTTGGTATGTGTTGCTTGTGGTTCCATCATCTGACTTAGTGGTTATATTCTCTGTAGAAGGAAATAGCAATGCCATGTGATTCTTGGGGCTGGTGGACAGTGGACTCTATCTCAATTTCCATAGCCCTGGATGATTCCTGGAACTCTGGCTGAGGTTTAAATATTCTTTGTAATGTCCCATTACTTGGTGTGCTCAAGTCACAAGAAAATTTCTCTGACTTGTGAGCAAGCCATGGAATCACTGGTTGGAGTCCTGCAGTGATCACCTGCTGCCTGCAGGACTCAGACTTACAGTCATTTGTTGACACCTAAAATCCTTGGCAGCCTGAGAACTTGTTAAAGTTAAATTGAATACAGTATTTCTAGGAGTGGTGAATTGATAGGCAAAGTGGTAAAATTATCACTATTGTCAACAGAAATTCACTAGGGGAGAATTCAAGATAAAAGGGGAGGCTCATAGCTCATTGGTTAGTCCAAGCAGCACAAATAAAACAGTAAAAAACTGAGAACTTTAGAGACCATTCATTAGGGGGCAGTGACACAGTGTCCAGGTGAAGGCTACCAAGTTTAGCTGTGGCCCTTTCAGGAATTTTCAGGTCCAGTGTGCCACCTAACAGTCAGCAAATGGTTTTCAGGCTGGGTTCTGAGTTCAGATTCAGTTAACTAGTGGGATCCATCTTGGGGATTCTGCTATGTGCCTGCGCACCTGTGTGTCCCGAGGAGATCTTGGGTGGAGAATGCTGTGGAGGGAATCACTGCCGTCACTACAGGGAGATCAGGTGGAATCTTGTTGGGTTCAGGAAGATTGTTAGTTCTCAGTATATATTTGCTGAGGAAGTAAAAATGTGACTGATTCTCTCTCCTAAAATATCTAGTAAAATCCCAAGATCTGGCTTTCCTTGTCTCAGCTGTGTTGTGTGTTCTTACCCCATGATTGTGACTAGAGGGTTTGGGCTTTTAACTGCTCAGAAGTGGGGCCAGAAACTGATTTGTAATTTGAACCTTGACCAGGTGCTCACCTGAATCACCTTGTCAATAAATCAAAATGCACCAATTCTGTAGCTAATTAGTTAAGCATCTGTTATTAAAAAGTTCATATGGCAGATGGTTGGTTGTGTGTCTGCCCCTCATGTTGAATGTAAACTTTTTGAAAATGGAGCTACATTTCTTTTTGTGGAAGTCTGCTGATAGCACTTCTTACCGAGTACCTGAAGAAATTAGTACAGTCATGTGCCCATAATGATGTTTTGATTGGTGATGAGCATATATGCTGGTCCCAAAAGATTTTATTTGAACTGAAATATTGCTACTGTGCACTATTTTACTGTACTTTTTCTGTTTAGATAAACAATTATTGTGTTAAAATTGACTACATATTCAGTACAGTAACATGCTGTATATGTGTGCATCCTAGGAGCAATGGCCTATATATACCATATGGCTTAGGTGTGCGGTGGTCTAAGCAAACTAGGTTTGTGTAAATGCACTCTATGATGTTTACACAATGTTGAAATCACCTAATGTCTCTCAGAATGTGTCCCTGCATTAAGTGATGCATAACAGATCCTTAAATATGCTCCTTTGAATAGGCCCTGGACACATGGACTGCTTGTTATCTGACTGGTATTTCTAAAGTCTTCTAAAGAACATGTGGTGCCTGGCCACCAGTGCTCACAATAGAAACATATGCATTAAATGCATAAGAAAACAAACTACTTCACAGGAGGGCCCACAGAAATAACAAACTACAGGATGAGATCAAAATGAATGTAGTTGTTGGAAATAGATTTAGAATGCCAAATGTCTATAGAAATAGAAGAAAGGAAAAAAAGAACAGAATAAGTAACTTATTTCTTTCAGTTTCCTTCATATAAAGAAACAATCTTTACATGAAAACGATCAAGCAGAGTTGAAAAAGAAGAGTATGTAGACATGAAAAAGTGAATTATTGAAATAAGGAATTCAGTGAATTCTGAAACAGCAGATTAGACATAGGTGGATAAAGACTCAGCCAATTGGAAGACAGATCTGAAATAAATAACTGGCATACACAGAGAGACAAAGAAAAGGAAAATATGAAAAATGGATTAAAGGACAGAGTGAAGAGTGACAAGATCCATGCATGTGTCCTGGGTTCTGCAGGAGGAGGAAAGACTTAACAGATGATCTATGGGAATTCTCCTAATTCAAGAAGGTCACCGACCTTGTGAGTCAGGAAGACTTTGAAATGTGTAGGAATAAAAATAAAATAGTGCACACCACCAACACCACCATATGGGAATCATCCAATACCAGAAGTAGAAGTTGTAGAAAGCAGCCAGGGGTAGGAATAACTAACAACATTGAGACCCATGAGCTCTCAGAGTTCTAGGAGGGAATAAACACCAAGGATTATAGACTTAGCTTTCAAGAGTGGTGGGGACATAGTCATTTGCAGAAAAGTAAAATCTTTTAAGACTTCAGAGGATGCAAGACCACCAACCCATCACTAAGGAAGTGCTAATGGATGGGGGTGGGGCAGGAAAGGAAGCCATTATAGGGGCAGGTGTGAGTAGTTAGAATCCAACAGCTGTTACACAAATGATGCTCCTGAAAGTCTAATTGCAAAGTGGAAACAATAGTAAAGGTACAACATCTGTGTGCAGTTGGTGGAATTAAAGGAAAGAAGACAAATCGAACTGAACAACTGGAAATAAATGTAGAAAGATAGTCAGAATTAAAGCATTCATGGTTCTTACATTATTGGTGAAGGGAGGTGAAATTTGTTTATTTTTATGCTTTAACTGTTAGGCAGAATCAGCATAAAATTTCAAGGAAGATCACTGAATAGAAGTGTGTGTGTGTGTGTGTGTGTGTGTGTGTGTATGAAAATAACTGGTTAAGCTGAGTGAGGAGGTGCACACCTGTAATCCCAGCGGTTTAGGAGGCTGAGGCAGGAGGATCAAGAGTTCAAAGCCAGCCTCAACAACTTAGTAAGGCCCTAAGCAACTCTTTGAGACCCTGTCTCCAAATAAAATACAAAAAGGACTGGGAATGTGGCTCAGTGTAGTTAAGCACCTTTGGGTTTAATTCCCAGTATCAAAAACAAAAAAGAAAAGAAAATAACTGGTTAAAATGGACATGTAGGAAACAATTAAAAAGAAAGGATAAGAATACAGAAGATTTTAATAAACTGTTTAAACTGTTTCCCAGTTTGATATATATAACAATTGATAAATATTATGTAGCCTCATTTACTTATGAAATATTTACATCTATCCTTGTCCATAAAGTCAGTTCCATAAATTTCAGAGAATTAGTAACATTAAAATCATAGAGAAACTTCATGAAGCTGATAAAAGATAAAATAAAAAAACAAAACAACCCAACAACAAAAGCACACCTAGAAACATCAAGGTCACATTTTAAACCACCAAAGATAGTGATATAAATCTATTTGCTGTGGAAGAATGAGAACTAGTTTGCCTTTAGCAGAGCAATGATACCAGAAGCAAAAAGAAATGCAGAAACAGTACATAGTAAGGGAAGAGAACTTCGTAATTTATTAAGACCCCATGAGCTGGGGGCTTGGCTCAGTAGTAAGATCACTTACCTGGCATGCATAAAGCCTTGGGTTTGATCCCCTGCACCACAGTAATGAAAACCAAAATAAAAAAAAAAAAAACCATAATGTCACTGAAGGGAGTCTGAGGAGATCCTGAAAAGGGGGACCTTAACTCAGGATGACTGGGTCCTTGACAAACTTTGCAGAAAAGAATTTCAAAACATGTCAAAGAGAGGGAGGAGCAGAGATTTTTCAGGAAAGCAACGAATCCATATTTCAGGGAGAATGCAGCTGTCAAGGGAGTGAGATGCACCTTTTGGGGACTCAGGCTCTTGTCTTTGCATGGGGTGGCATGGGAAGGTATGTGAGGTGTGGCTGTCTTAGGATCTTTATATTGTCTCCTCTATCTGATCAATATATAACATTTGAAATTTATGAATTTCTTAAAATATTGAATCTCCCTTTGCTTAATCTATTCTAAAAGGCACGTTTCATAAGTGAGTGAATTTTCAGGAACCCTGAGATGTGTAGATTTCTTAGAAACTTTGGAGTGACAGTTCTGGGGAAAAAAATCTGGCTTGGGAAGTAACAGGCCTGGGAGGAAAACTGACCCAGAGAGTGAAGGTATGAGGAAATGTATCACAAGGCTTTGAGTTTAAAGTAGTCTCACTTTTCTTCCTTTGTCTTCTTTCTACCTTTTATTTCTTCTATCCCAATAAGATATTATTCAGAAATACATACTACCTACTCACTACCCATAAACTTAGTGGAAAAAAAAGGAAGGATGTGTTTCACAAAGAAGAGACAATCCAAAGAAAATGTAGTGAAAAAAACTCTAATCCATAGTAGGCAAAGCAAATTAATAAAACATAGTAAAATTTGATAAGGTCTAAATTAGTAGATATTTAACAGTTATCTGAAAAATCTCAGTTGTTATATAAATAGGGACTGAGATCATTATGTGGGGAAGATAAGGAGGAGGATGTTCTTATTTATGTTCTTTGGGAACACAGTGGATTTTAATCTTAAACATTTGTTAAAAAAATGAGATTTGGTTTTGTGTGAGAAAGAGAAGAATGCTCAGTAGAAAATAAGTGTGATATTTTGCATGCTGTTAATAATGAGACTTGTTTCCTATTTAGGAAAAAAATCATGTTTTGTTTCAATGAGTGCTTGTTGGTTCATTCACTGTTCTATATATGGATATCTTCCCCTAAACCCAGAAATTATGTGCATGGTGTAGAATGGGTGGATGAGATCATCAAGCATGTGAGGGTTTCCCAGTCTACTTTTTTCTTTCATTTTTAAATTGGTGGTAGGTAACTACAGATTGAACCCAGGAGTGCTTAACCACTGAGGGACATCCCTGGTCATTTTTCTTTTTCTTTTTGTTTTTTAGTTTTGAGGCAGAGTTGCTGAGGCCCAGCCTCCCAGAGCTGCTGGGATTACAGTTCTGCACCACCATTCCTGGCCCATAATCTACTTTCTATGGGGCCTGACCCCAGGGAGGCTTATCTATGGTGGCTAGGTGATCCCTGGGTGGATCCATGGGGTATATTTAATTTATGCTTCTATTAGTGTATTTAATTATGTTTCTTCCAGTCCTACCAGTGTATTTAAGAAGTTTCAACAATTACTATTGCTGGTAAACACTTTTTTTTTTCTGTGAGCAATTTAAATATTTGATTAATTCTAATATTTTAAAAAATGGAATGAAACACCAAGTTAAAAAAAAAATCATACATTTTTCCATAAAAAAACTGGCAGTCTCTTGAGGTTAGCAGATTTGTCAATATTTATACACTAATTTTAAATTTTCTGCTTTAGTAATGCTTATAGGGTGTAGATTTAGATTTGGATTTATAAAAGAAAAGTGTTACTCAGACAAAGGGACATTATTGCTGGTATACCCTGACAGATTTTAAAATTGAAGAAAAAACGTACAAATTGATTAAGGTGCAAAAAGAGAAAACCACAGTGGGGTGGGGGAGGAGGGATCACTGCTTAACAGAAATCACAATAGTATACACCCCTTTATGTAAGGTGGGCATCCCACAGCCAGCAAGGGTGTTTTGTGATGCAGATGGGGTTTATCTGGGTAAGATATTAGAATCCCAATTTCTTCCTGCTGTGTTTAGAGCCTTCCTAGGCAGAAAGGAGGTGGGGGACAAAATGGAAAAACCATTGTGCACCTCTGCTATTTACTAATGTAGATGGATACTTTTCTTTTACAAAAGAACCACCTTTCAGAGTCATCCCTGTGATCACAGAGCCTGGAGTTTTTCTGAATATCCAATTTGAAATAGGCCAAAGGAATGTGTTTGGGGTGGGATATATTACTCTCTTGCAGGGTCACTAAATATATCCTGTGAATTTTTTTTTTCAGTGTTGTGCTAAACCCAGGGCCTATCCCATTCATTTGCCCACTGAGTTATACCCCAGACCTGAATTTTAAAAATCTACTTGTTACTGAGTTAAAACATTCAAATTTTTTGATATAAATGTTAAAGAACAGCATAGTAAATGTTTGAGAAACAAAAAAACAAACACCCTTTCTAGGTAAATTTTCTTAAGAAATGTTTAGTTGCACCATGTGATGAAAACATAAAACAGATAATTTATTTTTATAAATGTATCTAAAGAACTAAAATCTGAGAATGTATTGCATTATTCAGTATTAATTTAATTTAATGTTTATTTGGTATATATACATACACATAAACATATGCTCCTTAAACATGAGTGCTTCCACTATTGGAACAATAGTGGGCTATACTTTTTAATAAACATGAACAATTAAAGGAAATTATTATTTAATGGAAATTTTTTAGACATAGACTCAAGTTTTTTAATGAGTTGCTAATATTTAAATACAAATAATTTTAGGTAAATGTTACCTTAAAGATCAATGCTTTAATATAATTATACTCAGTGACTAATGAATTAAACCAGAAAAGATTCCCTAATGAATTAGATGTGTTAAAGCTTTCAGTGTCACCTGACTCTAGATTTTGTAATATAAAATAAGAATGCTCCTTTTTTTCTGTCTATTTTTTATTCATTCCTTGAACACTTCAAAGAAATTACTGTACCTTTTGTTGGAAAAGAATTCCCCTCCCCATGAGGCTGAGGATGTAGCTCAGTGGTAAACTACTTGCCTATCATGCATGAGGCCCTTGCTTCAAAGCCCAGCAAAAATAAAAATAAATAAATAAAAAGTCTGTCCCTGACTTAATGGGGACAAGGGGTATTTTATGGAGATTTGTTTTTATAAATACTTTTACTTGGTATGGATTGATTTTACTTGCTATAGGCAGGTGACCTAAAAGCATACCACAGCCTCAGATTCTGCTTTTCCTTCCTTTGAAGAGAGTGGCCACCAAGACAGCCCCCAGGAAAACCAAATATCTCCTGAGAAATCAGAGGATGCCCAGGCCCAGCCCCGCCCAGGCTCAGCTCCTGAGAGGGGAGCCAGTTCTCCAGGGGCTTGCTGAGATTTTGCAGCCAACTATCCCTGGTTTTCTTTCTAAAAAAAAAAAAAAAAAGAAGGAAGGAGGGAGTGAGGGAAAAACAAGCAAAAAGAACATATACAGTATATATAATAGTGTATATCAATAGAATATATATTGTAGTCAGGAAAGCTTTTGGAATCTCACCATTGATTGTCTTTGCAATGGCATTTCATTCTGCTTTCCTATTTTATCATAAATTGCTCTTTAGCTTTGGAATTTTGAGGAGAGGTACAGGGGAATGAACTCAGGGGCACTCGACTGCTGAGCCATATCCCCAGCCTTATTTTTTGTATTTTATTTAGATACAGGATCTCACTGAGTTGTTTAGTACCTCACTTTTTGCTGAGGCTTGCTTTGAACTCCTGATCCTCCTATCTCAGCCTCCTGAGCCGCTGGGATTACAGGTGTGTGCCACTGTGACCTGCTAGCTTTGGAAATTTTTAATGTTTCTTTAAATTATTCTCAAATTGCAAATATTCAAATTACCAAATTGTTTTTTTCTAAGACAGTGAAAAATATTCTCTTGCAGCCCAAGTTTTGTCCTGAAAACACAACATATGTATATTTATGGATCCAATGTAATAGCACAGTTATTAAATTTTTGTAAGTTTTTAAAGTCATTGGGATTTTCAGAAGAAACTTTTTTTTTCTAAATACAAGTGATTGTCTGAACTTTCATATTATTCCTAGGGTTTAAAAAATTGTGCAGCAAGTTTTTGATTATTCTACAACAATATAATAGAGAGCTAATTAGTAATTTTGTCTTCTGTTTTCCATGGTGAAAATGTTTTTACTCAAGATGTAAATATTTTGTATAAAGTTACAAAGTAAGTTCTTTATTCACTCAAAAAAGTAATTAATGTAAACAAATGTATGGACAAAAATTAAAATTATATATTTGATTGCTTTGTGATTATTTTAATAATTTGAGGAAAGAATTTGAGAATTTTATAGAATTCTACAAAAGTCACAAACCATTTGATTTTAAAATAATAGATTTCACCCGTTGAAATGATATTTAAGAGTTGGTTAAATATTAATATTTAAGAGTTACATAGCAAGGCAGTTCTCTTGCTAGCAAGCTATGGATAGTTAAAATCTTTTGAAACTGAGCATTAAGAGCAAGATCATTACTAATATGAGTCAACAGCCTAACATTCCAGTGTGACTTCTCAAGCACTGGCTTGATTGGGCTTTGGGATTTTACATTGTCTTTACACTCCCCAGCTGTCCAGTGGTGATGTCACCCTCAACCACAGAGCACACTGTAGATGCCAGGACTACCCCTGTGCAAATGCATTGTAGGGCACACCTCTACACACTCCAGGAATTCATCACTGCAGAGATGTGGGGGCTGTTGACCTGAATCTGTGCATTTCCTTCTTTGGAGTTCATAGTCTGACTGCCTCAAGTGCAAAAACACCATACACTGTATCCTAAGTGCTCTGGTTTGATAGGGTTCAGATTAAGCTTCAGTTAGGAAATCAGAATTTCAATTGAGGAGGTGAGGAATTGTTAGTTTTTAAAATGCCCCAGGGGATTTATATTTATTTCCAAGTTTGAGAACTGTTGCTTTACATACAAGGTTTCCAGATCAATGAAAGTGCTAGACAAGCCAGAGGGCCCTGGGAGAGATTGAGCAAGGGCAGCCTTAGGACCTTCCCACCCAGAAGGTCTCTTGAATTCTGACCTGAAGAGATGGAAAAGGTGTATGGAAAAGGGCTCCTTGACTGTGTGTGTCTGAGAAATTACAGCTCTACCTGTTTCTATGAATTTTACTCCATAGAATGATGCAATTTTGACAAATCTGGAGATATTACTTTCTCATAATGTGAAAATTCCCTAAATGTTCAATTTGTGGATTACTTCTGAAAACTATTCCTCAGTATGGTGGGTTGTTGAATTTTACTTACATGTTTATTTAAATAGGGCCAGGAGTGTGTTTGGAAATGAGTGCTGCATGGGGCAATCTCTCCTGGTAGCCAGAGAGAAGCCCTTTCCTCAGTCTGTTCTCTCGACTTCTGCTGTCATTTACCCACTTAATACCCACCTGGAAAATTTAGACCTCCCATGGTTCTCCTCTTATTATGAATTGGTTCTTTTTTTATTCTTTTTTGATACTGGAGATTGAACCCAGGGGTACATAATCACTGAGTCACATCCCCAGCCCTTTTCATTTTTTGAAACAGGATCTTGCTACGTTGTTGAGGGCTTCATTAATTTGCTGAGGCTGGCCTCAGAACTTGTGAGCCTCCTGCCTCAGCCTACTGAGTCACTGGAATTACAGGTGTGGAGCATCAAGTTGGGCTGATGAATTGGTTCTTTAAATATTTTTAGCTCAATATATGTCTGGGTGGAAATATAACAGATATGAAGATTTTAGAAAGTTGTATAAGAGCTTTCCAACTTGTGGTCAGTTTAATTCAGGAAACATTTATCAAATGCCTACTGTGTGCCAGGCAGTATGATAAAAGCTAAGGAAGTAAAGATAAATACTGGTTCTTTACAGTATTTATTTACACATTTACAAAAATGTGCTGAGTCTTTAAGATAGATGTGACAATTTATTTAAGGGTTATGAGTTTAGAACCATCCTGATGATTTAGAATCAGTTTCTTTTGCCAAATGCATGTTTTTTCAGTGGTCAGTTAAGAATAACTGGGATGATGTTGGCTTTCTAGGGCTGGGATATAGTTCAGTTGGTAGAGTGTTTGCCTTGAGTGCACAAGGTTCTATCCCCAGTACCAAAAAGGAAAAAAAAAAATGACTTTCTAGCTGGACATGGAGGCATACACCTGTAATCCTAGCAACTCAGGGGCTGAGGCAGGAGGATCACAAGTTCCAAGGCCAGCCTCAGCAACTTCATGAGGCCCTAAGCAACTTAATGAGACCCTTTCTCAAAAGAAATAAAAAAGGTTGGGGATGTGGCTCCTGGTTAAGCACCTCTGGGTTCATCCCTAGTACAAAAAAAAAAAAAAGTTTGGCTTTCTAGCAGGTCCAAATCATTTTCTTTTTAGGGTACCAAGCAGATTAGTCAGTGAGAACTAGGAACAATTCTCCATCCAGAGCTTTAGTTCCCTAAAGGTTCTTTAGAATCATACGATTTTGTACAATTTTAGAACCATGAAGCAATAGGCTTGATTTTTTTCTGTTGCTGGGCCCAATAGGCTCTTAGACATACAGCTGGAAAAATAACCCCAAAACAACATTAGCTGGTTTAAGTGAAGTTTTCATGTCTTTTCTCTATAAAGTGGTCTAAATCAGAGCCTTCATTTTTAACTGAATTAAGAGGCTTGTACATAAAGAGGAAGCCTTTTTAAAAAAACAGATTTTGTGTATTTCTCCCAGGTTTTCTGGAAATTCAAAACCAGGTATTACACAGGAGGCTCTTTTTATTAGCAAGTACCTGCCCAGTTAAATGTCTTCTGCCATTAGAATTTTAATATTGGAAGACAACTACCTTTATAATTCAGTTATTTTTCTAAAAATTATGTAAGGCTTTTCACAAATACTGTGAACTAAAAAAGGAAACAATATTGGCATGAATCCACTTCATTGTAAGGAACCTAAGGTATCATTTAATTATAAGAATAATTATTGTTTTTAGTTCATACCAAATATAGTTTAATAATAGTTCAAATTCATGGGTACTAATTTGCTGTATTACAACCTTAAACTCAATGGAATTTTTTTCTTGTAATATGACCCTTAGAATTACATTTACAAGTGAATTACACTGAGGAATAAGTTTACAGGCAACAGATTGATCTACCACACATCTCTGAGTTAATGCCATGGCCATAAAGCAGACCCATGAAATAACAGATGAATATATTGCTATAATAAGAAAAAAGAGTTCAGAAGTAAAAACAAAAGAGCTTAAATTAGGATGTTGCTAATGGCCAGACATAGTCCCTTTGTATGTGTAAAATAAATAAATTAGCCAATGTGCCCTTTCTTTGTTCTGTCAAAGATAGAACCATATTATTTTATGAGAATTCATAAGTGGTTGAACCAGACAAGATATCAAATCATCCCTGTTCTCCTCCCCCATTTTCATATTGGGCTGGGCTTTCAGGGTTGTGGAGTCAAGCAGTATGGTAGAGTTGAAGCTCATATGATGCAAAATGGTGCCAGACATATACCCAGGTAGGGTGGCTGCTGACAGGGACAACAAAATGGGACCATTGTGGAATATGTTCAGAGGCAAGTGAGGGCACAGATGGATGGGAATGAGGTGTGGTTGGAGAATTATGCGAGGGCCATCCATGGATTTTCCATGCCAAGTTTCTGAGTTTGTATGCACTGTGGGTTTTAGCGGCTATATGAATGCTCTCTGCTGCATATATTTTTGGGGTTGTGATGTGGGACAGAAGAGGCTGGACAGCCAAGGAATTTTCAGGAAGTAGGTTTATTGGCTGCAGGGTCCAGAGAGGCTATCGCCTAAAATTTCTCTGGACTTCGAGTCTGGAAATTCTTTGAACTTTATACCTAGTGGGAGAAGGGGACTGAAGGTGTACAAGACAAGTGCTTTTTGTTCCATTTTTTAATATTAGTCAGAGGTTTTACCACAAAAGCAGTAGTAACATCATCAAGTCTGCAGCTTTTATAAGACAGAGCAATTTAGTCCTCACAAAAATAGGAAGTCCTAACCCACATTTAGTTTTTTTTGCAGAAATATTTGCTGATAGTCTGTTAATAAGAACAATTATGGTAAGGGTCTTCTGGGTGGGGGTGTCTGGTCTGCTTCAGGTAGAATGGGCCAGTGACCCAGTATACTTGGTAAGAAGTAGGATACAAGGTAGCAAAGACATTATGGGAATCTTCATGAGGATGGAATGGATTAAGGGCCAGCTCTGTGGGGTGAGTACAACCTGGGAAGGGTGAGTACAAACTTGGGAAGGGTGAGTAAGTGGACCCTGATGTGCACAATTCTTAGAGGCCTTAATGTGTTACCAGACACTAGGAATGGGGGATCCTGGATCCAAAGAAAAGTTCCAGATCTCACTCTTATGGATAGAGGAATGATCACCAGATATTGACAGGTTCTTTTGAATCAGACATTGTCCCAGGTTCAGAGACAGAGGGGAGCCATTGTGTGGGTGTTGGTCTTGAGCATTGGCACCTCCTGACATTCAGGCAGTCCAAGTGGAAGGACCAAGTAGGATCAAAGTCCACCTCCAGGGGAGTTTATATGCATTGTCTTTTACAGTCCAGGGAATAGGTTCCATTGTGATGTGTTGAGGAATAAAATACATATTTTCCTTTGAAGACTATTTAATCTAGTTCAGAAGATAATCCATTAAAAAAAAGATATCATTTATATACAATTGTGTATAAATAGAATTTGGAAAGTGCTGAAGAACATAAGAGCTAATGTATTATTGAGGGGTTGTTTTTAACCAAAGAAGCCTAGAGTTGTTTTTCATTTGAGAGGAAGAATAGATTAGGTAGTTTTAGAAAGAAAAAACTGGAAAACTGTTTCATTTAGATTGGGAGGAGCAAGTCAATTATGTATTCCCCAATTGTTGGAAGTGCCAAATTTCTAAAATTACCTGAGGAAAAATAAATATACATAATTTTATATGTGTGTGTCTTAGTCAGCTGTGTGCTGCTGTGATCAAAAGACCTGACAAGAACAAGTTAGAAGAGGAAAAGTTTATTTTGGGCTCATAATTTCAGACATTCAGTGCATCGTCAACCTAGTCCATTACTCTAGGCCTGAGGTGAGGCAGAACATTATGGTGGAAGGATTTGGCAGAGGAAAGTTGTTCACCTCACATTAGAGGAGAAGCAGACAGAGAGGGAGGAGTAAGAGACAAAATATATTTCCCAAGGGCTTTCCCTAGTGATCTGCTTCCTTTAGAGGTACCCCACCTACTTAGAATTACCATCCAATAATCTATTTAAATTATTAGTCTTTCAAATGGATTAATCTACTGATTAGGTTATGACTTTCATCGTCTAATCATTTCATCTTTGGAAATTCCTTCTTTGTTACATGAGCTTTCTGTAGGATATCTCTAATTCAAATCATAAGAATATATGTGTGTGTGTATGTGTGTGTGTGTGTAAATTTTAAAATTGGAAGCTGAAGTATTATTTTAGTACCTTGGTCTAAAATGGTTTTATGGTATGACAAACAACAGGTTCTTGATTAAAATAGCTTTACAATATGGTTTAAGAGTTTCTTAAATATGATTGTTGCATCATCAGAATGTCTGGTAGGATAACCCTAACAATCTGATCTGAATCAGTGTCAACTGTGAACATTTGTGATGTGTTTGGTTTGGTTTTTCTATAAAACAACATCACAACTATGTGTGTGTGTGTGTGTGTGTGTATTTTGTTGTTGTTGTTGTTAGGGATGGAACCCAAGGCCTTGCTCATGCTGAGCAAGCATTCTACCACTAACCTGTACCTCCAGCCCAATCCTTCAGCTTCTCTAAAAAACACAACCTTAAGTATGTTTCTACCTATGAAAGAATAACTAAATTTTAAAGTTGAGATAATTTTTTAGAATCATTCTCATGTTTTTTGAGTGTCTATTATACAGAGAAATAAATTTGTTTTGGCATAAATACAGTATTTTCTTTTATCTTATGTTCATTCTTATATGCTTATACTCAGCTTTTTTTTTCTCCTAGGTGATAGTTTTTCTTCACAATTGTTTATCATCTCATCACTTAAAAAATTTCTATGAATAATTCTTGTAGCTTTGAAGCATTTCAAGATTTAGTTGTTCTTAAGACATTATTTCAAATTATTGATAAGAATAATATTCAGTTAGTGAAACTGCATATTTTATAATGATGGCAGAGAAACAAAATGACGTCTGATCCTACCGACTTTTGCTCCAGGATGCTTAATATAAAACAAGAACATTTCATATTGAAAATAGCAATGAGTGGAGATCTCTGGGGGTATCTGAGACCTCATCTTGTGGGGATGTAACTTTGCTGGAAGATGCAGGAGTTCAGGAACCAGTGCACAGGTACAGAGATGCTCCTGTCCCAGGGCCTCACAGGAGGTGGGCAACTTGTTTTGACCACATGATTTCAGAGGTGACCTCAGGAATCAATTGGAACAGCTGATTCTAAGGCCTCACAGTTAGGATTATAAAGAAAATGATCATTTTTTTAAAAGTATCAAATTGTTCTTCCCAAAAAAGGACTATACTGTAAAAGTTATTACTACTACTACTACTACTTTTTAAAATGTATCATCATCATCATCATCATCATCATCGGTACTAGGGATTGAACCCAGGGGCACTTTATCACTGAGCCACATCCCTATCCCCTTTTTAAATTTTTTATTTAGAGACAGAGTTGCTAAGTTGCTGAGGCTGGCTTTGAACTCATGATCCTCCTGCCTCAGCCTGCCAAATTGCTGGGATAATAGGCATGCACTGCTGGGCTTAGCCTTTTCTTTTTTCTTTTTAATACTAAGCCTTGTATGCTTATTTTGGGAAATGAATAAATGAATGAATGTGTGGTTTGGCCCTGTGAATGCTCCCCCTCTTGTTATGAAAGAACTCCTGGAATATCTCTATCAACTCAGCTGGTGTCTGCTGGCCTCAGCAACCTGCAGGCCCAGAGAGAAACCCAATTGCATGGGGCCCTTCTGGAGGCCTCGCCATGAGGGCTCAGATTCCAGGCACAGCTTCAAAGACTAAATCACTATGTGAAAGTTGAAGTCTTTGTAGGACTTACAGACTCCTTAGGGGGAGTGTACAATACACCTGGAGGCCATACACTGAGAGAAAGAGTGGGTACCTATGAGCCAATACATAGCATAGCAGAGAGGAACAGGGGGTACCTATGGGCCAATACATAGCACAGCAGGGAGGAAGAGGGGGTACCTATGGGCCAGTACATTTATTGGCTGAGGGTGTGATCCAGACAGGTACCCCAGGGGAACTTTCACTGGTGGATTGAAGTAACCAGGCAGTAGTTCCAAGGAAGTCACACTGTGACTGAGAGGGGGTCACCTGAAGCTCCTGAGCAAGCTTTAAATGGTCCTTTTAAGGGAAGCAGCTAGAAAGTAGCCTCTGAGTGGTTATCTCTGGCCAAGAGCTAAAGCCATCAGGTTCCCTTATAATATTGAAAACTATGTTGGGGTGACATCCAATAAGCAGTTACTTCTAGTGTGAAAATTAAACTTCTGTTTAACGCTACATAAAATTATAAGCACTCACTACCTGAGGAAACTGTCCTCACAGGATCATTTGTACAGTCTTAATATGTGATGACTTGTTTCACCATAAAGAAAATAAACATCCCATCTGATTCAAATGTATGATATGTCAAGATCATTGTACTGTCATGTGTTACTAATTAAAACAAATTAAAAAAAGAAAAGAAACAACGCAAATGCTTTTCATCCTTACAGCAACCCTGTTAGTTGTGTGATCTTATTGTCTCCATTGTACAGATGTGAAAGCTGAGACTGAGGCTGAGGTATATCCCAAGATCAGACAACTAACAGGGACATGTTCCCCTCCTGTGCCCTGTGTGATCTGCTTCTAGAATCTGCTTGGTCCTCAATAAGCAAAGGATGGTGGGGGGGAGGGGCAGAAGAAACCTGAGCTGAGAGAACTGAAAGGGGAGCCATGGGCCATGACTGTCAAAGGACATCATAAAGGAAGGCCTGCTGGGGAAGGGAGCAGGCCTCTCATATTAAGCAGTTCATGGATTAATCCTTACTTGCCCCCAACCATAGTATGACTTCTACTGGAGGGACTACTTTGTATACAGTAGGAATGACTCTGGCTGGACTGCTGAACTTGTTATACTAGAGAAATTGCAATGATAACACTCCAGGTAGCAAAGCCTGCCTATAACCTTCCAGAATTCTTTGAAATGCCTATAATGCCCCATTAACATAATGCTCCAATAACATCCCAACCACTTTGGGACTTCTTAACCATTTTTTTTTTGTGCCATGAACAAATCTATTCTGCTGTTTGCTGAAGCCTATGAGTACCTTCTCTGAGTAATGCTTGTAAATGCTGAACATTTGCAACTGGCATTACAGAGAAAAGCAATTATTGAAGTGCAGTAATGAGTGTGCTAGAAATTTTAATATGATAGGAATTCTTGATTATTAATTAGCATGTAAAATAACAAAATCTGGTGGTGAGCTTAATAACTACTGATATTTTGAAGAGATGAGAGATGCAAACAGTTTCCAACCACACAGTGATTGCTATAAAAATATCTGTAATTAATGTTGGTGACAAATGAACAGGACATGTTGAACTTGTGTGGCCTGTTTGTCTACTTCCATGATTGAAGCAAATGTTTAGTTTAGTTAGAGATTAGTGAAAATAAAGGTGTAATTGTTTTCTACTAATGTTTGCAGAACCCCTAAATGGTGTCTGTTCCCTATGTTAAGAACCCTGAGCCATGTGGGGCACTCCTTCAAGTAAGTCCTATGAACAACCTCATGGGCTTTTGATTGGGCTTCTAATGAAGCTTTAGCTCAAGTTAGGGAAAATGATACCTTAAAAATATGGAGCTTTCCTGCTTGTGGTTCTTGTAGACTGCATTTATGTAGGCTTTTTTTTTCCTGTTTTTCAACACAGTGTTTATAATGATCCCCATAAACACTTGCATCATTTTGTAGGATGCATTCTTAGAAATCAGTATATTTTGTTACCATTTGATATTCTCTCTTATTTTTTCCTATTTTTTTTTGTAATATGGCTAGTGTTTAGATAGAGCATTAGTTTTTGAATATTGAACTAATAACTAAACAACCTTTTTTGGATTTATCTACCATGGAGTCACATCATTGGAAAGTGCTGATAGTTGCTTTTTCTTCTTTCCAGTTTATATGCTTTTCTTTTTAAAATTTTCTTCTGTTTACTGATAGGACTTCAGTATAATGATAACAGAAGCAGTGTTGTCTATGAGTCTTCTTCCTGATTTTAAAGGAAATTCTTCTAATATGTCCCCATTGAGTCATGTGCTGGTACCAATTTTCAGTAGTTGGCAAGAACCAACCATTAATTTTTCATGAATTTTGCAAGCCAGTTTTAAAATGTCATCATTATTTAAAATTAAATTATGTAAATGTGAAAAATAAGCCAATCATCATATTAAAATACAGGTAATCAATTATCAGAACTTACCCCTTACTGCCTTTTTTGTGGTGTCTTGCTATGACCCCTGCTCTTCAGGCTGTTTACATGCCTTCTGTGTTCATGGTGGAAATGCTATGTGGCTTGTGTATGCAAGCCTTCCCAACCCCAGGTTCAATAACTTCACACTAAGGGCTTTGAATTGGCCTTGTTGAGAATAGTTACACCATGGACAATGACAAAGGCTGAAACTAGGGGTTTTATTTTCCTTATCAGCCTGTTGTTAAATATAGGCTAATGCACTTATGACCAAGACTGGTGCAAGTTCTAGCCTCTTAAGAAAAAAAGAAAGGAGAGAGGGAAAGAAGAGGAGAAAGGACATCTTCTCCCAATGTGATAACCTGCATGTATTGTTTTTTCTGCAGACAACTGTGATGCTCCACTGGCCTCTGCCTTGCCGCGAGTATCCTTCAGTAGCTCCTCAGAGCTGTCCAGTAGCCATGGCCCTGGCTTTGCAAGTCTAAATCGGAGAGATGGTGAGTCGGCTGCTGTCTTTGCTCCTTCCTCAGAGAGAGCTTTCATCCTTAGTTATTTTCCATTCTTGTAGCTCAAAAATTAATATTTGCATTTTATCGAATTTGAAGAAATTGGATTTTTTCATGTTATTTTCTATTTGCTTTCTTTTTATTATAAATTTATAAATTATAAATAAATTATGAATCTATTTTTTGTTTTAATAGTTTTCTTCCTTATTGGTTGCCAGTAAGTGCTCATAAAGGAAATTAATCAGAAGGGAATTACTGGGGCTACTCATTATTTCCAATGATTTCTTTTTAGTTTTAGAACAGGCTATATAAAGTTACTCATCTAGTAAGCTGATGATGAAAAACTCAAATATATAAATAAGTAAATGAGCCCATGTTAGAGTCACTGGGGGAAGTCAACAGGTACCAGGGCTGCTGATGGGCAATGACCACTATCCTGGGACATCACATGGGAGAAGGCCAGGGGTAGGCTCTGCTGATAGTAGGGATTTTCTTCCTGTGCAGTGTGAAGGAAGCAGCAGGCTTGCTTTTTGGAGATGTCTTATTCTATCATAAGAATAGAATCTCCAATGTCATTGAGTAAATTACCTTTTCTGTTGCATGAAGAGTAGTTCAGAGGATTAAATCAGTGAATACAATAAAAAGTTAAGTGCTCTACAACCTTCTAAAGAGGTAGAGTGATTTTTCTGTGAGAGTGAGCTAATTAATTCAGGAAGTACAGCTTAAAATGAGCTCTGCCCTCTGTAAGTACAACCTTGTAAATCTTGGTGATGTAGACTTAGAGTTGAGTATTTGCTCCTTATAAGTAATATTTCAAGATCTGGGTTTTAAGTATAGCTTGAGTTTCTTTATCCCTTAAAAATGAAGCATGGTACTTAGTTATCAGATACATTGATAGGAAAGAGTTGATACAAGAGGAAAACCCAGAGAGTGAGGGTTGGAGACCATGCCCATGATTGTTCACTCGCATTTTTAAAAAATATAGTTTTAGTAGTATATGGACACAATACCTGTATTTATTTATCTTTATGTGGTGCTGAGGATTGAACACAGTGCTTCACATGTGCTAGGCAAGTGCTCTACCACTGAACCACAATCCCAGCCCCTCATTTTTTTTTTAACCGTGGAGAATCATTCTGTAGCCTGAACATTAGATTTCAAATATTTTCTAGCATGACAGTAAAAATATATTTTCATTGCAACCAGATTTCACCCGTTTATATTATCAAATTACCATTTTTGGCCTGGCGGTTACTCTAATATCAGGTTAGCATCTAAACTTTTCAGTGGTTTCAAGGATTATAATAACCAAATAAACACTCAATTTAATTATTTTAAAGAAGCTCAGTGGGCTTGCATGTTGTGTTTCTGATCTGCAGAGACACAAACCTGTTATGATTTAGGCTCCACTGCTGTGGATACTGTGAAGGTTATAAACATACAGAGGGATAAATCTCCAAGTTTAGGATCCAGTTAATTCCATTATATTTTATTTAAAAAGTTAACAGCTCAGAATTATGAAATGATAGTACAAAATTCATCTTATATATTCAGACTACTTTTATTGGATATTTAAATTAATTTTTTTGTTTGAGAGTAGCAATCAGCCAACGAGGTTTAGTGTTTATGGTTGCTATTCTGATTGCATGTAATGTGTTTCAATAAATATTCCTTGATATTGCTACCAGACTTCATACTCATTCCTGAAGTGTGATTTACAAAGCTCAATATATCAATATTTCCTCTGAAGGATTATCTTTGTGTGTTTTCTGTTTTTCTTGTGCATTTTATTTATTTATGTATTCATGTTGTTTTCTATTGACTTATGAAAATATGTAATAAAGTATTTCTTAGCAACACTTTTGTGACAAATAATGGAAAGGGATCTTATGAACAGTACTGAGAAGGCTGAGTAGAGAAGTCTGGGCAGGTTCAG
The DNA here is from genome assembly GCF_021218885.2 of Marmota monax. Classification (NCBI taxonomy): domain Eukaryota; kingdom Metazoa; phylum Chordata; class Mammalia; order Rodentia; family Sciuridae; genus Marmota; species Marmota monax. The sequence goes on along the minus strand of NW_026694586.1, from coordinate 89,241 downwards.
GTGTTTCTAGGGATCACAGCAGAGAGGCAGCTCCCAAAGGGCTGAGCATCATGGCCAATCATCCTGTGGCCACACTTGAGTCAGTGATTTTTATGAGTTTCCTACTGGCAGAGCAAATTATTGTAGAGATAGTAATGGATTAGTATTATCATTCAACAAAGAATTAAATATTCTTAAGAGTTTATTTACTTTTTATTTGCTATTTTTAGTTATACATGACAATAGAATATATTTTGACATATTATACATAACATGAACTACAATTTCCCGTTCTTTTGGTTGTACCTGATGTGGAATTACAATGATTGTGTATTCATATATGAAAATAAGAAAGTTATATCTGATTCATTCTACTGTTTTTTTCCATTCCCATTCTACCCTCTTCCCTTCATTACCCTTGTTTAATCCAAAGTACTTCTATTCTTCCCTACCCTCCTCCCCCCTTATCGTGAGTTAGCATCTGCATATCAGAAAGAACATTCAGACTTTGGTTTTAGGGGATTGGCTTATTTCACTTAGCATGATAGTCTCCAGTTCCATCCATTTACTGGAAAATGCCATAATTTTATTCTTGTTTATGGCTGAGTAATATTCCATTGTGTATATATACCATTTTTTAGAGGTTAGTTTTAAAATCTCTGCTCATAGTAATTCTTCTGGAATTCCCATTTAAAGCCTGAGCATGGGTTCCAGGTATACATTTAACTGAGTGACCCTGACATAATATTCTTTAGCTTTTTATACCAAGAAACATAAACTGTTGAAAAGTTAATAACTCAAAATGCCTGCCCTAAAGTTTTTAAAATTGATAGATTTTAAGAAATAAAACTTATACCTAATTAAGAAAATTAATGTCATTGGATATGGATATAAATTTATTTAAAAAATGGATTTGATTGTTCACTTCATTGCCATCAAAATTAAACTAAAATTAAGAGTTAATATGTCTCATGTAAAAGCAGATTGCTGAAATCTGCATTCTAAATATAATATTAATTTTCACTTTTTCCTTCTCAAAAAACTCCTAAGAAACTTTGTACTCCAAATTTATCCAGAAGTTAAAAATAAATAATAAGCACCCGGAAAACTATCTCCAAAAGTAGCCACATGAGCCTTTCATTTCACATTTTGCTTGTGCAGAGTCTCTAGGGTCTCTGCGATTCCAAATGCTGCTGCCTTCCAACCTCAGTGTTACCTTCTCATCCTGTCAGTCATGGAGGCTGTAGGTGCAGGCTTGAGACCAGAGCCGTGATCTTGGTAGAGGTGGTTGAAATTAACTAGGAAGAAGCATATTGAGGTTTTCTCTTTTCTGCTCCCTGCAAATGCTTACATAAATGTTCCTTTCCAGGAAAGGACTGCTCTGCTCATAACTCAGATGCTGAAATTGTGGACTCTAAAGCTGAAAGTGGCCACCTGCATGGGAGACCCCATTGGAGACTGGAAATTGTCAACTGCTTTGATTGAAACTCAAAGTGGCAGTGAGAATGTGGTATCATTTATTGCACAACAAAAGTAGATGGAGACAAATGGAACTGACTGACTTGTTCCTTTTTCCTTTTAATTCTCAACCTTACTAGTGCTGAGCCATTGGGCATGTTTCCACAGAAATACACTGTGCTCATCTATTGATGGAGCCAGGAAAATATTTGCCTAATACTTCCAATATTGTTCATTGCTGTGCATTTTAGAAACTCTTGTTAACATTAAGATACTTATTTCTCACTTCCATACATTTAGTAGTATACCTACTATTATGGACATCAGGAAGATAAGTAAGAAAATAAAAATGATTAGATTGAGGAAAATGTTTAGATTTGTCCTGAAGATACTAAATAGCTTCTTATAATATGGGACTTGACTATTTGAGTTCTCCTGTTTCCCCAGTAGTATATGATATAAAATTAATTGGCTTTTAATCGAAGAATGTTTTAAAAAACTTAAAAGAGTAGATAATAATTAAAACTATCTGAAAGTATGTCAACTCCTGATATAAATCAGAATGTTGCTAAATATTCAATGCAAATCTTTCCCTCACATTTTTTTCACAGAACCTAGTTTTTTTATACAGAGAAGTTTTTGCCTTTCCACATCAGATGCTTAATTCTGTTTATTTGGTCTTTCTAAAAAAAATTAAATCTATGAGGGCCAAGAGATGTTCTGTTTTTAAACTACCATTGTTTTCCTGAAAAAAATTAAAAAACACACACACACACACAAAACCTTGCAGATGCACCATGGGTGTGAAGTGCTGTGGACAGGTCAAAGGTAAAATGGGTGTTTTAAATATGTCCATGTACTGGTGCACAGAGCCCTGTCTTGGAAGTACATAGCTTTATTTAGTCAGTTTCTATGCAATGCAAAATGGTAGCATGTGTGATGAAAAGCTCTGAATCAGCCCTGTAGTCATCACATGGAAGGGATGCTGCTCTGGTTCTTTCCTGCTCCTTCTCTAGCTTCAGAGCCTCTATATTCTACGCAGAGCCTAAGTTACCAGATGAGACAAATGGAATGAACCAGCCAAGTTCATCCATGTTCATCCGTGTCTTCAGTGTTGTCAAGCATCCTTCAGGAGGCAGTGTTAGGTGTGACTTTGTCTACCAACTATAAAATTACCTCCAGAATCCGGGCTCTGGTAGACTCAGTTGCCTTCTTTGGAGGGTTAATTAAATCTATGAGGGCCAAGAGATGTTCTCAGGTAGATGGTAGATGTTTTCAGGAATGCTCAGATTTCTTATTGCTGTTCCTTTTTCTTTGGAAGATGGTTTTGGGATGCACAGGACAGTCTCCTGCCCTGGTGGAACTGTATGATAGGAGGAAATGTCAGGGTATGTCAGCTCCTCATGTTGGTCCTTGACTCTTGCTGTGTGCTGAGGGAGTTTGCCTGACTTTAACCCTGAAGACTAGTTGATTTCTGTTCCTAAAGCTTGTGGCAGACTTCCTAAGTGTTCCCAGGGAGTAGTCATCATCCTATGCTGAATGTGTCCTATGTCACTTCACTTCTTGTGATGGTGTGGCCTTCCTCAGGTCTGTGAGTCTTGTTTCTGGCTGAGCAGCAAGTCAGGGCCTTGATTATGTATATTTTGCTCCTGTCAAGTTGACCTGTGTATATTCAGATTCAGCTCAATTTTTGTTTCCTTTTGATGACCTCTTGGGAATTCTGGGTCACTGTGAGGGAGTGGAAAAAGTAATGATGGGTTTTGTACTGGCAGGTTAGGCTCAGAACTGACCTATCAGTTCCACCCACAGCTCAGCTGCCACAACTAGTCACTTTGCCCCATGAAACCACAGAGGGCATGGAAGAAGGATGCTTTACATGGCTAAGAAGTGGGAAACCAGGAATTTAAAATTCTCTGACTTGGCATGGTACATCTTATGGTTTTACTACTTTACCATTGTGTGAAAGTGATATAACTGTACTTTGAATTTTGTATTTTAAGTTTTCCATGGGCCATGTGATCAAATTATAAGGGTAAACAACCATAGCCTACAGTATATAGTGGTATTTGATTGGTTAGGTGTATTCAATGCATTTTCCATTTATAATATTTTCAAATGATGGGTTAGTCAGGATGTAATGCCATGGTAAGTTGAAAAGTATCAGTATTTGGCAAAGAGTGGTAATGGCTGATGACTACCTTACCCCTACAAGGTGATATCCCTAAATTCCACATGGAAGCCAAGCAAAAGCCTGCCTATGCTTTTCACATATTCCTCTCACTTTTCTGATCCTCTGGGGCTTTGTTCCTGAGCAAGGATTGTGGATTATTGTTCCACCATGTGATAGGCAGTTCCTATTCCTGCTCAGCAGGAAGTCATCACATCCTATTTTCATCTTTTCTGAGTTGTTCTTTACTCTCCCTGGCTTCTCATGGGCTTGAATGTATAATGATCTCTTGCAAATGGCATTAACTAAAGGAATGAAAAATAAATGACCTTATTTCAAAGTTATTTCTGTGTATATAATCTGCCTGGTCCGTGTATCATGATGGCCACCATTTTGCCATGAAAGTTTTCCATTTATGTAAGAGTAAGTAGTACTTAAGGCTTACTTGGTACCTTCCCAAATGGTTTTTTGAGCCCTTCTTAGGACTAACCAAATTTTATCAAAATTTGGGTAGCAAATTCTACTCTTTTCCCTTTCAAAATAACTATTATAACTTCTTATATCATTCATGGTACACTCTGAGGTATGTTGAGTTTATTAGTGTGTACCCTTGAAGTGCACCATGATGTCTTGCTTCACTTAACGTGTTTATAAATGAACTGCCTGTTTCTATGGAGTTGTATTTTGCCTATGGCCTTACATGCTTTCCATCCATGCACACACAACTGCATAGCCTCTTCCGGGTAATGAGAGTTTGCCCCTTTTTTTCTGTTCAGGGATCCTGGTAAAAGTTCCACCATCTGAGATGGCCAAAGGGTGAGGTTGAATTAGCAACCTTTCATGAGGCAGCTGGGTTTACTAACGTATATGCATCCCAGTAAAAATCAAAGCATTTGGGATCTTGAACAACAGGTCTAATTTGCAGGATTGAAGATGCTCCAGACATGAAATATGTCAGACTGCTCTGAGTGTTAGTGGAGACCTTACTGAATGGGGACTACAAGACTGTTTCTGGGACTCCCTCATCTGTCTTCCCTATAATTCTTACAGTTGGACTCCTGTGATGTTGCCATGTTTCTTCCACAGAAGTCAAGTCAAATGAACTTTGTTGGGACATTCTATGCCACACTGATGGGATGAATATCTCTACTGGGAATGTTCCTTTGTCACGGGTATTCACCATTTGTGATGCTTGGACCTCCTCCATTTTGCATGTGTATTAGAGCACTGCATATTCCTATAAAGGGGAATCTACATGTGCCTCTTCTCTCCCAAGGCTTTCACAGCACATTTGCCAATTGCAATGAATTAACCAGTCATAACATCTTTAGGGAAAATGTTTTTTCTTCAATGGGATTTCTTTCCCAGAAGCATTTGGCTGACTGAGCAGTAACCAATGGATGGAAAATTGAGTTCTCATGGCATTATTTCTGAGGATCTCATTCTGGTATTTCCTGATGTGGTCCTACATTTATTCTAAATTTTGAAAAATGAGTTACTTACTCAGTTTCTTAAGAACAGTGATAATCCCTAGGAAGTGGGTGAGGTGCCTTGCCTCCTGCCTTTCTGGGCAAATTCCTAATTGTCATGGGGGCATCAAGGGAGATGATGTTGTTTTGACCCTCCTATGTGACAGTCTGAAATCTTATCTATTGAAGTAACTCAAGGGAACTCTGGAAGATGTATAATGATGCTTTCATTGAATCATTGGATCTCTGAACAACACCTCAAAAATGTGAAGACCCACATGATAAAATCAGAAAGCTTGGTGGCTCACCTTATCATAAATGAGATATTGTTTGTTCATTTTGTTCCTGGGCTTGCTGGACAATTCTATTTTTATTTCAAATGTGAGAAAGTAGCACTGTTGTCTTACAGTTAGTCAATGCAAAACTTCCAACCACTAAGACCTGAAAGCACCAGGTCACCACAGATCTTTGAGATGTCGATCGTGCCTCTCTGGCCTCTTTTACAACTGCTCAATAGTGCACATGAGAAAAATGGATTAACATTCAGTAGTAATAGGTTTTTGTTTATGTAGGAAGAGCTACAGAAGTGAATGTCAAATTCCAAAGAGCTCTGAAAGTTGTCCCTGGGGATGCTGCACACAAAACTTCAGGAAGCCAGTGGTGACCTCTCACAATGTGTTCCCACGATAGGCTCCTTTTGCCCACTACACAAGGTATCAGTCACTGAAATGAGTTTTGTATAGAATAAGAGTTTATCCTCAATTTGGCCAAGCATGGAGGTGGGATACCCAAGTCCCAAATCTGCCTCCTGGAGGATAGGGTTTGGGGATATTTATGGGATAAAGAAGCAGGGTATTTAAGGTGTGGGTGAACATGATTGGAGTTCAAGTAATCAGTGGATTTCACTGGTGTAATCAATCTTCATGGCCTCTCCTGGGATGCATGTTCAGAAAATGGCAGCATTAGCATGATCTGAGGGTGGAGGTTTGGCTTCCTGACATCAATAGCCCACCCATTACACAACTGCACAGGCCCCTTGGCAGAATCCTTATTTTCAACAAAAATAGCCTTCACAAGCCTGAAAAGTAAGTAACCTAGGTAGCCATTATCATTATAACTCCAATATCAGAGGTTCTAGTTCTGCAGGGCTAGTAGGAGACTTAATAGTATTTTGCTAAGCTGAGTGTCTTTCAGAATTAGTGATTTTTAAAGTTAACTAAGAAAGTAACTAAGGAGGAAGCGCAGGTTCTCAAAGTCAGAGAAACAAAAGTACGAAGGGTTGATTAGTATAAAGGAGACTGGGTCAGCTGTGTCTGCTATTGGCTACTAATTGTCAAAATCAGGATTCTTTCTTCCCTTGGAGTCTTCCAGACAAACTCTTTCAGAGGATGGTCAAATTCTTGAGAATAAGTGGGGTTGAGGGTAGGTGATGGGCCTTGATGGAGCTTTTGTTGCTTCAGAAGATACATATTTACCATCTTAAGCCCTTCTATTATTTTACTACATGCCCAGGGGGTGATTATGGCCCACCCACCAAAGGCTTGGTTTTAAATGCACTTATATTTCTTCAATATTACTGACATTTAATGAACATCTCAGATTGACCAATATAAATGAATTTTGAATTCATTTTTGAGTTGCTTAATTGCAAAGCCACTACAGAGTGCTTCTGAATTTCATAAGGAATTGTTTTACAACTAGGTGTCTGGGTGTGATTTTAAATTATAGATGCACTTTTTGGAAAACTGCACACCAGGTAGACTTCTGGAAAATTTTAGGAAGCACAGGAGAAGGGAGTCAGAGCACACATAGATGGGTCTAGAGGCAGGATTCTGCATTTTTTATACCCTCATAGCCAGAAAGCCTGCATGTAGATAACTGGAATTATTTCCAAGGAATTAAAGCTAAGACAAATGCTTTATTAGATCCCCCTCAGCAAAGTAGGCAGGGTCATGTGCAAAATCTCAGGGTGTAAAGCCCAGAGATCTCTGAGGTGGTGAACAGGGAGCATGTACAGTGCTGCCTGTGTCTTCCCTGGGAACACTGCCTGCTTTCCTTACCTTCTCCCAATTCACCCTAGTCATCTAGAATGTCTAATGAGACACCTGTGAATTCAGATGCAGTTAAGTGAGGAAAGAAACAGAGCTGGTTCTTATGCCATTAGAAACAATGTTAACAGTGACCTGGGGGGAAACTTACCTTGGCAACAATTCCAATTTAGCATTTATTTGCTTGACCTCTGAATGACCTGAACATCCTTGGATCTTTCAGGTCACATTAGCCACTTGACATTTCTTTGCTCTGGTGCTTGTTAAAATTTGAGGAAGACATGCACCGATTTTCACCTTTCACCTTTAAGTATTCCTCTGTGCACAAAGCTGACATTCTGACACTCATTAGGACAGTGTATACTCAGGATCCACCAGAGCAGTGGTCAGTGTTATCACTATCTGTGGTCCGAGTAATGAAGGCAGGGAGGGTCCTAGGCTTGTTACATGCTTGTGCTAGTTTTGTTTTCTTCATTTTCTCATCTTCTTCTCCAATTATTCAGCATTTTTGAGTCATTTCCTGAGTACTTGCTAGTAAAAGTGGCAGGTGACTGATGATTTAAGTCATGAAGAGGCTGCAGACGCAGCACTTGGTGTGACCTCTTGCTGTAATTGCTGTGAGGGCAGCAATACCTGCCACAGGCAGCCTGATTGACTTCCAATGTGTGGAGGGGAATTACCAGGCACTTCACACATCTTCTTATTGGATCTTCATCCCAATCCTAAAAAACAAAAACAAAACAAACAAACAAAAAACTTATCCCACTTTTCTTATAGGGGAATGGATGTTTTTGTGGCTGGTGGCTTCCCAGATGTTAGGACCTTGCTGTGTACAACTGGGAATATTATTCTTGAGAATAACTGGGGTTAAGGGTAGGTGATGGGCCTTGATGGAGCTTTTGGTGCTTCAGAATATGTTTTTTATTTGTATAAATAGTGAGGTTTTTGTTGTTGCTGCTTTTTTAAGAATTTTATTTATTTAGCCAAGTTTTCTGTGAAGGGGCTGAGGCTGGAGAGGAGGGGCCAGTGGACAAGCGGTCTATGCTGTCAGCAGTGGGAGAGCTGTGGCAAGGGGCACCTTTCTTGTGGGTTCAGGATTAGTCACTATGAAATGGTAATTGAGAACTGCTGGGCTTCATTTCAGGGGCTATGGGTTCCTTTGTGTTCTTTACCAAAGATTTGCTGTGTTTGATAATGCAGGCTGATCAGTTTTAAGAACTATTGGTGTTATATCCCTAGTTCTCTCTTTTTTTTTTTTTTTTTTTAAATTTTGAGACAGGGTCTTGCTAAGTTGCTGAGGTTGGCCTTGAACCTGTGATCCTCCTACCTCAGCCTTCCCTACCCCTAAACAATCTATCCATGTTAGTTAGTAGGGGGCTGCCCTCAAGTCCAGCCCTTCTAATTAGTGTCTTGGTTTGTTTTATTGTTGGGCAGGGGTGGTCTCACATACTGTCTCAAGCTCCCTAGTATTCCCAAAGTTAGAGTTTGTATATTCCCCATTCTTTCTCTTCAACACTTCATTAAATTTTAGAAAAAGCACCATCCACCCCAGTACTGTGGACAGTGAGCATATGTAGAGGACCATCAGCGCAGTGTCATGGCCTGCAGGAATCTGGGGTTTATCTGTGAGTATATTCCTGCTGACATGATTGCCTTATGGCAGGGGGCATTCTGAAGTTTCATTACTTTATCTGGGAACCCAGGTGATCAAGTAGCTTCATTTGTATATTAGCAGCACCTCCTCCCCAAGGTTAAAGGATATGAAATGTTCAAGGTCGATCCAGTGCAGATGTTGAAAGCTGGCCTGCAGGGATGGGGCTGCTCTTGAGGGAGAGGCTGGACCCAGGGTTACATGTGGGAAACATGCTGATATTTTTCATTTGGCTGTGCTTCTCTACATGAGTTCCCATATTAATTATGTTTCCTGGTTTCCAGAGGGAATGAAAAGGTCAAAAAGATGGTGACATGAAAAAAAAAAAGAATTGTATCATTAATATGTTCTTGAGAACTTTAATACTGTTGTAGGGACAGATGAGGCAAGGCACCAAAGATAGCAGGAAACAGTTTTATTTGGCTGCAGCCAGGTTCAGAGGGTACAGTTTTCGCTATAATCAATTAATCCCCTGAACCCTGAGGTCAGGTACTTTCAGAACTTTATACCCAGCATGGAAGTGGAGGGGCTCAGAAGTTCACAGACTGCAGAAGTTCACATAAAGCAGCTTTTTCTGGGCTGGGGTTGTGGCTCAGTGGTAGAGCGCTTGCCTCGCATGTACGAACCACTGGGTTTGACTAACAGCACTGCATATAATTACATGAATAAAATAAAGGTCCATCAACCTTTATTTTAAAAAAAAGAAAAAGCAGATTTTTCCTTCACTGTTTTGGGCAAGTTAACCCTTCAAGGACAACACCGGAGAAGGGGAGAGCTCTCTGCCCCCCTCCACCCACCCCTGTTACCATGGAGGCCAACTGGTAATTTCTCTTATCTTAGAAATGTAGACATCTCTGTAAAGCTCCAGCTCAAGGCCGGAAGCTGTGTTAAAGAATTTGTCTTTTTTTTTTTTTTTAATCTCATTTTGCATTTGCAAACACACTTTTCAAACTACTATACTGGATAAATATTTGTGAGAAACTAGGAAAAGGGGTGTTCAGCCCCTGGAGTGCTGATCTCTTCCAGGCCAGTGGCCAAGTAAAAAAGAGGAATAGGAAAATAGGAAGTTTACCTATATTGAACTCTTTTGTAGAGACTCTTTTGCTGATAGTTCTAAAATCAATTATGGTGAAGATTCCTGGAGAAGTTTAGTTAAGATTTTCTGTGGAGAAGGGGGTGCCACTACAATACTAACTAGTAGGAGCTAGAACACAGGAAAGTTAATAGTTTTTCAGTGGTTTAAGTGAGTCATCTAAAATATCAAATATAGAAATTTTTAACATAAAAGAATCAACAATACTTAATTTCTGACATTTTAAAAACTAGCTACAAAATCAGGAGCTGTTGCAGCAGGAATGTTAGTCAGGATTGTCAGTTAAGTCTCAAAAGTCTCAGAGCAAAAATTATATCAGAAAGTCCAACAGACTGTGGGACTAGGCAGGAAGGCACTGAGTGATAACCTACCTTCTCATGAAAAGCAAAGGCTGAGAATATGTCACAGGCTGGAGGCCTCTAAGGAGACAGGATGATGGCATTTAATGTAGGATCCTGGAGTAGATCCTGGAATAGAAAAAAGGATTGAGTGGAAAACTCAAGCAATCAAAATAATTTGAGGCCTTGTTAATAACACCGTTCTACTGAACTCCTAAAAGTGATTATCCCATCATGAGACTGTTGCTGAGAGCAGATTTTAAGTCTTCTTACCACAAAAGAGTTAGTATTGTTGTAAAATGTTAATTATATGTGTTAACTATATATATATGTTATATGATTAGCTATATATATATATTAATTACATGGTGTAGCCACTCTACCATGTGTGAATATGCCAAAATGTGTGGTACACCATAACTATATGCAATTTTTATTTGTCACTAAAAGAATAATAATATTGTTCCAATGTTAGTACCTTAGTTTTGATTAAAGAGTCCCGGGGAAACTAGTTAAAAAAGATACGGAAATTGCCTATACAATCTTTGTATTTTTTCTGTAAATTGAAATTATTTCAAAATAAAATATAGAAAATGCACTACAGGACAGCCATAATCATAGCTGCTTTGAATTCCAGATCAAAGAAAAAGACTGTGGTTAGGAAAATTTTGAATATTTGAACAAAAGAGGAAATCCTAGAAGGAACCTGGGTTTAACGATTAGTAAGCTTTATATTTTCCTGGAGGAATATGAATGTAGAGCTGTGTATGGAGGACACAGCCAAGAGGCAGGGGTCTGAATGTTCCCACCTGTACCTCCAGGAGTCCTGATGCAGGTATCAGATCATCCCAACTCCTGCCTCCTAAGCAAATCTAGTGTATAATGAGCTGACACATCTAAAAAAAAAAAATTAACAATGTATGCAGTTAAAAACTGTCAGACAATACTATTAGAGCCTTGACTTAGGAATGAGTATTGGGAGAAAGTTAGGAAAAAAAAAGCATTTTTTTTTCCCCATTAGGGATCATTGACAAGATATTGCCATTTTCTAGATATTATTATAAAGATAATGATTTTAAAGCTTATTTCCAAATTTTCTTAATTACATATTAATTTGAAAATCAGAAAACCCAATAAGAAAAATATAAATCTAAGTACATGGGTTCCTCAACTATAGATCTATAGATTCAAGCAACCTCCAATCAAAAAAAAATAATTCTGAATATGACACATTTTTTTTCTTGTCATTTCCTCACAATGATACTGTATCATAGCTGTGTATATAGCATTGTATTATATTAGGTATTGCAGGGAATATAGAGATGATTTAAAGGATATAGAGGGCTTAAAGGACATAGAAGGTAGTTTGTATGCAAATACTACATCATTTTATATAATGTACTTGGAATTTGGTATCCAAGGGGGTCCTGGACCAAGTCCTTGGTGATGATTATGTACAGTTGTGCACACCTCATATTTATGTTAAACTGCAAGAACAAAATACATCAATAGTATATCCTCAGGCACCCCTAATTTTCTATTTTGATAGGCATTAGACACAACAAAGCACAATCATTTCTTTTCTGCTCTGTTGTCTTGAATGACTGGGAAATTCTTTGTCCTTCCAGACAGTAAAGGTATCACTTGCTATGTGGGGCTCTCTCTAACCTTCCCGACTCGCCCCTCAGAACTCTTCTGCATAGAATTCTCCTCCAATTCTGCATCATCCACCCTCCACTGCACTTTATTTCAAATTGTTCTTGAGATATCTATTTGTTCTATGAATCTGCAAGCACCTGAGTGCTTCACGCCATAACCATCTTACTATCCCAGCCTTCAGCACTGCTTCCTGGTACTGGGGATCCAGGATTAAGGTTTTCTAGTTGTACTATAGTATGGATATTTTTCTTCATGCCCAGTAAAGGGGAAATCATGCATAAAGGCCAGTAAAGGCAAGAGTTCCAGGGAACCTTGATGTGCTGTCCAAATCTGTGTTGAGTTGATTCTTTCAGTTTCTCCCCATATTAGCAATGAACTAGTGAACACTTGAGAGCCAGAGTTTAAGAACTACAGATCACCCTTCCTGTGTTCTTTATTGTGTGTATAACTATGAGGTAGTATATATTCTATAGTTTGAAATAATGATTTTTATGTTTAATTGATGTTTAATTTAAACATTCTTAATAAACTTTTTAAAATTTTTATTTGAAGTACAAAGAGCCAGTGTGCTTTCTTTCACTGGGTTGATGTGCTGGGATAATCCATTCGAGGAAGTTCACTTAGTCCAACTTAATGAAGCCTAAATTCCTTGTGTTCAGTATGTGGTGCCACATATTGAAGCTATTATTTCCAGATCAGAGTGAGAACCCTGGTTGAATTTTACTAATGCCTCCACTAGAGCTGCTAGGGACTCATCTTGCTTTCAGGGGTGCAATGAGGCAAAATGCTGGATTTTAAATATACATTTTTCTTATTTCCATTTCCACGAAAAGGAGCTGGTGGCTGGACTCCACTTGTGTCAAATAAATACCAGTGGCTGCAGATTGACCTTGGAGAGAGAATGAAGGTCACGGCAGTGGCCACCCAGGGAGGATATGGGAGCTCCGACTGGGTGACCAGCTACCTTCTGATGTTCAGTGACAGCGGGAGGAACTGGAAACAGTATCGACGAGAAGAAAGCTTCTGGGTATGTTCCTCTGTTCGGAAATATGGTCTGTCAGAGTATAAATTTTGCCAGTTGCTATGGGTTGGTGCAATCTATCATACCAACTACAGAAATAGAGCCTCCAAAAGCATTTGAACAAGCTTTCAAGTGCATGAAAGACACAGTGGCTTTAAAAAACACATTGCCCATGTTTAATTAATGAAATAAGTAAAAGGAGAACAGGTTTGTAATCCAGCTAAATACTGAGAATGTCATCTCATTATTCCTTTAAGTCATGTAAAGTCTAAGAATCCAGAAGTCACATACAATCCATTTTTATTCTTGTTCAGTTACACAGGAATTTACATTGTCTTAGCATCATTAAATCCAATAAATTCATTCTTCTGTGACCTCTGATAAACTGAGGTTTCCAATAAGCAGAACACTTAAAAATACATATAATGGAGAATCTCCCTATGGAGCATGTGTTCAGGAACCTAGGTGGCCCTTGTCATTCGTGGCCTGTAGGACTATTTGAGATTACTGTAAATCAAAGCTATTTTCAGTTATTTAAAATGATATAAGTGCCATATATTTTTTAAAATTTCTGTGTACATGTCCATGCTCCTTTTAGAGGATTTAAATTTTGTTTGCGTAACTTTTTGATTATTCCAGTAGCTCTAGTTTATTATAGACTTAGTACTTACTAGGTTAGTCACCCTGTGCTCTGAAAGACAGGCTCTAAAGGGAGAGTGTTGGAGCTCTCAACACAATACCTGTACCTGGTTTGTGGAACACCCAGTGCAGTGTGGACTAAGGAAGGTTTGTCAGAAGCAGAAGAAATTGCTTTTTATTGAAAATACAGTTTAGGTGGTTGCCAGGGGCTGGGTGATGGGAGAAGGGACAGATAGTGTTAAGTGAATACAGAGTTTTTGTTTGGGAAGATGAGAAAGTTCTGGACATGGGTGAAGGAGACAGTTACAGAGCAGGGTGAATGGAGTCATGCAGCAGAACTGGAGGTTGAAAACAGCTAAAGTGGTGAAGTTTATGATAATGTATAATTTGTTACAGTAACAAGATGCATAGTTTAGGTTTGTTTAATACAGGCTAAGAATATTGGATAACTTTCCCCCTCAATCTCCATGGCAAGAGGAAAGATGTTAGCTTAAAAGCCACTACTTCTTAGCACTTTGCTTATGATAAGGCTAGAAGGCCACAATGATCATAATCCTGGGGTAACAAATTGCCCTTAGTAGAATTATAAAACTCTGTTACTTATTATATGGAAATATCTCAGAAACTCTTATTAGCTTGCAATAAATGTTGGTGTTAATTGAATCAAGAACTAGTTCTCTAACAATAGATGAAAGAGCACAACAGGGTGGGATTTGTAAGAAATTTTGCTACTGGCCTTGAAACAAATGCCAGGTATATGATTAGAAGTAGATATTAATGTTGAGCTAATTCAAAGAAAACCAAGTCCATGGCAGGTTTGAGATGAACATTGATTAGGAATGAGTAACATGGTTGGGGACATAACTTAGTGGTAGAACTTAACATGTTTGAGGCCCTGGGTTTAATTGTTGCCTGCACTGGGTGGGAAAAAAAGGAGCAAGAGTTAAAACTTAATGAAGAATCTGTGAATATAGAAAACTAAATACAGCTTTTTCATCTTAGATAAGTAATAGCTAATGCATGCTAATTCTTTGTTACATTAAATCAGGATTGTGTTTTTAACCCCACCACGCAATTAAATGACTGAGAAATGGTGAAAATTCTTATTTTTCACTTAAGCCAGAGGGAAGCCACATCTAAGTGTCACCATGTGCCATTTTGATTTCTGGCAAATTTACCATATTAATAAGTTAATATTATAAGGAACAAAGTTTACCCTAGGTCACCTGTAAGGGCAAGGAGTCAGTTACTCTGTGATTTAGGCTGGTTTCTAATGGGTGTCTCTGGAGAGCCTTATTTGGAACAAAACAACTCTGAAGGCAACTTAATAGTTTTGCAGGCAGCGCTTTCCTTTCCCTACCCCACCAAGCTTAGGGAGAAATAGTGTCAAGAATATTTGCATTCATGGTGGTTCCTCTGTAAATGCTTCTTGAATTAATGGATTAACTTCTGTAATCATAATTTGGATTCATATTTCAGAATCCATTGAAAATTGGGATTGATTTTGGAAGTTGATTTTTTAAAAAATTATGTGAAGTATAATTGCCATATATGATGAAAAGAATAAATTTGAAAATATAATTAATTTTAGGTGACAGTATATTGACCAAGTACCCTGCATTCTTTTTCTTTTTTGATGTTCTCAAAATTATAAAAAGTTGATAATGATGTAGTAAGCACATGAAAATATTTCGATTTTCAAATGCTTCCTATTAAATGATTTTTAAAAATAAAAATGGGGAGGATTATTAATACCAGACCATATGTGTGAGGATGGTGCTTCCCACCTCTGTTCTTGGCCAGCACTATGTGTTTAGGCTGTGTGTAGAGTGGTGTCAGGAGCTGCCTGCTCTTGCTCCCAGGGAGCTTACCCAGACACACTAACTTTGCTCCCTATATCACCAGCACTGCATGGAGTGTGCTTGGTAATAAAATGTTTGCTGAATTAAGAGATGGGTAAAACCTATCATTATTGATCCCCAGACCCAATTAAGCCCCCTCCTATTCTGCCTTTCTCTTGATATTTGCCTCAGCTTTATTTGTCTTAGAATCCAAGTGTAGTTTTTCTCCTTGCCTGTATTTTGAGCTTCTTTAAGACAATGCTTGATCCTCTTGGCTATCGTTTGATGGTATAGTCCCCTATCCCTATATTTGGAGATAAGAATCAAAGTTATGGTCTAAACTAAAGCAATGGGTTCACTCTTTGGTGAATGTAAAACCAGTAAGCACACCAGGAGATAGAAGACTGAAGGAAGATTTATCACTTGCATCATGTCTAGAGAGCACTCAGGATAGCTCCCACAGCAGCACCTCCCCAAAGGAGGAAAGAGGCTTTTGCTGGGAAAACTCACATGCACGAGTGGGCTATTCTTGAGCATGTTCCTTCAGAGATTGTGCTTCTTAAAACATTTCTGGTAATGCCTCCTGGGCAGAGAAGTTAATATTATAAGGAACAAAGTTTACCCTAGGTCACCTGTAAGGGCAAGGAGTCAGTTACTCTGTGATTTAGGCTGGTTTCTAATGGGTGTCTCTGGAGAGCCTTATTTGGAACAAAACAACTCTGAAGGCAACTTAATAGTTTTGCAGGCAGCGCTTTCCTTTCCCTACCCCACCAAGCTTAGGTAGTCTCTAAAAGCCCCTGCCTCCCAGCTACCAGTATCACCAGGTGGGGACTTTAGGTGTTAATCACAGTGGTTCTGCCCTCAAGAGTGGGATTAATGCCTTATAAAAAAGCTGGATTAACTCTCTGGGTTCTTTCCCTTCCAACTCTGCAGGAGGGCACACTTTCATTGAGGTGCAGGGCTTCCCCAGACACTGAATCTGCTGGCAAATTTACCATTGAAAATTTACCATTAAAAAAAATTCCTTGTGCTGGGAGTGGTGGCACACTCCTGTAATTCCAGTGGCTTGGGAGGCTGAGGCAGAAGGACTGTAAGTTCAAAGCCAGCCTCAGCAAAAGTGAGGTGCTAAGCAACTCAGTGAGACCCTGTCTCTAAATAAAATAAAAAATGGGGCTGGAGATGTGGCTCAGTGGTCAAGTGCCCCTGAATTCAATCCCTGGTACCAAAAAAAAAAAAAAAAAAAAAAAAAAAAAAATTCTTTGTATTAGTTACACTTTTTATCAGTGAGAAAAATATGCATTTATTAATATTGTCATTGAATTGGTTTTCTTTTGCTGCTGTTACAGTGACCTACAGTCAGTGGTTTCATACAAAACACAATTATTAGGTCATAGCTGACATAGGTCTAATGTCTGGGTGAATGTTGGTGAATTCTATGTGTAGATGTCAGCAGGGCTGGTTGTTTTGCTTGCCTGTTTCTTTTGCTGAGGCTCTGGAGAAGAGTTATTTCTCAAGCCCTAGAACCTTTCCCAGGTTCACTGCTTCACTGGGAGGGATTCCAGGGCTCAACATATGGTCCTATCCTTGGGTCTGATTTACTGCAGCTCGGAGCACAAACCAAAGTTAATAAAGGCAAGAAGCACCTGGGGCAGGAGCCTGAGACCAGCATGAGCTTCTGATAGTCCTCTTTTCTTGTGGCCCACTGGAAGTACTTCATTCCTCTGTAAGTGGGTAATGAAATCTGACCTCCAGGGAAGGTCATTATCATTTTGGGGGAACAAGTCATATTGGAAACCTCTGCCTCGCACATAAACAAAATGGATTTCCAGAAGGAAAGAGGTGTTGAGTGTCAACCACCCTAATTTTACAAACTGTTCATTCAGGACTAGCCAGCCACCCTCATCCTCAGGGTAGTGGGAGTGGTTTCAGATGCCGCTAGACAGAACTGCTCTGCCACCTCTCCTGTACTACTCACTTTGGACTGGACAACCGTCACTCCGTGCAGTTGTAGGTCTGTGGCCGCCAGTGGTGTGGCAGGTCTCTCAGCTCTAAGTGTTCCCCTATTCCTTCTCCTTTCCTGGTGGCCCCTCCACAAGTGAATGGTGGAGACCCTTGAATGGTATAGATCTTGGGTCCTTCTGCTGCATTTCCTTTTCTTCTTGTGCTAACAGCTAGAGAAAGTTTTCTGCTCATAGGCTTAGGCTGGATCAACATGATCATCCAGGGTTACCTTTCCAACTTCAGTCATGTGTAAAAAATCCCTTTTTCTGTAGTTGTCTCATATTCACATTTTTTTACACATTAATGAATAGATATCTGTGGGGCCATTCTGCATGCCATACCATATTTACACATCCTGATTGTTGTTGTTTTATTCCTGCATTTCGTTTGCTTCCTACAAAACAATTTCTGCTGGACCTTAAGATACAAATATTGTATGAAATAATTTCGAAATGATACCCAAGCACCTGCTCAGGGTTGGTGGGTGGGGATGACTGGATGCTTGTCACTGGCTTAAAGCCTTGTTGCTCTAACCTGTATCCTAGGAAGAAGACTATGTATTTACTTCCTCCCTGGGATGTGGACTTTCTCATATTTTATAATAAGGCTCAATTAAGTACTTATTCTCCAGCCTCAGAATATTTCGGATACTCTCTCTGTCCTAATTTTTTTTTCATGTGGTCCTATCTATGTGCTGTGCTAACTTTATATACAACTGCATGCCAATAATTTCTCATCCACCCCCCCCCCCAAAAAAAAAAAAAAAAAACTATTGGGAAGGATGTATCATAACTTCAGCTCCTTACTGGAATGGGGCACTATTAATGGCCTTTATTCCTGCTACTTGGGCAGGTGTTCCTATGCTTTACAATGTTGCCTTTGGGATGTATTAATTGGTACATAAACACAATATATGCCTTTCTAAATGCACGAAAATTCCAAAGCTGACACCTGGCTAGTCACAGTCTGTAGTTAATAGGTTTAGACCTGTAGGACCCTTATGCAAAGGGACATTTTTTTTTTTTTTTGTAAAGCATTTTTTTTTTATTGGTGTTCTGTTTCACATTGATTTTTTTTTTTTCCTTGAGGAGTGACTTCTTTCATGGCTGAACTGCATTTATAGCTGAAAACAAAGAAATAAATTGAACATATTCAAAATTACTGTTCCAAAAGGAAGAGGTCTTTTTATGTGAGGGAAATTTAGAAATGTGTCTGAAGTTATGGGTAAGCCTACACCTTCTAATATCAAGAGACACAGTATGTCTTAGGGCATTCAAGCTCATTTGATGTATAGACTGAATGTCCTCATCTGAAATGTTGTTTAAACAAAGTCAGATGAGCCATATGGCAGAGAAGTCACGTTTCCTAGAATGTGTGACTTTTTTTCTTATTTTTTACTAGAAACTTGGTTTAAAAAGTTGCCTTATTTCACTGATCCTTCTTTATTACATTTTGCAAGTTTGCAGAGATTTCTTTTTCTCCTCTTCTTCCTTTCCTTCTCTTCCTCCTCCTTCTTTTTTTTTTTTTTTAACAAATTGAAGGCTTATAGTAATCCTGTGCTGAAAAATTCAGTAGGCAACATTTTTTTCCAACAGTGTGTGCTTACTTCTGGTGTCTGAGTTATATTTTGGTAATTCATGCAGTATTTCAAGCTTTTTCATTATGATTCCACATGTAACATCAATCTGTGGTCTTTGGTATTACTATTGTAATTGTTTGGGGGCACCACAAACTACTCATGAGATGGTGAACAAATGTGACCTTTGTTCTTATTCTCCATCAACTGGTATTCCTCATCTTTCCCTCTCCTTGGGCCTCCTTATTCTCTTGAAACAAAAACATATTTAAATTAAGTGGTAATAATTCTGATAATAATTCATGCCAATAATATTAGCAATACCTTGTATTTATTGGGAATTTACCACATAACAAATTATATCCTCATTTTTGAAAAAACTTGGCATCATTTGTTTACAAATGCAGTTAGTAATTGTACAATGGCTTCTAAGTGTTTAAGTGAAAGAAGAGTTTTTAAATCAAAAGGTAGAAATAGTTAAGCTCAGGAAAAGGAGGCACATGGAAAGATAAGACAGGCCAGAAGCCATGCCAACAGCCAAACTGAGAATGCAAACGCTAAGTTCTTCGAGGAAATGAAAAGCGCTACTCCAGTGAACACAAAAATGATATGAGACTAAAACAGCCTTATTACAACATGGAAAAAGTTTTAGTGCACTGGATTAAAGATCAGCCACATCATTCCCTTAAACCAAACCCTAATCCACAGCAAGGCCCTAAATCTTTTCAATCCTATGAAGGCTGAGAGGAGTGAGGAAGCTGCAGAAGAAAAGTCTAAAAGTAGCAGCAGTTGGTTTATAAGGTTTAAGGAAAGAAGCCATCTCCATAGCATGAAGGTGAAGCAGCAAGCACTGGTGGAGAAGCTGCAGCAAGTTACCCAGAAGATCCATCTGTGACCCCTCAGGAAGGTGGCTACACTGCACAGCAGGTTTCCAGTACAGATTGGACAACCTTGTATTGGAGAAAGAGAATGTCTAGGACCTTTAAAGCTAGAGAGGAGAACTCAGTGCCTAGTTTCAAAGGACAAGCTGACTCCTCTCTTTTTGAAGTCTTAATGCATCAGCAATTTTAAATTAAAAGCCCATTTTCATTTACTATTCCAAAAATCTCTACAAAAGAAAGGCCCTAGGTAACCAAGGAGCCTGCTACTCAGTAGGCTGTCCATGGATGAGCAATTTCACCTGAGATTTTGATAGAAATATCAAATCAACCAGTACCCCCATGTGGCTAGACTGTCGCTTGTCCTTTTTAGCTATGAAAGTTCTAGACAGTATCTTCTTCCAATAGAAGGCTGTTGTATAGTGTATCCACCTTCCTCAACTATCTTGGTTAGGTTGCAGTAACTTGCTGCAGCTTCTACATCAGTATTTGCTGCATCTGGCATCAGAATCCGGGTTCTGAGTTCTCCAGGGGATTCAAATACAAGTTAGTCTATGGGAAGCACTGATCAAGACAATCTAAGTTTCATCTGTGGGAAGGATTACTCTGCCCCACCTAGATCCTAGGGGACTGTGCCACCTGCTTAAGGAAATAGCTTGTTTTGTGCATGTGTTAGTGGAAATGGATGATCCTCTCTGCAAATGGACTTTAAGACTGCTGCTTCTATTGTTTCTACTGACCTGGTAGAGAAAAGCCCAGTGTGCTAATTGCTTATCCAGTGTGATTCTTATTGCCTTTTATTTAATATTTATTTTTTAGTTGTAGTTGGATACAATACCTTTGTTTTATTTATTTATTTTTATGTGGTGCTGAGGATCAAACCCAGGGTCTCACACATGTGAGGCAAGTGCTCTGCTGCTGAGCTACAACCCCAGCCCCAGTTCTAATTGCTTTTTATCAATAAATAACAACTAAATGATTTAGAATTTGTCCTTAAGAACTATATTTCCTGAATTTCACATTCTGTTTTAACCAGGGCTTTCCTCTTTTTATTAAAGCCTCACCAGAACTCTAATTTAGAAGGTTATATCCCTGTGAATTTAGGTTGGGAGTTATGATTCAGAATGTATTGACAACTTGCAATTTAGTAGGGTTTTCCTTAAAAAAAAGTCTAATATAGCAGTAATTTTAAATTAAAAGCCCATTCTTATTTACCATTACAATTTTTCCTTAGTCTTTTCTTAGAGAAGGCATTCTTCTAAGAAAAAACTGTCAAAAAACACATTTAAGAAAAATCAGAAATTATTTTATATAGCCAAAAGTTCTATTATAAATAATCCTATTTAATATGTTTATTTTGCATTGAAAAAATGTGTACCACTAGATCCTTAGATGAAAATAAAATAGAAATAACAATTTGAAACATTCTTTAGGGAAAAAACATTCCAAGTGGGGAAAAATAGGAAATGTAGACTAATTAATGAGGCTAGTTAATGTTGTATTGAAGTGTTAATTTGGAGTCTTAATGCAGCAGCAATTTATGCTGTTTCTGGGGGAGAGGTTTTGGGGTGCCAGACCTAAGCAGAACAGAGGTTGGGCATTCTTTCACAGTATTCTAAAAGATCTCAAGGATGATTCCAAAGGTGTAGAGTAGAAGAAATGACAGTAGAATATTGGAAACAGGATGGGTGGGATGGGTACTTCTGATGTATCTACAGTGTTTTATGTATTAAGAGAGTCTGATTATCCCTGCTAAATCTAAATTGTAGGTATATGTGTAGCTATTATCAAAAATATAATAAAGAATATTGAATTTAGGTTTAAAAGAACTGTGGATATTTGTGTTAATAGATCAAATGACCCCAATGAAATAAAAATAAACAGGATAAGAATGGTGTCAAGTCACAATAAGAACAACTTAAGAATCACAGATAAGAAAAAAAGTGTTTGTGTGAAAGAATAAGACATTCTAGTAAGGATGCTCGAGGAGGGGAAATTCACTTCACAGCCTATTCAGTTATTTATGCATTGTTTATTTCAGGTCTAGGTGTATTACCATGACATGCCCCTGTTTATAATTTTATTGCTAATGAGCAGGTGACTCAAACAGAGCCATGCCCCATATCATCTAGGAAGGTACAAAGAAGGTAGGGTCTCCTGGGTTTGTCCTCGCTGTCAGAGACCTGTCCTAGGTCCAAATTCTCCAGGTCCAAATTCTCCACCTCCAAGACTGATCTGTTGCAGAACAGCAGCAACACTTCAACAGTTCTATGCAGTCACTTTTATGTACTTCAGTTCATCAGCTTCGTACCATATGCCTCACCATATTGGAGGTCATTGATCCCTTGCAGGATTAGCTTTGTCCCTCAGGCAGTCTTGTTGATTGCACATACCATGATGGACAACAATTGCCTTTTCTGTATGGTTTCTTCCCCCCTGGGCCCTGAGAGCTACTTGGTCAGGGATTAAACTTCTCAGAGGGCCAGGTCCATTATAGCTTATCAATATAGATTTGTTGGATTGAATTAAGGAAAAGACCTCAATCCAGATGGGTAGTTTAGGGAAACGGAAAGCTTGCCAACCACATGATGCTGTTTCTGGGGGAGAGGTTTTGGGGTGTCAGATCTAAGCAGAACAGAGATTGGGCATTCTTTCCCACAAAGTTGGGCAAAGTAGAATGAACCTAAGAAGGGTGGTCCCATTTGTGCTGGATCATGTGTCTCAGTGACAATAGAGATAAATGCTGGACACAATCTTTAGAAAACCCAGAGCAGCTGAAAAGGTTATAGAAAGTGAATGGACCCTCTGATCTGTAACCACATGATAATAAATGACTCCCCAGGGGCCATTGATTCTGTATCACCCGCCTCCTGTAATGATTTGCTGCTCTGGGAAGATCTCTGTTCTTCCATCTATTATATCTCTCCCTTGTACATTAAACTGCTCAAAAGCCCTTCCCTTTGTACAAAAATTGCTTAGACCTGCCCCAACACCTAAAACTTTTTATTATCATTTCTTGCATCATACTCTTTTACTTCATCTTTTGCTTATTTCACATAAATTCTGGAGTCAGAGTCTGTGGCTTGTTTATTTTCTGTATCCATGGTACCTGCCTCATTGCTTTGCAAATGTAATAATTTTGCTCATTTGAACTGTGTTTTTGGGTTTGGAGTGAGAACTGATATGGTAGGCAAGAGGAAATTTAAATATGTAATAAGATAGGTAACAAATCTCAAGACATTACAAATTACAGCTTCGCTTTTTATATAATTAAGTGGTTGCTGAAGTGGTATTACTAGAGACATATGGAAATTAGGATGTACTTTATGGAAAAGATAAGTTATAAACAATAACATGAATGGAGGCTGCCAGACTCACAGGAGAGAGTGCTTTAAAATTAGGATATTTTTTAATCATTTGAGAGAACAGGCTATTGAGATTTTTTTCATTTTAAGAAAGAAAATGAGTGATGGGAAAATTAAATTCTAACAAAAGGATGCTCAGCAACGCACATCTAAAGGCACTGTTGAAGAGCTGGGTTTCAGGAGGGTGGGAGGCAAAGCAGCATGTCACAAAATTTCTTCTTAAACCACTGCAGTTTAGTTGGCTCAAAATCATAGGACATTATACAAATGGTGAGGCTTGTGGGTAAATTAGTTGAACACTATAAATTCTAGAGCTTGTATACATAATGCAAATATGTCAAATGCATAAATATTGAGGGATGATGTCCTGACATAGAAGATTCAAGTGTTTTGGTGACAGACTAATTGAAGTCTTGAGAAAATGCCCCACAGTAGAGGTGAAATGGTCAGGACAGTGTTGTGTCCACAGCTCTTGATAACTCCTGTAGGTTAGGGATCCCACAGTATTGATGCCACTTGAAGTTAGAATAATCTTTTGCCTTTAATGCAGAGCACAACTTCTAAATTTTCATAGACATAAGCATAATGAAATAAATGATATAAATTTGCAAAGGGGGTGACAGCATTTAAGTATATTTTAGATGTAATAATAACCTCAAAACACACGATGTTATGAGAATTTCTGATCAGCAGGCCCTAAACTTTCAGAGTGAGAAAGTCAGGATGTCATTGAAAAGCTGGATGTCCTCAAGCATGCTTTAAAGTCCCAGACTAGGAGACACAGTAGTTTAAACCTGGGTTCAACAAACGCTTTCTGTAAAGGGACAGATAGTAAATGTTTTTGGTTTTACATATCGTAGAGTGTGTGCTGTGACTATCAACTCCATGGTTGCAGTGTGCAAGCTGCCATGAGTGATTTGTGAATGAATAGATATGGTCATGTTTCAATTAAACTTTTTTTTTTTTTTTATAAAATCAGACAGTTCCTTACTTGGTCCTGGTCTGAAGTTTGCTTACCCTTAGTTTAGAATATTTCATATCTATCTATCTAATGTGTGATGTAGGGATCCAGAATTATGTACTTTTCCAGATTACTACCTGGTATTCCCCAGGTCATTTGTGGAACAGTATTGAACATCTATTCAATGGGAGTCAGTATTGATGCGGATGTGAAATGGATCTGCCCACTAATCTGGAATAAGTTTTCCAGTAGAATACAGTTGTCTTCATGAATGAGTTGTGTTTTTTAAACACATGTTCCTTTCCCAGATTTTTCTTCATGATGAGATAAGATCCTAGGCTTGTGCTTCTGCCATTTTTCTTAATGTGTTCCCAAAGAATACCAATATGGAGTTTCTCTTACTCCTGAGAAAATAGAAGAAAAAAAAATTAAATGATATGCCTTATGGACTTTGAAAGATGAAATTTTGAGCTCTCCTTTCTAGTTTCTGTCCTTTCTTTACCACATAACCAAGTGCATTCAGTTAGTTAGAGAGGGAAACAATTTGAGAGGCATAGAAATCAGAAATCTAGATAAGATATTATTATTTGCTTTTTCAAATACACACACACACACACACACATACACACATGCACACACTCCTCAAAGACCATACAAAAGCAAAATAACTCACTAGTATACTTTTTTTGGCGGGGGCGGTGTACCAGGGATTGAACTCAGAGGCACTTGACTACTGAGCCACATCACCAGCCCTATTTTGCATTTTATTTAGAGAAAGGGTCTCACTGAGTTGTTTAGCCCCTTGATTTTGCTGCGGCTGACTTTGAAGTTGTCATCCTCCTGCCTCAGCTTCCAGAGCTGCTGGGATTAGAGGCATGTGCCATCTTGCCTGGCACTAATGTATTTTTTAGTGAAAGCAATGCAAATTAGTGCCACAAACACTTTGAGAAGCACTGATCCATAGATTCAGGTAGGTGGGTACGTGTCCACATCCGTGTTAATATGGTCCCTGTTCAATAAGTTTACAGTACCGTTCAATAAACTAGGTAGCCATGATGCAAAAATGTATGGAGGTTTATCAACAAAACTAAAAATCACACTACCATATGACCTGGTAATCCCACTCCTAGGATTCAGAATCTGTTTGTCAGAGGGACCCCTGCATGCCTGTGTTTATTGCAGCATTATTCACATCAGTAAGATGAGTAATCCGCCTAAGTGTCCATCGATAAATGGATTTAAAAAATGAAGCATATTTGTAAAGCAGCTTTAAGAATGAGATGATTTCTGTCATTTGTGAAAACATGAATGAACCTGGAAGATATTATGTGAAATGAAATAACCAGGCACAGAAAGAATTTACTATGTAATCTCACTTTATAATATGAATTCTAATGTAGTTAGAGAAGGCGAGTCAAATGGTGGATACCAGAGAATGGGGTTGGGAGAGTGCACATGGAGATATTGACCTAGGGTATGGTGTGCCTTTCCAGTGCAATGGTGCACACCTGTAATCCTATCTACTCAGGAGGCTGAGGCAGGAGGATTGCAAGTTTGAAGCCAGCCTGGGCAACTTAGCAAGACCATGTCTCAAAATAAAATTTCAAAAAAGGGCTTGAGGATGTAGCTCAGTGGTAGAGTGTCTAGTACTCCCCCACGCCGCCCCCCAAAAGCCATTTACTGTTTTCATTAGAGAAGAGAAATAAATTTTAAAGATCTACTGCCCAGCATGATAATTATAGTTATTAACAATGTATTATACATTTCAAATTTGCTAAGATAATGAATTTCAAATGTTCCCAGCATAAAAAAGGGTAAGTAAATAATGTGATAGATATGTTAATTAGCTCAAATTAGTCATTCCACATTGTGTGCATAGTATGTCATAACATGTAATTGCATCTCATAAATATATGTTATTATTTTCTAACTAAAAATAGGATAAATTTTCTTTTTATCTAAAAACATTAGCTAAAAAATTAAAAGAAATATAGATCTCATTTGTAATAGGATCACAAACAATAAAATGAACAAGAAGCATTAAAAAATATTTAAAACATCACTAAGGGGCATTAAAGAAAACTGGAACTAAGATCTGCTGCTATAATGATGTGAACTCACCTTAAAATACCCGCAAAATGATGTGAGATCTTTTTGAAATTCATGTTGAAATGCTTTCATGCAGAAATACCCAAGAGTGTTGGTGAAAAGACTAGTAATAAAGGGAATATATGTAAGTATATATATAAATGTAAATACATTAATATTTCCTTTATATAAGGAAAATATAAAACTTAATTCTAGCTATTCAGCACTAATTCAAATTAATAATACTAACATTGGCACATTAATGCAAATGTTAGTAATGAAACATAATAGAGTTCATTAATAAATGCATTGATATAATAAGCATATAATATATGTTTTAAATCAGTATCAAAAAGAATTATTCAACAATTGATCTGAAACAATGAGGTAGCTATATGGAAAAAGTATCCAAAACTGGATCCCTACTTTATACCTTAAGTATAGAGAAAATAGTGACTTAAAGCATCCACAGATAGGACAAGCCACTCTCATGAGGAGGTGCTACATAACATTGGAGATGACATACCTTGCTGTGCTCCTATGATGAAAAACCCAGGTGCCACAAAATTAGAGACTGATCAAACTGCTGTGTGGAAAAAAAATGCTATCAGAAAACATTAATCATAAAGGTGGAGAACATTTTAAGTATATATGACAGAGCCAATTTCCTTAGTTTATAAAGCACTGTTATAAATCAATGGATAAGATTAAAAACTATTATTAAAAATGGGCAAAGATAGAAATAGGCATTTTACAAAATTAAAAAAGAGATCTGTAAATCTGAGAAAAAGATATTCATTCCCTCTTACCCATGAAGAAATGCAAGATACAACGCCAGTGTGCTGCACAAAATATTTGCCAGTACACTTGCTTAGGACAGTACTTTCCCAATGGTACTATATCATTTTAAATTTGTGCATCTCGTTTGGTAGCTCAGATTAAAATGTAAGTAGCATATGAGATCTATGATAACGGTATATCAAGGAGCATAAAACTAAGGTGACAAAAAAGAATAGAATAAAAGAGAATTATGAAACAAACAAGAGAAGTTAACATAGCCGAGTACCTGGTGAATCTCAGAGCCCATGCTCTGTGCTTTGTACATATTTATTCCCCAAATCCTTGCCTGGGCCCCACTATATAAGAAAAAGGGAATTGTGTGAGAGAGGACACCAGTTATACAGGGTCACCCAGCTCGTTATGAAGCCACAAGGACTGAACCGAGGCCATTAGCTGCAGGACCTACACTCAAACCACTTCATTTTAGCCAGCATGGGGGACTCATATCAGAGAAGCAGTGACAGTAAAGCTAAAATAATCCCGTGTAGGGAACCTCTCCCTCCAGGCACAGGGGAAGCAGGTTCTCTCAGTGTCAGCAGGGGCATAAAATGACCAAACCCTTTCAGGGCTGTTTCTATGAAATTTAGTCAGTGTCTAAAAGCACCCGTAGTTCATTTCTCCAAGAAATGACAATCCAAAAGGGGTGTTTTTTTTTTTTTCTTTGAAGAGCTATGGATTTAACCTAGGACCTTGTGCATACTAAGCAAGGACTGTACCACTGAGCTTTACTTCCAGCCCCAGGATTGGTGCTTTAAGTCCCCTCAAGATACCATCTACACTGTAACACACCCACTGTTTTGAAATTAATCATACAGGGACACTCACAGAGGTGAACAGAAGGTACTTGGACAATACTGATTGCCTCATTCTTTACAGTCATGATCCCTCACATAAATAGATAAGTACATGACAAATCATGATGCCTCCATTTTATGGAATAGTGGAATATGCAGGTCTTTTCTGTGAAATGAATGAAGTAAATGTACTTATTGATAAATGAGCTTTAAGAAACATTTGGTAAAGCACAGATAATGTACTACATTGTGCTGCCATTTGAAATTCTCAAAATGAACATGTACCTATATGTGTACCTAAATGGGAGTGTTTTTTGAAAGATACATAAGAAATTATTGATGGAATTTATTATTTTGGATTATAGAAGTAGAAGTTAACAATATAAAATTATTTCCAGTTTTAAACCACATGCATGCATTGCTATTCAATTAAATACTAGGTTTTGAAAGACTTAAATAAAAAAAGAACAGTAAATAGCCTTTTAAAAAAATTATAGCAAAAGTACATAACATTCAATTTACTATTTTAGCCTTTTTAAAGTATGTAGTTCAGTTGTGCTAAAAATGATCACATTATTGTGCTAAAAATGTTCACATTGTTGTGCTACAGATCTCTGGATCTTTGTCATCTTGCAAAGCTAAAACTCTGTACCACTGAACACTAATTCCCTCCTTTCATCTTTTTTAAAAAAAAAAAATATATATATATGTATATTTTTTAGTTATAGATGAACGCAATATCTTTTTTCTCTTTATGTTTACCTTTAATATCTTAAAGTCATAACTCTAATTTGAATGTTTACCAGCTAAATTAAAAAACTGTGCTCCTTTAACAACTTCATCCCTACCTGTTTCAGTTGTTCATATTACAAAATTAATATATATGTTGTATGCCAAAAACATAATTACTTTAAATGTATTATTTTCTTAAATTATGTAGAAAACGAAAAGTAGACATACAAATAATTGCTGCAAGAATAATCACTTCTTCAATTGATCTCACACTTATTTTAATTAAGATGAACACAATCTTAATTAATTTATTTTTATATGGTGCTGAGAATCAAACCCATTTGCGAGGCAAGTGCCCTACCACTGAGCTAAAGCTGCAGCCCCTTCCATCTTTTTATAGCAACCTTTCTACTTTGTTTCTTTGATTTAAAATACTTTAAATACTTTCCACAAGTGAAATCACATAGTGTCTGGGTTTTTGTTTTTATTTTATTTTTTAAATTTTTATTGTTGGTTGTTCAAAACATTACATAGTTCTTGATATATCATATTTCACACTTTGATTCAAGTGGGTTATGAACTCCCATTTTTACCCCGTATACAGATTGCAGAATCACCTCAGTTACACATCCATTGATTTACATATTGCCATACTAGTGTCTGTTGTGTTCTGCTGCCTTTCCTATCCTCTACTATCCCCCCTCCCCTCCCCTCCCCTCCCCTCTTCTCTCTCTACCCCCTCTACTGTAATTCATTTCTCCCCCTTGTATTTTTTTTTTAGTCCTCCTTTTAGTTCCCTCCTGACCCGCAGGAGAGATAGGGAGAACACGCTGCGGCCAGGAGGAGCCAAGAAAGGAGAGGGCGGACAGATCGCCTGCACCCAGCCCTCCCTCGCCAGAGGACAATCAGACATGTCAGGGAGACCAGTTAAGGCTGGAGCTGCTTTATTGAGGAAGCACACACAGCTAATATAAGGCACAGGAGCCAATCAGGATAAAGGTCAGAAGGGTGAGGAGAGTTCAAGTGTACACCCATTTTACAGGCAGTAATGGGAGACATGAGCTGTCCAAGAGGGCTGAAGGGTTCTGAGCCTATCCTAGGGGTGGTCTGATTTTTCGTCACAACCCACCATAACGCCTTCTGGCTGATCACTAGGCGCCATCTTAGCCATGTGCGGCTCCAAGACCAGGAAGTGAGCATCTGCCGCAGTCTGGCTGGGCACAAAATCACGAGCCACTCAAGCAGGAACAAAGTTTATTTTTTGAAACTGCCGCCAATGACCGGTACCGCCCAGGAAGAATTTTTTCTTCCACCCACGGGGCCTCCTCTCGGACCGCAGAGAGAGCTCCTCCCCCGGAACTCCCTTCTACTGTACTTCCCCAACCAATGGGAACTCTCCAGGAGTCCCATAGCCGGCCTAGGTGAACAGCAGGAGTCCAATATCCATATGAATGCAAATCTTAACATAATCATATCATCTCAATGGCTAGCTGGCGTCACCTTTCGACCAAAAATGCCATGCATCATATACTTGGCTCTTAGCAAGCATCAGTCTGCAAGTTAGGTTTCCTTTTCTCCATCATAGGTTTCTATTTCTCTGATGTGATGTGCCCCTACAACATAGTATATATCTTCTTGTTAAAGATTTATTTTTCTTAGCATATTGCCTTTAAGGTTTATCCGTTTTACAGCATGTGGTTGGATTTCCATTTTTTATAAGGCTGCATAATATTTCACAATATACATATACCACATTTTTCATCCATTCATCTGTTTATAAATATTTTGGTTGTTTCTACCTCTTGGTTATTGCAAATAATGTTTCTAACTCTTGATTATTGCAAATAATGCTTTGGGGATATATATACCCAGAAGTAGTATTGCTGGATTATATAGTAGTTTTTTAAAAAATATTTTGAGGAACTTTCATGTTTTCTGTAGTGGATGCTTTATTTTCCTTTTCTATCAATAGACAGCATGTAAGGATTATAATTTCTAGTCACTCTTCCCATAAAAGTGCTTTCTTTTATTTCCTTTGTCTACTGAAATACAATAAGTAGTTCTTCTTTATCCATGGTTTTTCTTTCTGTGTTTGTTACCATTCTCAACCATTTTCTAAAAATATTAACATTTGTCTTTATTCTTTGATGAGAGAGAGACCATAATCACATATATAACTTTTATTATAGTATATTGTTTTAATTGTTCTATTTTATTATTAATTTTTTATTGTTACTTGTTGATAATCTCTGTGTCCAATTTATAAATTAAACTTAATCACAATTGTGCATGTATAGGGAAAAAGTATATTTAGGGCTTGGCACTATCCATAGTTTTGGGCCTCCTGAACATGGCCCCTGTTTGTACAGTAGGAACTATTATACCCTTAGGATGTGTAGGGAGAGGCAGTCTGCCTATTGTTGCATGTTCTTGTTGATTTGCCAACAAGGTTCTGGCTGCAGTTTATCCAGACCAGGTGTATTTGAAACAACAGCCCTGAGAAGTGAGGTGCTGTTGCCTCTTAGATGAAGGGTAGGCCTGCTGCTGCTGTTGGAGCAGCTCCTCCTGTAGCTCAGCATTCCTTTGCTGTGGAGCACCCTGCTGTGTGCACCAGCACTCATGCTGCATGGTTTGGGTCATTACTTAGGGAGGCTTGGGGAACCTACAGGATCTTCACTGAGCCTTGTTTCCTCTGTTGTGTGAATGGCTTCTAAAATGCTGCCACACTAGACCTTTTCCTGGATTGGCAGAATAGCTTCCTGCCTAAGCTTTCCTTTCTGCATCTAAAGCACTAAAGTTATTTTCTTTTCTCTGGGTCTTCCATGTTGATCCCTTCCCTCAAATCATACCTCTGACATAAATTTTGTCATATATAACATCTATATGATAATGGCTAGAAGACATTTTATTTCTACTCTTATTACAAAAGGTTAATAAATTAAGTTGATAAAATTTTTAAGACTCATTTCTTTTTGAAATTGTCAGTTCAATAAGGATTTAGTCTTGAGTTTCCTTCATATAAATACAATCTAAGTTGTTTATTTCTATGGTGAATATATTCCTAATACCAATTTTTTTAAAAAAATTATAGTTGTAGATGGAAAGAATGCCTTTATTTTATTTGTTTATTTTTATGTGGTGCTGAGGATCGAACCTAGTGCCTCATGCATGCTAAGGCAAGCGTTCTGCTGCTCAGGTACAGCCACAGCCCACAAGTTTTTTGATAATATAGACAAAATAAATACCTCTGCATTGTAAGAAATACTTTTAAAAAATAGTGCATTATCATTATACATAATTTTATGGTCATTTTGACATAATTATTCAAGCATGAGTATACTTTGCTCCAATTTGTTTGCCAGTACTTCTCCTTTTTCTCCTTTCCTCCCTCCTCATTTCCTTTTCTCTCCTCTACTGGTTTTCTTCTATTTATTTGTTGTTTCTTAAATGTAGTTTTTACAGATACACATAAAAATATTTTTCTTCTAGAAAGATAAAAGGAGAAACCCTCTAGGGATATGCCTGGCTATTATGCCTGATGTGCTATCTTCATAAGTATTTACAAGGATAGCTCCAGGACAGCAGCGTGTGACTCACCTTCCATAGTATTCCCAGGGACTTCCTGTGTTTTGATGGTTGGCTAATCTTCCTTTCACTTTGTCCTTAAGACAGGATCAGGGCACTTTTCTAAAAGTAGCTGTGAACAAGAAAGGAGAAGGGCAGGAAGCAGAAATACCAGAACTTGGCCTCATGATATGTCTATAATACACTGCATGATGCTCAAAATAAACCACATTTCCTGTGCATCAGGCAGATACAAGTTTGTTTGGGTTTGAGCTCCTGTATTCTACTTTATATTTCCTTGATGTTCATAATCATTTAGCCTCAATGGCTTCTGTTCTTTTGAAAGGTTTGAATTTTAAAAATTCAATACAATTCTTTTTTTGTAAAAGAGAGAGGAAAGAAAAATTGTGTGAGCTATAGAAAGAGACCCCCAGGAACTCTCCTGCTATTCTCCAGCAAAAGCTACTTTATTAGCTAAAGTGGCCACTGTGGGAAAATTCAGATGTGCAAAGTGTCTCATGTGTATTGCAAAGAAGTTTGAGAGCCATCAAAAATAATCCCAAGAACTGAATAGAGAATTGCTATCGTACTATTTTTTAATCTCTGCATCCCTATGTAATGAATGAAGGTGTTTTATCCTTAAATTAGATGAATATGTATATATAATCAATTAGTTTCCAGCAATATCCAGGCTTTATTGAAACACCTGCCTGTTAGTCAGAGCAATTAATCTTAAAATTGAAAGGAATTAGTTCTGTCTTTGTTGATTAGGGGTACTGCAATAAAGTACTAGAAACTGGATGGTGTAATGATAGAAATTTATTTTCTCACATTTCTGTAGGTTAGAAGTTTAAAGTCAACATGCAGGCAGGGATGTGTTCTTCTGGAGGCTCTACAGGAATGTCGGTTCTCTCAGTTTCTGATGCTATCAGTGACTTTTGGTGTTCCTTGGCTTGTAGATGCACCACTCCAATCTGTTATCATGTAGCATTCTATTTGGGATACATCATTGTTTTAGTCAGCTTTGCATCACTGTGACCAAATGACTTGACAAGAACAGCTTAAGGGAGGAACAGTTCATTTTGGCTGGTGGATTCAGAGGTTCGGTTCATGGTCAGCTAATTCCATAGCTCTGAGCCTGAGGTGTGATGAATAACATGGCAGAAAGGTGTGGCAGAGGAAATCAGCTCAGGATACAGCAATGAGAAAGTAGAGGGAGAGTTCTAGTCACTAAGGAAAAAATATAAACCCCAAATGCACATCCCCCAGTGACCTACTTCTTTGAGCCACATCCTGCCTGCCTACAGTTACCACCTAGTTAATCCATACCAATGGATCAATCCACTGATTAAGTTAGAGCTCTCACAATCTAATCATTTCACCTCTTAATATTCTTGTATTGTCTCACACATGAGCTTTTTGGGAACACTTCATGTCTAAACCATAATATTCAGCCCCAACTCCCAAAAGCTCATGCCCATTTCGCAATGCAAAATACACTTAGTCCATTTTCAAGAGTCCCCATAGTCTTAGCATTATCCAAAAGTCTAAGTCCAAAATCTCGTCTTAGACTCAAAGCAAACTCATGAATATTTTTCCCCTGTAAAGATCAAAGGCAAGTCACATATATCTAATATATAATGGCATAGTGTAAACATTTCCATTCTACAAGAGAGACATAGAGATATAGATAGAAGGAACAGGACCAAAGCAGGAAGAAACAAATCCACCTGGGCAAACAAGTCTTGTAGCTCCACAGCCAGCATCTGGGGCACATGGTGCCATGATTCTCTCCAAAGGCTTGTGTAGCTCCACACCTGTGGCCTTGCTGTTTGTAGACCATATATGGCCTTCCTCTTTGCTTTTTTCTGATCTATTTCTATAGCTTTCCGCAGCAGATATCCCATGCTACTGTCATCCATTAATCTTGAGAGTCTCCAGTGCACTTTGGCTTCCTTCTCACATATTCGTGCATCATCCTCTCAGGGCCAACCCACTGGGACACCAACCCTATTGCAATTTGCCTCATCTTCCAGGCCTTTCTTTGCAATCCTGGTGGAAGTTTCCATGACCCCCTGACTCCATCGTCCTAAATTCCTGCAAAAAAAAAAAAATACACTACATGTTTGAAGCCAAGGTCTGCCACCATCTTGAGCAATATCCAAGCCTCCTAGAATGTTGGCTACAGCAGCCTCTGAGTGCCTGGGCAACTGTGCATGTTGAAACAACTTTTTAGGCCTCCTTGTGCGAGCAAGATCCCCCTATGGCTTCTTATCAACAATATTTTTGTTTTTATACCCTGCATCTGTGATGCATATGATCTTGCCAATTCCCAAGATACCCTCAATCTGTATTTCTATTTTCTCTGTGTCAATTATTTACATTTCTTTAGTGACTTTAAACTGTCTACAACCACAACTTCCTTAGCCCCAGTTTTACTCACACCTTTCTGGCTAAAGTCCAAGGTTTTCAAATCTGTTTGCTTTGCTTCTGCTCCTGATTATCACAGTAAAATTGGCTAAAAAGCACCAGCAATATCCACGCCACCCACCTGAATGCTGTGCTGCCTTGAGATTTCTTACACCAGATTAATCACTTTTCAGTTAAGTCTCACAAAAAGTCTCAAGGCATGGGCAAAATGTAGCCAAATTCTTTGCCAAGCTATAACACTAATGGTTCTTAGTCAAAGTTCCAAAAGAATCTTCTTCTGCTGAACCTCATGAACCCAGTCTTTACTTTTCTTAATTCTATCAGCATTTTGGTGTTTTAAACTCTCAGCAGAATCACCCATTAAGCTCTACTTAGAGTATTGTAAAACGTTTTCCCAGCTTGTGTCTCCACCAAACTTTTAAAAATTCCTGTTTGTAGCCCATATGGCCTTCCTCTTTGCTTGTTTCTGATCTATTCCTATAGCTTTCTACAGCAGATATCCCATGCTACTGTCATCCATTAATCTTGAGAGTCTCCAGTGCAGCTTTGGCTTCCCTAGCTCACCAACTGAAAAAGTTTCTGAACCACAGAGTCATATTAGTCACAGCAATTGCCCCGCTCTCATTTCTGTTTTAGTGAGCTTTGTGTCACTGTGACCAAATAACCTGAGAAGAACAATTTAGAGGAGGAAAAGTTAATTTTGACTCATGGATTCAAAGATTCAGTCCATCATTGGACAACTGCATAGCTCTGGGCCAGAGGTGAGGCAGAACATCATGATGATCAGGCATGGGAGAAGAAAGCAGCTCAGAAATGACAACCAGGAAGTGGAGCAGGGACAGAGAAAAGGAGAGGAGAGGAGAGATTAGATCCACTCACCAGGGACAAAATATAAATTCCAACTGCATACCCCCAGTGTTTCCTCCAGCCACATACCACCTGCCTACAGTTATATCCAGTTAATTCATACCAATGGATTAATTCACTGATTGGATTAAGGCTGTCACAATATAATCATTTCACCTCTGAACTTTCTTGTATTGTCTCATGCATGAGCCTTTGTGGGATACCTTGTATCTAATCCATAACAATCATCTCTCTTTTTGTGTTTCTCCTCCTCTTGTAAGAGTACTGCTTATACTGGATTAAAGCCCCTCTAGTTAGGTTATCCTGATTATATCTTCAAAGACCAATTTTCCAAAGAAAGTGACATTTACAAATAACTGGAGTTGGGGCTTTCCTAGGGTGTGAATATGTTTTGTCCTTACCAAAACTCTTGTTGAGGCTTGGTCCTCAGTACATGAGGCTTAAACAGCATGAGGCTTAAAAGGTGATTAGATCTTTAGGAGTAATTATTGCTAGTTTTACAACAGTGAGTTCTTGCTCTCATGGGACTGGATTAATCAGTGAGAGAGGGTTGAGAATTTGTTCTAAGGCAAGTTTACTCCAAGTGTTTTGGCCCTTTTCACATACCCACTCATCACTCCTAATGATGCCATCCTGCATGTTATAATGTAGCACAATTTGATGGTGTGCTTTCTAACTTTCAGAATCGTTAGTGAAAATGAACATCTTTTCTCTATGAATTGTGTGGTCTTGGACATTCTGTTATAGCACCAAAAAATAGATTAAGACAAACTCTTACTGTATCTCAACATGACAGTAGTCACTGTGATGGTTAATTTCATGTGTTAACTTGACCGGGCTAAGGAATGTCCAGATACTTGGCAAAATATTATTTAAGTATGTCTCAGAGGGTGTTTTTGAAAGAGATTAGCACTGAAATTGGTAGACTGAATAAAGATGATTGCCCTTATCATCATGTATGTGTCCTCCTGCCTTTGGATATTAGCACTCCTGGTTCTGAGGCCTTTCAAACTCAGGCTAGGACTTAAACTTTTGGCTTCCTTGTTCTTAGACCTTCAGGCTTAGATCTTGCACATAGCAGATTGTAAGATTTCTTGGCTTCCATAATGGTGTAAGCCACGTACTAGAATAAGTCTCTGTATATCTTCATCTGTCTTATCTGTTTTATGTATCTGTCATCTGCATGCATCTCCTGTTGATTTTTTCTTTGAAGAGTCTTGGCAAATGTAGCCAGGAAAGTCAGAGGTGGGGTATAAGTGATAGTTTTCTAAGAGAAGAGGTATTGTCTCATTTTGTTTGATCTGTTTTTTAGAAGGGAGGAATAACAGTGATATCACATTGATAACAAATTGATTACAAAAAATGCTTTTGGACTCCATGGCAAACAGAATGTGTGTGCAGGAGAGAATAGAACCCCTGAGAGAGACATGGAGTGAAATCCAGAAAGGAAGCACAAGTTTGAGTCAAGTTGAAGAAAGAACAGTGGTATGTAACATTCTGTGTGCCAGGCTTGATTTTAATCATTTCAGAAGTCATTATTTATTTATTTATTGGGGGGGGGGGTGTTTACCAGGGATCGAACTCAGGGGCACTTGACCACTGAGCTATATCCCCAGCCATATTTTCTATTTTATTTAGAGAAAGGGTCTCACTGAGTTGCTTAGTGCCTTGCCATTGCTGAAGCTGGCTTTGAATTTATGATTCTCCTGCCTCAGCCTCCCAAACCACTGGGGTTACAGACATGCGTGACTGCACCCAGCAAATTATTTAATATTTTTTTAAAGAATTTTTTATAGCTTTATTTTATTTATTTTTATGTGGTGCTGAGGACCAAACCCAGGGCCTCACACATGCTAGGCAAGCGCTCTACTGCTTAGCCACAACCCCAGCCCACATTATTTATTTTTTAATTATGAGATATTTTATTATACATGTTTTATTAAATCCTATGTGTAGAGAAGTGACTTCTTTTTAACTTGCCTTTGTAAGAAGACATCTTACTAGTAAAAGCAGAAAATAAAAATTTCAAAATCCTTAATTTTGATATAGAGAAACTAGAACAACAACAAAAAAAAATCAGCAGAACCAGA
Source organism: Marmota monax (assembly GCF_021218885.2). Lineage (NCBI taxonomy): Eukaryota > Metazoa > Chordata > Mammalia > Rodentia > Sciuridae > Marmota > Marmota monax. The sequence goes on along the minus strand of NW_026694586.1, from coordinate 51,692 downwards.
TCTCTGATTGTAGTACGGGGAAATATTATTTGATATAAACGTATTCGTACACATAGTTTTTCAAGAATACATCTCATCCAAAAAGTTTGTTCAAACTGTAGAATTTTTCAAACTCACCACAACTAGATAGTGTCCAAAGCTTCTGGGTTCTTAACCTTTGGGTCCCACATCCTATATATTGGAGTTCTTAACAGAGAGGGACCATCGACCACTAGGTCATGAAAAAGCTTTAGGGTCCTTGAATAGCCTGAAATGGTTTGTGACACTTGATATGCATGTACATAAGAATATTTTCTGGGGTAAAGGCACATACATTTCGTCAGATTTTCAAAGATTTCTCACAAAGCTTAATGATCACTGTTAAAGACATTTAAATAACCAGATGTGTGTACAATGTGCCAATCCTCAACTCACTGCAATCTGACTTTGTCCCCAGCTCTCTGGAATCATTTCAGCCTACAGGATTAAGTTTCTGGTTGTTAAATTCAAAATACATTTTTTGGGGGTACTTAGTTTATTTGAATGTTTGGTAGTTCCGTATTTTGTTTAAAAGCACTGATTCTAAAAATCCAGCTGCCTAGGTTCAAATCTTGGCTCCTTCAATTTTTAGCTTTGTGACTTTGGGCAATTTACTTAATGTGCCTCTGAGTAGCATCCTTTGTAAAGTTTCTTTATCCAGCCCACATTATTTAATCTTAATGAGCATCTTTACTTTGCAAAGAAACTGAAGCTCAGATTCACAGTGGTCATTGAGAGGGTCTGATTAGAAACCCAGGATGCCTAACTCAGTGGCCACATTCTCAATTTCTTGGCCCTCTAGGACATTCCAAGATCAGGGTAGCCTTTCATTTTCCTTTTTGTTACTATTTTTGTTACTGTTTTACCTGCAATGAGATAGATGCCCAGAGATCATGGAAGAAAGAGGTGTTGGGGAGGGATTGGGAAGAGAGGAAGACTTTAGGAGTCCAGCTCTGCCTTGGCAGGGAAGAGGCAAGTCTGAGTCACCTGAAAGCTGAGTGTGCCCAAGCACGAGGACAGTGGCCAAAGGAGTCCTGGGGCATTGCTCACGTGAGGATCCTGACTGGAGCTCTGAGTGATGTGGTTTTGCTGTGCTCCTGTTGGTAGATGCCTGTAACCTTTGTTCAAGTTTCCACATGGAAGCGAAGATCCCAAACTATGTGGTGCCTCTATGGATTCTGTCTCACTAGCAAGGGTGAGACAGAGACCAGGCATGGTCCCCCCCAGGTTCATAGGCAGCATTGAAGAAGCATTCAGTGTTGGGCAAAATGCTTTCTCTGTGACTCAGGTCAAGAATCAACTAGGTAAAGGGAGAAAAGATGAACTGAGGATGCAGGTAAGAATTTGGAGGGGTGGGTCCCACCTGCAGAAGAGGAAGCAGTCCACCTGATTGCTGTTGCCTTACTTCACTTGCCCTCTTGGCTGGTGGTCAAACAATATGAGTAGACTGGTTCCTTTCTGTGTATAATTCACTAGATCATTCTCAAATCTTATTTCAAATTTACTTTCACATGTTAACTTAATTTGCAGTTGAGCTTGCTTCTTGTTTTTTGCTTTCTGATTTGTTTTCTTTCTCCTGATTTTATCTTTATTATTCTAACTTATTTCTTTACTCAGGTATCGTTTTCCTTATTAACACCATTTTATGCTGGATGCCAGGGACTGACTTTGTAGCCTTCACACCTGTTCCATCTATTTGGCAGCTCATTTGTGTTCCCAAGGAAGCCAGTCAAAATTCACCTGGGAAACTCTGCTTTCAGTGTTCAATTCACTGGCTGATTTCAGTGGGAGGCACTTTGAATGAAAACTGATCAACTGTAGTTTGTGGGTGTAACCATCCAAATCATACAAACCATAGTCTGCTCTCAATGGAATCCTGGGGTGAAGCTTTTTTTTTTTTTCATTTTTATTTTCTGAAATGGGTATTGAACCCAGGGGTGCTTTTACCACTGAGTTACATCCCCAACCCTTTTTATTTTGAGATAGGGCCTCAGTAGGTTGCTGAGGCTGGGTTTGAACTTGTGATCCTACTGCCTCAGCCTTCTGAGCCACTGGGATTATTGGGTGCAGCACTGTACCTGGTGCTGTCTTTTTGCTTTTTATTTGGATTAATGATTCATAGTTTTTTATTTCATTAGTTTAAGATAAAAATGTGTCAGTAATAGTAATATGTAGATGAAATAGTGGGACTCTCAGTGTGTGAAGTTTTGTTTGGTAAAGAGACTCTTGTTCTTGTGCCTGGTGGGGAAGTAGGATGTGGCTATGTGTATTGCCACTGGGTGACTCCAAATGAAGTGCAATGGCAGGTGTCTTTTTGTGTTGTTGGCATGCAAACAGGGATGAAGACAGGTGGCAGAACCCCAGAGTGCACAGGAGGTCTGTACTTGTGTGAACAGGTGGATGGGGTCCCATCACCATAGAAACTTTATATGCCAGAAGCTCTGAGCTTCTTTCTATATCACTAATCACTGTGGGCTTCATTGGCAATCTTCACATTAATGAAGAGGCTCCTTTATTTGGTTAATTTTTTTTTATTGTAGTAAAATACACAAAATGTAAAATAGACCATTTTAAACTCATTTTAAATGAATAGTTCAGTGGAATTAAATACATTCTCCTTGCTGTATCATCATTATCATTATTTATCTTCAGAACTTTTTTTTTTTTTTTACCCAAGGGAAAATGCATGCCCATTTAATACTGACCTTTTCATTCTACTGCATAGAAGTAGAATGATATGGTATTTGTTATATCATGATTGGCTTATTTCACTCAGCATAACATCTTTCATGTTAAAGAGAGAGAGAAAATACATTTTATCTATTCACTTCATTTTTATTTCCTTCTTTCAGCTCTGTATAACATTTTGGCATAATGTATTTTTATTTTCATCAATCTTACTATATTTCTTTTTCAATTTTTTAACCCATTGGTTGTTTATTTAATACATATTTGTTTGATTTCTACATATTTGTAAATTTTCCTTCAATCATTAATTAGTTTTCTTTCCATTGTGATAAAAAGATAGTTTGTATGATACAAAGACACTTTGAATTTTTCACAATTTATTGATTGTTGTCTTCTGACTATGGTCCTGGAAAATGCTGCATGTGCATTTGGGAAAAATGTATATGTTGTTTTTGTTGTGCAGAGTGTTTTCTAAATTCCATTAGGTCTAGTTTGTTGATGATGTTGGCTAGGTCTTCTAATTCATTTTGATTTTGTGTTATTCCGTCCATTATTGAATGTGTGCTACTGAAGTCTCCTACCATTCTTTTGGGTATATCTAATTTCTGTTATGTTCAGATTTTCAATTTCTGTTCAATGTCAATGTTTGCTATTTAATTTGAAGGTTTTGATGTTTGCTACATATAAATCTATTATGATTGTTATATCATTTTGGTAAATAGTCCATGTTATCATTATATGATATTATTTATCTCTTGAAACAATTTTTGGCATAATTTGTTTTTGTCTGGTGTTACTAATAACCAATCCTGGCTCTTCTTTGCTCCAAATTGCATAAACTATCTTTTTCTATCCTTTCACATTCAATGTGTACTTGTATACTTGAATCTAAAGTGAGTCCCTTGTAGGGCATATAGTTGAATCCTGTTTTTTTTTTTTTTAATCATTATGATAGTCTATAACTTTATATTGATTAACTTAACCCACTTTTATTTAAAGTAATGACTTCTAGCGATAGGTTTATGGTTGCCATTTGTTTTCTCTGTCTTACATGTATTTTGTTTTAGCAACTTTCATTGTGTTTAGTTGAGTTTTTGTTGTACATAGTTTTTATTTCCTTCTTATTTTCTTTTGTGTGAATTCTGCAATTTTTCATGATTATCATGGATATTACATGTAACATCCAAAAGTTAAAAACAATCTACTTTAAACTGATACCAGCTTAATATCAGCACACACAAAACTCCTCATTTATAGTTCTGCTTCCTTCACTTTTTTTTTTAAAGAGAGAGAGAGAGAGAGAGAGAGAGAGAGAGAGAGAGAGAGAGAATTTTAATATTTATTTTTTGGTTATCGGCAGACACAACATCTTTGTTTGTATGTGGTGCTGAGGATTGAACCCGGGCCGCACGCGTGCCAGGCGAGCTCGATACCGCATGAGCCACATCCCCAGCCCCTGCTTCCTTCACGTTATATCACTGATGTCACAAGCTACATCTTTATGTATTTGGTACCCATCAACATAGAATTATAATTATTATTATTTTTTCAAATCCTGTAGAATTCTCTTTAGATATAAATCAAAATTACAGTAATAACTGGTCTTAAATTTATCTATGTCATCCATAGCCCAGTTGTGCCAGAGCAATGGAGTGGGTTGAAGACAGACTGAAGGACAGCATGGGAGATATGTGGTTCATTGGGGAAAGCTTGCTAAAGATCTGAGACTGCTCCAAAAAAAAGAGTTCAATGTCAACAGGCTGACAGCACCTCCGCCCCTCACAGTGCTTTGCCTGCTAGTGCCTCTTCTCTCTCAGTGTTTTGTTCATTGGTGGCTAGATGGGCAAGAGATACAGATACTTTCCACAAAGCCCTCTGTTCCATGTCTATCCCCACTCAGAGAAGGGTTTTGTATATTAGGCTGCAGAAGAGTGACATCATCAGCATTATCTAGCTTAGCCTGTCTGAGTAGCATCCCAAGAAGCAACTGCCCTGGTGTACATGCAAGAAAGTAGCTTTCTACAGATAACACTGGTGTGCTTCAAGTCCCAGTGTGCATAAGAGAAAGCCAGTGCCATTTGAGATGGTATGCATCTGGACTTTCAAGCTCAGTCTTGCTCTCATTGTTCCCTTAACTTGGCAAGGTATTTTGGGAACAGAAAGGGGGCATTCAGGGACATAGTGTATTATTGTACCTCTTTGCTTTAGGGACAATAGACCTTGTTCTTAGTTTTACTGGAGAACTTGATACTCTTGTATGGCTTTGAGTTACTATCTAGTATCCTTTCATTCCAACTTGAAGGACTCTTCTCAGCATTTTTTTAGTGCAAGTCTAATGATAATGGGCTCTTTCAGCCATTGTTTATTTGAGAGAATGAGGTAGGAGAATTGAAAGTTCATGTCTAGCATGGCCAACTTAGTGACATCTGACTCAAAATAAAATTCCAAAAGGAGTGGGCATATACTTCATTTCAGTGGGGAATTTGCCTAACATGAAAGAGGACCTGTGTTTCATCCTCAGTATTGCCCCACACACACACACACAAAAAAAAAAAAAAAAAAAAAAAGAAAGAAAAAGAAAAGCAAAACGACTTCATCTAATAAGTCCCCAACCTATGATTTCAGGAAATTTTGTTCCTTTGAATAGACCAAGTTTTATTATTTCTTTGTGTGTCTTATGATCGTTTGTTGAAAATTGAGCATTTAAGAAAATCACTGGTTCCATGCATGAGGAGGCCCTCACTAGCCAGCCTGCTTGAAGGCTTGTGCCTTCTAAGAACTCTTATGCAATAACTTTCCTACCACTTTTCTCTCTTGCCTCCTTCGTATGCCTGTGTGTCATCTTAGGACCTGCGTGTGCCTTTTTTGCTAAATACTCCGTATATGCAGCTGCTTCCACCCAGTTTGAATTTCCCTGAGAGTCTAACCCTTCTTTTTCTAGGGACCTTGAGCTGTTCTATCATATTGCTCAGTCAGTGGTCTCCCGCCTTGGGCATTGTAGTTTCTATCAGAATGGTTTTCATGAATTGTACCTATTACTTCCAATGGTTTCCCCTATTCTGAGCCACTTCTGGCTCTTTGAGCTCTTGTTGTTTGGTGTTTCAGGGACCAGTTCCTCAAAAAAGAATGCAAATCATTCTTCTCTGCTGTCTCTGGGTTGTGCAAGTAACTGAGAATCCAGCTGCTTCTTTCCCCAAACTGCAACATAGGGCAGGGACAAGTAAAAATGTCAAAAATTTCTTACCATTGGGAATTCAGCTTCTTTTAAAATTTTCATTATTCTCCTGTAAAGTTATTTTAGTGTTTCTAGTTGTTCAATGCTTCTATGAGAGATCAAGGTCCTGGAGTTCACTTGTCTACCATCTCATTGCCATTATTCTCTTTTATTTTAAAAATCATAGTTTTCGTAGCAAATCTGTTGCAAAAGTGCACTTTGTATATTTTAGTATTCTATATTTTTATTTGTCCTTTTTTCATGTTTTTCAACTGGAAACAAAAATATAAATTTCAGTCACTGCTGAATGAAAAGCATCTTTGCTTTGCCCACCTATCATGTGCAAAGAAGGCTTTTGGCCTGCACGTGGTTAATATCACTTTTGCAGAAAACTAGTAAGCTGTGCTTAACTGTACATGCTTCCTCCAGATAGCTCTGCTCCTCCCATTGAGGGACAGCTCAATCCCTCCAGATGCTGCTGGAGACAGAACATGTTGCCACTTAAGACTTCAAGGGCACTGAAGATGCTCACAGTTACCCAACACTGAAACCCTTCTCTTCCCCAGTTCTTCCCCATCTGTGCCCATTTTCATGACCTACACTTACCATTTTCTGTCTGGCTTTCCCTGAGGGACATGTGGTTGTGATCTTCACTCAGGGCAAAGTGAGGCCACTTCATGGACTCACTAAATAATCCATCTCTCTCTCTCTCTCTTTTTTTTTTAATTCCAGTATTTAGAGTGGTATCTATGGCTCGAGTGCTTTACCACTGAGCTACATCCCCAGCCCTTTTTATTTTAAGGTAGTCTTGCTAAGTTGCCCAGACAGACCGTAAACTTGTAATCCTTAGGCCACAGCTATATGACTGTTTCTTCTGGGTCATGTTCTCAAACCCCAGTGGCACCAACAAGTCTTATCTAGAGGCTGCTGGCAACTGTAGGTCATTAGGGTTGAGGGGCTCTGTTTGGGGTGGCTTCTGAAGCCCTGGCCCATATTTCTTCCCAACAGAGACCTAGAGGGGGAAAGGCAGGGCTTTCGTGACCAGGAAAGCCTGGCTCACCACTCTGACAGATTGTGAAAGGACCAGGGGCTCAGGGACCTGGACAGGCTCTGAAGGGCCCAGGTGATGAGCCTAATCCTCAGAGGAGGAAACAGAGAGCAGTCTGGCCTTCACCCCTCTCCCAGGAGGAAGGGCAGCTTACTATCACTTTGATTTAACTGTAGCTGTTTAGAAAAGAGGGTAACCAAAACCTAATTGTGCTCTAGGAGCCAACCCAACTTGAAACTGTAGCAGCTTCAAAGAATTGGTGTATTCCAAATGAAGAAGGGTCTCTGTTGTCACCCATTCTTGATTGTTCATTATCTCAGCTTCTGATACTGTATTTAAAATAGGAATCTTCTACTATTTTGTCTTTTGAAGCAAACCCACACAGCCTGCTTCCGGCAAGCCTCTCCTTCAGTCCCTCTCTGCAGTCTTCTTAAGGACCAATTCTGCCTTTGTCCCTTCAGCCTGAAAGACTTCCTTAGCTCTGCCTTGCTGTGGGATACAGACTACCTTACTTGTTTTGATATTCCAGAATCACTGTAGTGTGTCTCTACTCCACCTGCCTGGAATCAACTTTCTCCTCCTTCTCTTTACATCCAAGTGCCATCCAGTGCCCATTGGTCCCATAGTCACGTCATCTCTTTCCATGTCTCAGTGTCCTGCACAGAGATTCTCTTGTCTGAAATGCCCTCTCCTTTCCAATGTTTAAACTGCACTTTACTGAAGTCCTAAGTCCTGGAGTGGGGAAGGAAGCAGGGCAGCCTCATCCTCTGTGCAATGTGGCCTGACCTCACAGCAAAGGTCATCTGCATTTTAGTCACAGCTCCAGTGCTGTGTTGTGTGTGACTTCTCATCTGCCTCAGACACTAGTGTGGCTTCTCAGAACCATGTTCCAACACCCATTTCTATGCCTAGATCATCTCCTCACTGGTCAGCCTTTACTTAATGTTGTGAGTGAAATATTGACTGCATTTCTAGAGGAAAGCTGCTTGCTTTTCTAAAAGCAGTGGTTCACTATGTATAGGGCATATTACAGCTTAATTCCTGGACCATGATAGGGAGCAGTTGATAGACAATATTTCACATTAGTCCTAGTATTAAATCACCAGATTGTTGTTGAAATGAAAAGGACAGCTATGTTAACAGAATGATGTTTATAAAAATTCATAAAAGACTGAAAAGCAGAAGATGAGATAAACATGATTAATACATTCAAACAAGCAAAATTTTGCAGCTCCTAGGAGTATTGTGAATAACTTATATTCTCTTTGAGCATGTTGGTATTTAAGCTGCACTGATGGGGTTTATATCACTGGGACAGTCAAGCCCTGCCAAAGATATTTCTGGCAGTGATATGACGGTGGTTCCTATTATAAGGGAGTAATGTGGTAACTGGAGTAGCGCAATGCATTACTCACATGTAAGCAGTGAGGCTTGTGTAAACAAACCTTCCACACTGTCTTATAAAAAGTGTAGCACATATAGTTATGTAAAGAGAATAATGCTTAAGAATGATAATTACTGTGTTACTGGATTGTAGAATTACTGTACTATATTTTTTATCATTATTTTAGTGTGTGCTCCTTTTGCTTATATTTTTAAAAGTTTACTGTATGACCAATTAATTTGCCAGCAGCCTCATACAGCTCCTGCTTATTATGTCTCTTGATTGCATTAAGTGGTCACATTAAGCAATTTTCCTATATCATCTATTTGTGTAAATGCACTCTGTGATGTCTGCGCAATGATGGGATACTCTGACACATTTCTCAGAACATTCCCCATCATGTAATGATGAATAACTATGTTATGATACACCATAGTTTTATAATTCGTCTAGTTTAGTAAACTGAGACTTAAAAATCATACCAAAAAATGTGTTGAACAAAGGTCAACCTAACTCTTCATAGTAATAGAAAAGGTGATAGTGGCATGTTTGATTGTCTTTTTCATAAAACATACCAAAATTATATAAGTGAAATTACATTCACTTAGGGGGGGATTAAATAAAGGTCCTTTAGTAAATTGTAAGCACTAAAGGGCCCAAGGGAGGCATTTGGAGAGTTTTAGTTTCAAATTTACTTATGCATGATTGAACATCTTTGACACATCTTTTAATTCGTGTTTTAAAGAGTTATTCGGTGTTTTAAAAAGAAGGTAAAAGAAGGATGTCTTCTTCTGCCTAAATTATTTGTTGCGTGAATTCCTCACTTAGTGCTTTTCTTTTTTTTTGGTAGGATTTTGCTAGCCATAAACCATGGCTGATGATCATGAGCACCAAGGCAAATGTGGGATTGTAAGTAAAGGTGTGGGGCGGGGGGTGCTGAGAGAACTCAAGCCAAGCAGTAGTGAGCCAGTGTCCAGGAGACCACCTCCCTGATACCTTATTGAAATATGGGAGTCAGAAAAACCTTCTAGAAAGACTGTTTAGGAAAACATTTAGTGTTCCTAAACTGCTTTTATTTGGAATAAAAATATCCATTTCCTGTCAACATCAGCTTTTTTCTTTTTAGTCTCCACCTTATTTTTCTTGCTCAGACCAAGAGAAATTAAGACCTTATTCCTATACTCGGACAGTTTAAAAATATACCTGCCTTGGTTCCCTGTAAATTAGGGAAATGAACTGTTTTCTGTTAGGTGATGGTGGACTCAGCAATCTGCTCAGGTTCCCACGTGTCCATCAGCATATGGAAAGCTGGGTCCTGGAGCACCCAGCTCCTGGTGCTTTCCAAAATAAAGTACATATATTACTATTACAGGAAGATAAAACTTCTCTTTCTGCTGCTATTGTTTCTTCTTTCACAGTGTTCTTCCTTTGCCTCATCGCATGAGCTCTGGATGATGAAAGTCATGTGTTTTTATACAGTGGGTAAAACACTATCACATCTTCCCTGTGGGTGGGGGCAGGAAGTAATTGTCAGAATTGAGATTAAGAGATTAATACACAGTTAGAATCAGAACAGGTCAGGAACTCTGAATTAGATCTTCTGGATTTAAAAAAATAATTTTTTTTCTACAAAAAAAAATCGATCATTGTCTCACTAAATTTATGCAGACTTCAAATATGGCAGAAAGGTCTGAGGCACTCAATATCTGAGCATCTATTTCTGCCTCAATCAGGGCACTGCCCAGGAGAGGAAGTTTGGGGACAGCTGCTCTGAGCATTCTTGCTGTCCTTAGTTCTCTATTCACTTGTTGTCATCATGGGACCCTGTGGGCACTCCCCTGGTGTCCAGGGACCTCCCATTGTGTCAGTCTTAGAAACCAGGAATCTGAACAGAGACCCCTCAGGGCCTGTGACCTGTGGAAAGGAGGCACACATGGCCTGAGGCAGGTTCAAAGACAAGAAAGGCAGAGCAACAGAAGACAGAGGATGCTAGTTCTGAAGTGAACCTCTGAGTAGTGGACAGTGAATGGAAAATGCCAACCTTTCACTGGAACATCTACCACTCTAGGAGGGGAGGAAAAGGGAGGTGCTGGGAAATGAAACTGATTGGATTATGTGCATGTATGAATATGTGACAAGGAAGCCCACTATTCTATATAATTCTAATGCACCAATAAAAATTTTAAATAAATAAGAATAAAATACAGCAAAGTTTTCCCTTAAAGTCATCTCTTAAAAGCCAATATAAAAATGTTTAAGCAAAATAGCTCAGGACAGAAATATAATTGAGGTTGCACACATTCAGGAATTAATCTGACTCCTAACAAGCCTGACATGTGAAGTGTGAAGCAGCTTTTATGTTAGAAGCTATAATTATAAATTGTTAAAATAACCACTTGATCATACTACAGTACGTTTTTATGGGTTTAGCTGAATGCTCGCTTAAGATTTTTCTCTGAAATGTAGCCAGAGAAGAGACAGTTGTACAATAAAAGTGAAAAATGGTAAGATCATAACACCATCTTAGAAAGACTTGGTATAGAAGCATTTACCCGAGCACGGTCTTTCCCAATGGTTTACGTTCTGTCCACAGAATCAGCCTGAGGCAAAATAGGATGGGGGGCACAGAAATCCCTTTGTCATTTCATCTTCTTAGATATGAGCACTGTTTTCTGATGCATGGAGTGTGATGCATTGGTCTCAGATAGGAATAAAGGATGCTGGAATGGAAGCTGCACTAGGAAAGCAGCTGCACCTGCCATGCCTATCCTGGCATGGGCCACTTCACCTTTTGAATATAAGCTCTGAATGTATGCGCTGAGGCTTATTTTTAAAAAGACATGTTCTTTTCCTCTTCCCCCTCTCCCCCTCCCTAACCTGGGTGGCCAGAAACAATATCGCCTTCAGTTATCTGTGTTCCACAGGAAGGAAATGTCTGCCTAGGAATCTAGGAAGTAAATATGTCCCAAATTAACAAGTGAATCCAAATGTACCTCACCTTTCCCTGGGACCCTCTGTCAGGGCACACCTGGAATGTTAGCCTTTGAATAGCTCCTTTGAAAGTCCTCTGTTTACCCTGATGGGTAGAATCACTGGATTAGAGTCCCCTGTGTTTCTCCTTTGCTAGCAAAGCAATAAAACAACTTTTTCCTTTTTCTCAAACCGATGTTCTCATTATTTGATTGGCATTGGGGACAAGGACTGAGCTTTCAGTTACCTGCCCAGGATGGTCATAAGACCTTAACCACATCTCTGCTAAAGACTTCTAAAGATTGAAAAGCTTTCAAGAGTCAAGTAAATGAAGATTTTAACATCTTGATAGCCCCTCAGATACTATAGGGCAGAAGCAAAGGGACATTTGGAGACAGACTGGTCATTTTTCTATGACTTCATACATTGTGATTTGCCCAGGAGTTATAAAATGGATTTTGTTAATCTGTATAATCCTTCCTTTTTTCCTTTCTTCTCCCCATCCTCCCTCCTTCCCTCTCTCTTTCCTTCCTTCCTTCTTCTCTCCCTCCCTCTTTTCTTACTTTCTCTTCGTTTCTTGAACTGGCATAATAGCTTTTTAAAGATAAGTTTTATTTCATTTTTAATTGACACAGGATAATTGTACATATTTGTGAGGTAGAGTGTGATATTTCCATTCATGTATATACACTGTGAAGATCAAAACAAGGTAATTGCTGGGCGTGGTAGCACAGGCCAGCAATCCCAGCAGCTTGGGAGGCTGAGGCAGAAGAAGAGCAAATCAAAGCCAGCTTTAGCAATTTACTGAGGCCCTAAGCAACTTAGCGACCTCCAGGCTCTTTTTTTAATCCTGGTCTCAAAATCCTGGCTCAGTGTTTAAACTCCCCTGGGTTAAATCGCTAGTACCAAAAAATACAAAACAAAAAAAACAAAGTAATTGACATATCCATTATTTCCAACATTTATCATGTCTTTCTGGTAAACCATTCAAAATCTCCTCTTCTGGCTATGTTGAAATCTATATTATTTTCACCATAGTCACCCTATCTTTCAATAGAACACCAGAGTTTATTTTTTTCATCTAAATTTGACTTTGTATTCATGAGCAACCATTCTCACCTCTAGCCCTACTCTCCCTGGCTCAGGTAATCATTATTCTATTCTTAACTTCTAAGAGATCAACTTTTTAAGATTTCACCTATGAGTGAGATTATGCTTTATTTGTTTCTCTGTGCCTGGTTTATTTGTCTAAATGACCTCCAGGCTCTTCCTTTGCAATCCTTTGTTTATCTGTTTAAGCCTATAGTAACTAGGTGACAACTCAAATTTAAAGTGCCAAGAAAAAAGCCATCTTTATTTGATCAGTAAAACAACCAGATTAACTTAAGATACAGAATTTAAAAAAATAGTAATTTTATTTTAACATATTTTTAAATGTTTCTGTGTGTATATACACAAACATTTATGTGTTTTGATTTGTGTGTATATATATGTATTTAGTGTATATACATATATACTATATATAAATGTATATATATATACATATAATAATAATATGTATATATTGTTATATTACTACTAATATGTATATTAGTAGTAGATGGCCCTTTATTGTATTTATTTATATATAGTGCTGAGAATCAAACCCAGTGCCTCACACATGCTAGGCAAGCACTCTACCACTGAGCTACAATCCCAGCCCCAGGCTAAATGTTTTTTCAATGAACTTTCTTTGAATGCAGAACTGGAACCACCACTCAGAAATGACAACAACAACAACAACAACAACTTCCTCCTCCTCCTCCTCCTTCTCCTTCTCATTTATTTTTTTTTAATGAAAGGTACCAAACTTGGTGATAGTATGTTCCCCTTATAAACACACTGTAACGTGTGTAAATCTAAGGATTAGTCCTACCATACTTCACCTAAACTAGTCTACCAAAATCTTAGTTAATAAAAACGTCAGTGCATTTATTTATTTAAATACTTTATTGTAAGCACAATAATGATGTCATTCTCAGAGCAATGAACTAGCCAAATGAGCAACATGTTGAGAAAGATGTAGAGCTGCCCTAGTTCTCTGGAGGTACAAGCATGCCAAGAACCTTCCTCTGCCCTGTGATTATTACACAAAGTGTGGAAGTGCAGGCAAAGAATCCTGTGAGTAAGAAAGGTCCATCTTTGTAAGATGGAAGGAAGGGCAGTGATGCAGAGCTAGCTGAGTATGGTTCTCACCGAGATAGAGCTTGTCCTAGGCTCCTTCAGTTTTGAGTCTTTGCCTCTGCAAGTTGCACTTGATTTGTCCTTTGTCACTGGTTTCCAAGACCACCTCTGGGTTCAGTGATTCACCAAGAGACTCACAGAATGCAGCACATGAGTTTTACAACTGTAGGGTACAGACCCTGATCAGCTAGGTGCAAGATCTGGAGAAAACCAGACACTAGCTCCCTAGATTCTTCCCGAGTGGAGCTGCACAGGAAATGCTCAGATCCTCTAGCAGTGACTTGTGAGGACACACATGAAATGTTGACAATCAGCCTGGGATACCAGGGTTTTTATGAAGAGGCCAGCCATGTAGCAACTCTGTGTAGCAAATATGAAACTCAGCATTCCCAGAAACAAAGCAGCTGCTCAACAAAATCCACATTGTTTATCCTGGTGGTTTAGGTAACAGGTCATCACTCTCATCAGTTCTGGGTTTGGCAAGAGACCTCCCCAAATCCAAGTTCCTAGAATCAGCCAGGAGCTAGCCTGACATGTGGCCTTTCGTGCCAACTCAAGCCGCTGATGTTGTGTTGCTCTGCACAGGGAGCATGGGCCTTCTCTTTAGGGCCTGATTTCTTATCTTCTTTTCTTTAATTTTTTCTACCGTGGAGCTTTATGATGAGATGATCTGGTTCAATGCCCCTGTTTCTTCTGCCGGCACACCAGAATAAGGGACCTGTGCTGAAATGGACAGAACATACATTCTGAAGCTCAGGCAGCCCTGCTCTTGAGGAGGGAACACATGTGAACACAGGAAATGATTTAGACTCACAAAGGCCCTTTATTACTTAGTTAAGAAATGGTGATTCACTGGCTGGCTTTTGTGGTGCCCCAAAATAAGAAAGGACCTTGAATCCTCGAGAATGGCACACCTAGAGATGAATTTGTATAAAGTAGCTTTGATTCAGCTTGGTCTATAAGGAGGAACAAGGAACCTGCACCAGAGAGAATGACTAAGACTAGAAATGGCCCTGTTAGCCCTGACTTTGCGTCAATGCACAAGTATCTGTTAGGCAAGGACTCTTTAAAATGGTGAGTGTTGCTGGGCGCCATAGCATATGCCTGTCTTCCCAGCAGCTTGGGAGGAGATTCAGGCAGGACGATCACAAGTTCAAACCCAGCCTCAGCAATTTAGTGATACTCTGTCTCAAAATTCAAAAAAAAAAAAAAGGACTGGGAATGTGGCTCAGTGGTTAAGGGCCCCTGGGTTTAATCCCAGTACCAAAAGAAAAGAAAAAAGATTGGTCATTGTTGGTAAGAAACACATACCATGGTTCTTTTCCTCCCTTCAGTCCAGCACATATGATTAAATTTGAAGAATTTCTGATGCAGATGTTCCCTGACTTTATAACAGTTCCCCTTAGGACTTTCAGCTTTATAATGGTTCAAAACCTGTGTGCATTCAGTAGAAACTGTACTTTGAATTTTGAACTTTGATTTCCCCCCCAGAATATTATATCCAGTACTCTTCACAGTGCTGGGCAATGGCAGTGAGATGCAGTTCAGTCATTCGTGCATCTCATGGGGAACAAATAGATACTCACTCGTCAGTATCCTGAATTGATATACTGTTTTTTAGGTTAGGTGCCTTTTTGGGTCGCCATTTTTTCAATGTACAGGGGATTCATTGGGAGTATAGCCCTAATGTCAGTCAAGGAACATCTATCCTGCAGCAAAGCCACTGAATACCTTCCATTTGCTTGAACTGAACTGGTCATGGATAGAATTTAAATCACCTGGGAAATAAGACAGATGTAATGAGTGGTGACAAGTTCATGCCATGCGTGGCACCATCAGGATATATGTACCTTGTGAGGTGCTGGGGATATGAGTATAATGGATCAGGGCCATGAGAAGGGCCTCGCTGATCATAGACATTCTCCAAACCCACCCCAGACTGATCCAGGTGGTAAGTAAAATAAATTTCATACATTTAGACTATTTTAATACTAACCTAAATGCAAAATCATGATACTTATGGTCAATGGCATTTCTCAATGAGAAAGTTTTCTAAATTTTGTCAAAATATCCTATTTTACATGTTACTATATTCAATACATAGAAGAAGCTAATGGGAAAATGCTATTGACTGAATTGTTAAAATGCCCTCAAAATTGTATGGACATACAGTTCAATGCTTCGTTTAATTCTGAGCAAACAGTTTCTTCAAGTTGTCCATAAGATGTGCACACACTATTAAACACTCATTAAGGAATTTTATTCCATAATGCTAAATACACTTATTTTATTCTTTTGCATAACTTTTCAAATATGGGGACTTAATTCATTATTCTTCAGAAAATGGATTTATGGCCATATATTAAGCTACATGCACTTATATTTGTAACATATCTAGTATTGTTTTCAATACAAATACATTATTTTAAATATACAGTCTTGATGCCACTGGAAATATTTTTTTCTGGCTTTTTCTCTATTTACAACCTCTTTGCAAGCAAACATTGTATTTCCAAATATCTGATAAAATGTTCCTTCTGATTGGGAAGGGAGTAGTACTGAGAAACCTGAGCTATTCACATTCTGCTGAGTATGGGAAACCTGTCTTCTTTCTTGGTTTAATATTTCCAGCAGGAGGTAAAACTAAGCAGTAAAAGCCTGCAACTTAATATTGAGTTTTAGAAATGCTTTATTTCAACAATATTCTAATGATGCAGTTCTTCAAACAACATGGATGATAAGAACAGATCAATCCAGAGGCTTTTAAGACCCTGTTTTTTATATCCACATTGGCCCTAGATTTTTATTATTCCAGGGCCAGGGAATGTGGCTTCCTGTGTTTCTGTTGCTATACTTGAAGATTAGTAAAAGGGATTAGGGGGTGAACTACTTTCTAAAAGCAAGCCTTTGAGAGTACTATGTGTATAGCTGGTTTAATGGTGCTTGTGAAATTTAAACAATCTTGGAAATAAGGGACCTTGGGCAATGGTTATTAATACAAGGACTAGGGAGAGGGGATCACATCTGCTTAAACACAAGCACGTTTTGCATATTAACAAAGTGAACAAGGCATTGATCATTGATGAGGAGACAGCATCTCACAGATATTTTATCCCTTTTTTCTGTTTTCTCCCAGGGCTTTCCAGGAAACACAAACTCAGACAGCGTGGTGCATTACAGACTTCAGCCTCCCTTGGAAGCCAGGTTCTTGCGTTTCCTGCCTTTAGCCTGGAACTCCAAGGGCAGGATTGGCATGCGGATTGAAGTGTATGGATGTGCATACAGTAAGTATTCTTATCCCTGCCTGAAATCAGCATCAGAGTGACATATTGTAAAAGCTACACTGAAACTGGAAGCAACTCTTCATGCCTTACACTGCTGTTGGAGTAGAATTTTTTTTTTTTTAACAAAAAGCTTCCATAAGGAACCTGGCTTCCAAAGGAGGACTTGAATGGAGCTTTATTTACCTTTAGATTTTCAGAGGTTAGCCAGATAATTGCTTCAGAGTCAGCATTTTAAAAAAAAGTAATGATGTTCAAATCAACAACAGTTATTTACTGTGACTGATGGTGCTGATTCTGATGCTGAGATGGCCCTTAGTATGGGACACATAGTGACTGCTAGGTGCAATTGTCCTGTTTTCCCCATACTCTAGGATGACTCTGTTTTCCTTCCACTCTTTTGTTTGCTTCCCAGTGGAACCTTCTTTTGAACAGTGCCTGCAACTTAATTTAATTTTAGCTTGGAAATGTCATTTGGGTATTACATTTTCCCTCTTTTCTCAACTGATGATAAAAGTAGTGAAATATGCAGCCAAGGAAAGCACAGACTACAAGCATTCAGTGAAATAGAGGTGTGAGTTAATCATATTGTTGCAATTTTGATGTTTCTTAAATTAACACAAAAGGAAAAAAAATTAACAAAATATTTTCTAGAAAACTGGGGACTAAGCCAGTGACTTGGTTTTCTGTCAGGTTGGCCTTCCACACCCCATGCCCAAACTATTACATATTGGATCTACATTTAAGAACAGATTCACATCTTTTCTTCCAAATTTGATTCTCATCATTGCTATACTATACATGTAGTTGTTTCTTTATCCCCTTATCATATAAAAATTTATTGGACACTGACTTCTTGAGAGAACTATGACTCGTGTAGGGTGTGAGGGATGATTCTAAAATTCTTTATTTGCTTTGTCTAACAAGAAGTTATAAAATTACATAAAAAAGTGAAGGTATATTCATGGATAGTGAGATAGGTGCTGCGGAGGATGCTGGTATTAGTCAGTTTTCCATTACTGTGACAAAAGACCTGAAATAATCAAACTGAGAAGAAGAAATCTTTTTCTGGCTCACAGGTTCAGAGGTTTAGTACATGGTCACTTGGCCCCCATTTCTTTGGGACTGTCGCAGCACACTGCATAATGTCAAGGAGTGTGTGGTGGCACAAGGCTATTTACCTCATGGTGGCTGGGAAGCAAAGAGAGAAAGGAGAGCCCTGAGGTTGCAATATCTCCTTTCAAGGGCACATCCCAAATGGACTAACTTCTTCCTACTAAGCCCCATCTCTCAAAGGTTCTACCGCTTCCCAAAAGTGCCAAGCTGGGGACAAAGACTTTAACATATGGGCCTTGGTATAACATTCCAGATGCAAAGTATAGTCAGTGCTCATGGCAACACAAAGCATGGGAGCAGGAATTTAGGGGTTCTTTTAGTGCAGGGGGCAATGGCATTGTGATACAGAGGGAGTTATTGAACACTATCCTCTCCATTTTGGGAACCTCACACACAATGAGTGATTTCAGAAGATGAGGCTCATTCAAAGAGCTCCTTCCCAGGGTGAAACACTGTGTTAGTCTTGGCTTCATTTCTGCTTCCTGGTAGCATCACATACAGGTCCCTCTTTCCATTTGGTTTTCTAACTCTTCCATTGCTTTCCATATTTTCTGGAAGCATTTAATGCAGATTCTGTTGTGTTACTGTCCAGGTCTTTTTCTTCTTGCCATGATCATTTCCTTCCTTCCTATGTCTCCTGGACTTACCAAGGTACTCCCTGCTGAAGTGTCTGAGACGCTTCCATGAAAGTGGCCACTTCCTTCTCCCATCAGTTTGGAAATGGATTCAGGTTAACTGATTTGAAAGCATAACATGCTTTTTGATGGGGATTTATCATTACCTTGATGGTCTTCAAGAGGAGGTCTTACTCTAGCCTCTTGTATTAAACATTCATAGCAGAAAGACCAAAGTTGTGAGCCTTATCCCTGGAAAGACTGCAGCTATCATGGCACCTGTGTGCACCCCTGAGATCAGCAAAAGGAATTGTTCACCACAAAAAGCTCCTACTATAAAAAAATACAGGTGTAACAATCACTACAATTTGTAAAACAGCCACAGTACATCCTTGATTAGTAGTGGTTTTGCCTTGTCTTGTTTTTATTAGTAGTAAGAATAATTACTCAAACATAGAACTTTGCATTCTTATTTTGACAATAATTTAATACAATACAGTTTATAACCAAAAGTGATAGTTATTTTCTTTTCGATTGTTATTTCCACTGCTGTTTGTATTGCAAATAACATCCAAATTGCTTTTCTTGGCACATAATGACTCTTAGATGCAAATTCTCTTTTCAGTTTCATTTCTTTAAATTCCACTTGCAATGCTATTCATTATTCCTTTAAACATTGTATGTTTTCAGGGTTTCCTGGCTTGGCATATGCTTTCCCTACCTAAAAGGCCCTTTTACCATTTTAAAACCAAGGATGAGGTGGTGGAGGGGTAGCAGTGCTGTTCTTAGAGTCCCCTTCCTGGCAGCATTATCTGTCTAATTTCAGCATTCTCTGCAGATTTGTCCTCACCCTTGTATTTCACTCTTAAAAGTTCTCTCTTTCATGTGTTATCCACTTTCAAAAGGTTTTAATAACATTAACATATGATCTGAGAACTCCAAATCCACATCCTCTGCGATGCTGGGTTTTGAAGCCCGACTCTCCCAGGTCTTTAGCCAGGTTGATCATCTTTTGGATCTATTCTGCTCTTCTGTTCTGCCTTATTCTTTGACTTCTGGGGTTCCTGTACAGTTTCATTTTCTAGTGATCTTGTAGCAATGTGTTCTTTTCCTATCAGGTTGTATTGAACTGGCTCCATTATTTTATCGTACTTTTATGTTTATTAATGTGCCTATTCTTTGAATAAGGCCAGCATGGAAGAAAGCAGAAAGTTGAGTGAATTGCTGGGAATGTGGAATTGATAGATGCAGAGGTGGTGAGTGCTCTGGGATTTATGAGTTTGTCATTCACGTATTGGTACTTCCTCCTTATTTCAAGTCAGGCATTAAGAATAAAATGAATGCCTACAATCCCAGCAGCTCAGGAGGCTGAGGCAGGAGGATTGCAAGTTCAAAGCCAGCCTCAGCAACTTAGTGAGGCCCTGTCTCAAAATAAAATATAAAGAGGGCTAGGGATGTGGCTCAGTGATTAAGTGCCCCTGGGTTCCATCTCCAGTACACACACACACACACACACACACGAACAAAATGAATGGAGTGAAATGTGTAACTGACTGTTTTTTATTTTTAAGTACTGACAGTGACAGTGAAAAATTAGACTTTATTTAACAGTGTCCCTATATATCAATATTTGTAAGCCAGTTATTGTTATTCCAAAAAAATAAGGAAGGTGTATTTTGAAAAATTTGAAGAGAATTTTGAGAGAAGAGGATACATATAGACCCTCCTTCTTTCCAGTACTGGCCCCTATTCTGGGTAGACTTGGGTTTTGAAAATACATTAGTAGGAATATAAGAACATGAGATGAGAGTAGAAGTAGTTCCCTTCATTGATGAAGAGAAATTTTGCAGCTAATAATGATCTTTAGTCTTTGGAGAATGCTGGTCTAGATTGTCCAAGCCTGTTCTGAAAAACATACAAAATAGTCAAATTAAGTTAGAAAAAGTACTAATTCTATTCAGCATGGTATCTATTTACAGACTATTTACTCTATGCAAGTTACCATGCTAAGGAAGATCCATAAGGCTTGATATTTGCCCTCCAATTGCTAAGGAGCCTGTGCAGGAGAGGATAAATGTGGATTCACAGAGTCAGGCTGAACATGGGAACAGGCTTCTGATTCTCACTTTGTGTCACAGTGTAGATAGAAGACGTATCTTGCTCTAGGAATAAAAAAGATTAATTATTCTGAGCTATAATCATATAACCTTAAGGTTTTTATTTGATATTAAGTAGAAAAGTACTAATACTTACCCTAAAATCATATGAGACAAAACAGCCTATCATATTTTTGGGTGTAATAAGCCATATTTTAATGCTATTTTAATCTTTCTAATTTCTATCACATTTATTGCACAATTCCAAATGATGCATTTTTAATTGCCTCCCAGATTAAACTTGTTAGCAAACTATTAGATCTTAAAAGAGTGTAACTAAGGATTTTGCTGAAAGTAAATGTTTAAAAAATATATCAATACATATTTAATAAATTACAGTGGAACAGGCAAAGTTGGATATATGATGGCAACTAAATTAATTTAAATGCATAATCATTTTTAGCAATTTTTGAATATCACTAATTACTACCAGAATTTGCAGTCTGTAATAATCTCTAGATCTCAGAGTTAAACAATAGGTCCAATTATTGAGAAAACAGGTGATCTTTGGCTAGTGAATTAGTTGCCTTACAAGTACTTAAAACTTACTGAGTCCCAGATTGCTTTCTTGAACTGACTCACAACTAGCCCTAAAACACTCTTCCTCTGGTATTCATTATGTCTGTTAATGATTCTATCATTCATCAGGAACTTATGCTATAAGTATGGGAATCACCCTTGACAAATCTCTGTATCTGCACATAATTGTATGTCCAAATTATTCCCTAAATCATTTCACTTCTCTCTAGCTTACCACACTTCTAGACTCTCCTGGATTATTGCAATTGCTTTCCAATTTTAGTTTCCCTGTCTCTACCCATTAGTATATTATATTTATGTTACATTGCAGCTAAAGGTATTTTTAAAAATGCACATCTGATGTAACTGATTATGTGTTTACAATCTTTCACGTCCATTGTTCCTAAGATAGCATCCACACTTCTCAGAAGGACTCAGAAGATGCTGAAAGACCATGCCCCTGCATACTTTTCTAGTCTCACCTCCTGCCATCCCCACATCTTGCTCCCTTCCCACCATGGCTTCTTTTGATGCCTCTGCCAAGCACACTCCTCACTCATAGAGTCTTAACATCCAGTTTATCTGCTTAGACTGCTGCTTCTCAATTTTTTCATCTCTATATCCTACCATTCAGGTCTCTGCTTAAATGTCACTTCTTCAAAGATGTATTCCCTGACTTCGAGTATGAATATGGTTCCTTTCTATTCAGCTGCTGGCTGATCAACCAGTCAGTTGTTCCTGCCCAACAGGTATTGAAATCTCAGGCTGAGATATTTGATTTTTCCATGTGCTCTCCTCCCCATCCCAAGTAGAGGATTAGTGCCAAGAAGAGGTAGAGGCAGCCTCTGGCTATAATCATATAGGCTTCCACTGTCATTACTGAGATTCAATAGATTTTCTTGAGCAAATGCTTCTCAATTTATTGTATGTCTTTGGTCATTTTCCAGATTCCTTTAGTTACTATTTTTGAACATCCTCACCTCCAGTTTTATCATTGCTTTTGGAGAAAGAGAATTTGATGGGTATAAACCTATAACACTTCATCTATATTTTAAAAATGTACCTATCTTGAAAAAAATTGAGTACATACATGTAAATGCACACACACACTTATGTAAAAATTTTTCATATTCTGTATTCTTTTGTATAGACCCATATTTCTCTGAATCATTTTTCTTCTACCTCAATTATTTCTTTTTAACATTTTTTATAGTGTTGATCTACTGGCAAGGAACTCTTTCAGCATTTGTATGTTTGAAAGCCCTTATCTTTGCCTTCATTTGTGCGAGTTATTTTCAACCAGCACAGATTTTGATAGCATTAGTTTCTAGCATTCTAGCAATCTAGCAATCTGTAACCAACTGTATTGATGTTGCTCTGATTGTAAGATGTCTTTTTCCCCCCTAGCTTTTAAAAAGGATTTTGAGTAATTTGCTTATGTGCTTCTCCTTTTATATTCTTCTGTTTCTTGTGTTTGGGTCTCATTGGGTCACTTGGATCTGTGGGTTCATAATTTTCAATAAATTTGAAAAGTTTCAGCCATTGTTTCTTCAGATTTTTTTTAACTGACCCCCCTCTCTGTTATTCCTTAAGGGAATCAATTACCACACATTAGGTATTTGGATTTTATTAGTTGCACTTTACTGATGCTTTGTTCATTTTTTTTTTTTTTTTGGATTGAACTCAGGGGCACTTTACCACTGAGCCACATCCCCAACCCTATTTTGTATTTTATTTACAGACAGGGACTCACTGAGTTGCTTAACACCTCACCATCACTAAGGCTGGCTTTGAACTCGTGATTTTCCTGTTTCAGCTTCCAGAGCTGCTGGGATAATAGGTGTGTGCCACCAGGCCCAGCTCATTTTTTTTTAAATTCTTTTTTTCTCTTCATTTCAATTTGTATTTTTCTATTGATGTCTTCAGGTTCATGATTCTTCTTCAGTGTTTAATTTCCTTTGAATCTATTCAGTTTATCTTTCATTTCAGATCTTGAGGCTTTCACTCTTTTAAGTAACTTTCATGTATCTCTGGCAATTATATTTTTCAGGTGTGTGTACGTTTTGATTGATAATTTTTCCTCATGAGGGCCAAGTTTTCCAGCTTCCACCTGTCTTCAATTGGCTGTTGGACATTGTGACTTTTACCTTGTTGAATGCTAGATATTTTTGCATCCTTGTATTCTTTCCCTTCATTCAAAGACACATTGGACTACAGCAAGTCAATGCTTCAAGGTCTTAGCCTCACCAGAGCAGTGTTTAATCTGGGGCCAATGCCTCCCCACCACTGAGGTTAGATCCTCTAAGTACTTGATCCCAAACTAGTGAGCTGTGTGGTCTTCATTCTGGATGATCACATGGTCACCATGACCAACTTGTGTGCATGGGAAATGCTACTTCTAGCTAGTCCTTCCAGAAGCTTCTTTCCTTAGTCTTGCTGGATTTCCTTAAGGGTGCATTCTATCAATATACAGCTCATTTATTGCTTTAGGACTCTGTTGCAAACCACCTGTGCTCTCTTGTAGTTCATCTTTCTCCTCCCCTGTTCTTTGCCTGGGAGCTCTAGCTGCCTCATTCTAACAGACTCTTCATGCTATTTTCAGCTCAGGAAGTCGCTGGTCTCTGCCTCAGTTTTCCTTTCCTGCTCCATGTCCTGGGAACTCTTTGAAGGTTAAGATCCAAGCAGTCATAAAGCTTATCTCTTGCCTCTCATTTCTTATACATTTCACTCTTCTTTGTTGCTTAATAGCAAATGTTTTGTAAACCATTGTTTCAATGGTTTACAAAAATCTTATAACAGTGGAATGATACAAAAAAGAGTATCTTACACTGAGATCAGTGGCACAAGGGTCAGGGAAGGGAATACTTAGTGAATAGGTAAGTTTAAGGGACCTTATTTTTGGTTGTTTCAAGTGAGGGATAAACCTGTTAAAAATCAGCATTAAATACTCCAAGAACATTTAAGTATTTAAGTTCTCTTGTTACCCCCATCATGGTCAAAAGCAAAAGTCCTAAAGGTAGTTTTTAGCTATGGTTAAATCTCATTTTCTTTGCCCAGAGCACCAACAATAATGATGTAACTAATCCCACTGAGGACTTACCATGTTTGCACACTCATAGACATTAAATGGTTTAATATTCATGATAGTTCTGTGGGGGACTCTTATGCCCTGTGAATGAAGACACTGAGGCAAAGGAGGTTGAGTGAGTCTTCTAAGGTGGAACCAGGAGTCCAACCTTCTCAGGATAGCTCCACAGCCCACTGCACTTTGTCATTTTCATTGTTTGGAATGGCTTTTTGTGGACTAGATTAAGAAAGTGGAAATGTATCAGCACATATTTAGCCTCACTACTGGTTAGATTAATGCCTTTACCTAATACATTACTACGTAAGAACCATTCCAGAAGTTCCCCACTCCTGCTCTACAGAAGTATCCTATGAAGATGTCCTGGTTCCTCCTTATCCCAGCATCCAGCATAATGAGTGGTGACAAAAACCAGTGTTTTATGGCATGCACATATATACATAGCCAGTTGATAAAATATTGACCATTCTTTGCCATATTAATATATATTCCAACCATAGTCTGTTAGAGACTGAAACATAAAAAATTAATCTATTAAGGAAGTTATTGATGATAAAGTGAAATCATAAGTATTTCCTCCTACTGTTTTTGGAATATAAGTTTGTAGTCTTATAACTGGGGAAACTATCACTTCCTACCTTGTGTGCATGATATGTATCTTCTCTTTTCAAATACCTCAATGATTGAAATAGTTGGATTATATACAGAGACACTTTTATGAAGACTCTTGTAAAAGCCATTTTAAATGGAATGCCAAGTTGAAATTTGATGTATTCTTTGGATATTTCATCCACATATTGTAATGGATTATTTGTATTCATCATGGATATGTAAAGTTTTATTTATTTAATAGTTAAACAGCAAAAATCTTATAACAGTGGAATGATACAAAAAAGAGCATCTTAGGTAATTTAATTCTCTAGGTAACACTGAGATCAGTGGCACAAGGGTCAGGGAAGGTAATACTTACGCCTGGCGGAGCTCCCCCATCAATGCTTTCAGAGAAATTGCTACTATTGACTTATTGATGAAATGCTTTGTCTCCCAAAATGTTTTTTAAACTTTACATTTATTTTAAATTTATTGCTTTTACAAATTCACTTTGAGTATTTAATGCTGATTTTGAAAAATTATATTTACTGACACTCTGATTTGTTTAAATATTCAAATCTATTTGTGAACATTGTTAGGTAGATAATATTTTATCAGAATGATTACTTTTGGTGAGGCCTATAATAGAGGTTCTATTTATATTTTAAATTATCTGTTGTGATAATGTGTTTTCTTTTATTATAAATGTAAAGTCATGGCTGACTACTTTCTGATGTGTATCTGCAAATTTAATGTGAAGGGTGCATGATTGGCAGTTCATCAAGATTCCTTAATTCTTTGTATTCTTTGTTTCTGGACATTGTCACCAAAGGAGAGCCTTTTTTCTCCTGCTTTTATTTTGAGCTATAAGCTGTTTCTTTACTTCTGTAGTTTCCTTAGCAACCCTGTAAGACTTGAAGATTTTCCCTATGAATTGTATTTCTTCATGACAATATAAGTAAGAAAGTACCAGAGAATAAGAGGATTGTTGCTTGGAGAGGCTAGAACCAGACCTGTCCTGGCCCCTGCTTGTCCCAGCATCCAGCACAGTGAGTGGTGACACAAGCTAGGTGCTACATCAGTATTAATCCAATGGGCCATACTTTTGGAATGAATGGAATTAAGTCAAAATGACATAAGATGGAAAAGATGGAGTTTTAATAATAGAACAAAATTGTGAATATCCTTCAAAGAAGAATTTCAATCTATAGAAGCCTATTTATATCAAGGCCAATGTTTTATATTATACACAGAAATACATAACCAGGTGCTAAAATATTGACCAGTTCTTTACCATTCTAACCATAGTCATAAACGGAGTATATTGAATTGTGTACTATGGATGTCAACAAAAATAATTTGTGAGGTCCTAAACATAATGGGGTTTTCAGTGAAATAAAAATTGGATGCCAGAATGTCTGGTTATGAGCTGATTCTTATCACTGCCACCTCTGAACAGTGAGCACCAGCCCAGTAACCATCATAGGATACTTCTGTAGAGTCAGAGTGAGGAACTTCTGGAAAGGGCTAGATGCTCAGTATTTCAGGCCATGCAGGCCATGTGTGCTCTCTGCTGCATTTTTGTTGTTGTTGATTTTATGTTTAACAACCCTTTACAAATTAGCTCAGGGGTCTGTACGGTAATGGGCTTGAGAGTTATGCAAATATACAGATAAAGAGTGAGAGATCCTAATATTCTAGACTTCAAAAAGCAGTTCCTAAATTTTGTCTATCATTTTAAACCCCTAAAGTTGAGGTTAAGTTTATATCCTTGATGATTTTGAACTACTAGGGCTGTTATACTCACTTAGCTATAGATCTATATTCTAATTTGGTCATCCAATAAGCTTTTAAAAATCTGTCAATGTACATTTTGGATTTTTCTTATAAGATATATTTTGGTGATTAATATATGGTTAACTATTCTAGACAAAGTGTTAGAACATAACTCAAAGCATTAGGACAAAAGGGTTTTAAGGCCATTATTTTGTGTCATGGTTACCCAGTAAAATTTTTACTAGTCCATTTTGCCTGAGAAGAATCTCCAAGAAATATAATTTAGGTGGTTTAAAGCTGTGGATCTCAAAGTATGGTCACCAGCTCAAGCACATGGACAACAGGAGGGAATTTGTTTGAAATGCAGATTCTTAGATTCTACCTCAGACCTGTTCACTCAGAAACTCAGGGCTATGTCTCAGCAATCTGTGTGCAACAAACACTCCAGAAGATTCTGATGCTTTAATAATAATTTAACTATTGCAAAACCATTGTGGCAACAGGGAGGATGAGGGTAAAATCTTTTTGACCAAAATAATCTTGGCAAAATCATGTGCAGAACAAAATTCCTTGTTGGCTAACTGCAAAAGCAAGCCTTAGTTATTTTTAATGCTGTCAGTGACATACATAGGAATATGTACTGCTAAAATGTGAAATCATTTCAATTCTTCATTACCACGATTTCATTATTTCATTGCCATCTAATAAGCTTGAGAGCTTCATTTGAACTTGACTAGTTATATTCTTACCAGGCATGTTTGTTTAATTATAAAATGAAGAGTAATTATTTAGTTTACATGATTTCTAGACAATGTAGTGTTTATATATTACACACTATACATGTGAATTGAACTTCCAAATTTTAAAAAGGACGCTACACATAATAAAAATATTTTAGTCTGAATTAAATGTATGTCCATGTGTACATTGGCCACAACTTTCTGTGAAAGTAAATAACTAACATTGGTTTGAAAGACACGAAGGTCTTTTATTATTTGCTTTGTCTTCATTTAGTACACATGTATTTTTAAAAGACAGTTATGTATGAAAAATGCAAGAGGAGATTTTTTTCTAGGCAATATGAATTCCTTTTTAAAAATTAATAATTAATTAATTAATCAATCAATCATTGTTTCAATACTAGTGATTAAACCCAGTGTGCTCTACCACTGAGCTACATTCCAAGCTCTTTTTTTTTTTTTTTGCTTTTATTTTTCATTTTGAGACAGGGTCTCATTAAATTTCTCAATTTCAAACTTGAAATCCTCCATCCTCAGTGTCCTATGTCCCTGGGATTATAGGCCAGCACCATGGTGCCATACTGTATGAACTCCTTTGTACTGTTCTCTTTGCAATTGTTTTTGACTGATGATGTGTCTGTGTGCATGTGTTGTGATTGGAATCAAACCCCAGGGCCTTATACATGCTAGGCAATCACTTACAATGAGTTTCACCCAACCCCTGTATATGAATGATAACATGTAACTTTTTGGCACAAACTGATAAAAGTAGTGTTGATACCAAAAAAGTAAGATATTGTCAGTAAGTTCAGAGAAAAATGGTGGCATCCCAATGGAATGACCTTCTTAGTTATTGAGGTGCATCATAAAATAGGTGTGCCTTTTGTGATTTGACTCAGCCACAACATTGAGAAAAAGTACAGCTTGTATTAGCGTGCCCTTCAGATGAGTTTAAAATGGTACTTAGTGAATCTGGGATGTGCATGCATGACTCTTATGACTGGACACAAGTATATTAAAGTGAGAACTGTTAAATGTCTAAACTACTGGGTCACAAACAATAAAGCTATTTACACTGACACCTTTTACCAGTATGTGATAACAGTTTTATCCTTTCCAAACACCAGTAGTGTCAATTTCACATTGAATGAATGTGAAATATACAGGGAGATTTTGTGCAAGGGGGATTAACTTCAGCTTGTTCCCTCACCCTTACTTTTTATTGAATCAGAAAAGCAAATACAAAGATAGGTGCAATTGGAAGGAGAGGAACACAAATACTTCTAGATGATACTGTCTTAAAACAAAAAAAGTCAGAAAAAGCAAACAGAGAGATGATGTGTGTTAACTCTAGTATCAAGAGGAAGTTGGCAGTGGGTATTTCCACCTATGTTAAGCAAACCAGAAATAGACTACATATGTACATGTGTGTTGACTTATATATTTCAATGCAGTAATGAAAATATATCTAGAATCACTTTTTGATGTTTTCCATTGTAGGATCTGAGATGGTTAATTTTGATGGAAAAAGTTTCTTATTGTACACAATTAATCAGAAATCCATCAGTTCAATGAAGGAGATCATTACTTTGAAATTTAAAACCAGGCAGAGTGATGGGATTCTACTCCACAGAGAAGGACAAAATGGCAAACATATCACCCTGGAATTAGTTAAAGGAAAACTCATCTTGTTCTTTAATTCAGGTAAAAGGACAAGGAATTGCTTTTAAAAATGTGATTACTTAGATGAAAAATGCTTTTTATACTTATTTTTTTTTCTTAAGCAGTTAATTTAAACTGAAACCAATCCATTTAAGAATGAAAGAAGGTCTTATAAATAATTCCTTGGAGTGATTGGTACAAACAAGAGCTGTCTAAGCAAGGGGAACATGTTCATCCTACAGTTGTGGCATCTTAGGGGCTACATGTCTGTCTTAACCATGTATTTATGTAAACAGTATTATAGTTTGATAATTGTATAGAGCCATCA
Source organism: Marmota monax (assembly GCF_021218885.2). Lineage (NCBI taxonomy): Eukaryota > Metazoa > Chordata > Mammalia > Rodentia > Sciuridae > Marmota > Marmota monax. The sequence goes on along the minus strand of NW_026694586.1, from coordinate 22,279 downwards.
TCAGCTGTCCAATAAATAACCTGATAATATCATAAAGATGAATGGATGATTGTAAAATTTTGAGGTAGTAGCATTACTTTTCTTCTTTTCTAAGAAGAAAATATTTTTACATTAAGTGAAAATGTCATCAGAAACAGTGAATGAATGTGAAATATACAGGGAGATTCCCTGATCCTTACTTTTTATTGAATCAGAAAAGCAAATACAAAGAACAACAAATAAGAGAAGAAATTGCTCAAAGGTCAAAACTATATTGTGTTTAGGATTAACATTAAACTATCTAACTAGCTTTTTGGATAGGAGGATATAAGGAAAGAGTAATTGCTGTGTCAAATCTCCCAGTAGAAACCATAGTATTGAATGGGTGGAATAATACTACATTGACTTTTACTCTCTTCTCAGGTGGTGCTAACCTGCCCTCCCTAGATGCCCAGGTGACCCTCACCTTGGGCAGTCTGCTGGATGACCAACACTGGCATTCTGTCCTCATTGAGGTCCTCAACACACACATCAGTTTCACAGTGGACAAACATACTCACCGTTTCCAGGCAGAGGGAGAGGCCAGCCTTTTAGATTTTGATTATAAGGTGTGGACATTATAGATTTTGCACTTAAATGAAATATAACCCTCTAGAGAAAGAACTGCTACATTGAATACATACTCTTTCCTAGGAATTCAGAATCTAGTGAATTATTTCCTATGGATTATTATCACACAGTAGGTTGAACACTGCTTAACAACAAGGTGCATTCTGAGAAATGCATCATTAGGTGATTTAATTGTAGTGTGAACATTTTAGAGTGTACTTACACCAACCTATATAACTATGGAATCACCAGGCAACATATTCTTATGGGATGCCCACAAATGTGAGGGCCATCATTGAACGTAATTGTAATTCGGCGCATGATGGCACAAATATACACTATTGAGACATTTTATCCTTATGAATGTTAGTCCTCAGATGAGAATAAGCACTCATGCCAGGAAGTTAGGATGTTTTTGGATGAAAAGCTATAAATAAATACAAAAAAAACAATATTTTAAGGCATTCTTTCAGATAAGTCTTCTGTATTATATCTGGTGTTTTTGAATGTGAGCCCTGGAAATTTCTTTTGCTTATAGGATAGTAGTAAACAGAATTAGTGACCTGGTATAACCTGGAGAAACAGTCAACAAGTATATTGATGTATTAATGAGAGACAAATGCAGACAAATCAAAATAAATGTTTCTTAGTATTTCTGAAGCCTTAACAATGTTAGCAGTGTATTGCCCACATACATCTACTCCACACTGAAATGCAGCATTTGATTTGTTCTGCTGATTCTGCTCAGCACATGTATCAGATAGAACAAGAAAACCAGAAAATATTGACATTCATTTGACCTCAGTGGTGGAGATCAATGGAAGATCCTGCTCTTGAAGAAGATTATCAATGAATAGACTTTTCCAACCTAAAAATGATATGGAAAAGGCCAGCGCCCTAAAATCTTGGCTACTATAAAGGTTGGCAAAGTCAAATGCCTTCATAGTAGGTGTCATGTCCACAGCCCCAATTGTACCAGGGCACAGTGGGGTAGGTTGTGGGAAAGCCAAAGAAAGTGCCCAGAGACAGCATGAAAGACATGTGATTTATTGGGAAACTCTCACAACAGATCACTGCTACCTCCAAAAAGAGTTCAGTGTTGACAGGACTGCAGATAGCACTTTTGCCTTTCATGGTGCTTTGACAACTGGTGCCTCTGTTCCTCATGGCACTTTGTCCAGTGGTGGTGGCTGGACTATTAACACATATTCTTCTTTCCACAGTATGCTCAATCTGTGCTGATCCCTACTCAGAGAGGGGTTTTATATCTTAGACTACAGAAGCAGTGCATTCATCAGCATTAGCTGATTAGTTAGCATGTCTAACCAGCATCCTAAGGAGTACTGTCTGGGTGTACATGTAAGAAAATAGCTGTCTACAGTAGCACTTAGTAGCCCTACTTCCCATTTTGTGTAAGAGAAAGCCCAGTTCCTTTAAGATAATATATAACTGGACTTTCCAGCCCAGGCTTGCTCTCAGGGTTCCCTTAACTTGGCAAGGATTTTGGGAACAGAAAGGGGGCATTCAGTAACATGCAGTTTTACTCTTCCCCTTTTCTTTAGGGATGATACACTGGGATAAGTTGTTACACCGATCATCATGGAAATAAAGATACAAAATTCTCATCTAAAAATGATGACAAGAATCATATGACTAGAGAATTGAGTCTCTCTATAATAAAGACAATGATAAATCTGCATTTTAAAATTTTATTTGTAATTAATATGACAATATAATATACAAAGCAAATTTGAAGACAATTGTATTTGTAGATCATTAATGTTTTGAGCAGATAATCAGAAAATAATTAAATAATATTATTTATATCATTTTATTCTTTCTAAGATCAGCTTTGGAGGGATTCCTGGACTTGGAAAATCAGTGGTGTTCCCACATAAAAGCTTCAATGGGTGTTTTGAAAATCTCTTTTATAATGGAGTGGATATCATTGATTTGTCCAAGAAACACAAACCAGAGATACTCATCATGGTAAGAAAGTCCAAATGTGTGCTTTAGTAGAGAAAAGAGGTGCAATTTGTTTTGTTGATTCCGTTTTAAAATATATTTCTTCTAAAGGTACAAATCATACATATTTTTTGTTTATGTTTGATATAATTTTTCTATATATATGAAATGGATACATAATGTTACAAAATAATGAAATGAGATTATGTAACAGTTTTTAATACACTTTTTGTGGTAATAAGAATACTTAACATGAGATCCACTTTCTTAAGAAATTCTTAAGTGTGCAATAACGTATTAACTATAGGCAGATCGCTAGAATTTATTTATCTTCCTTAACTGAAACTTACATGAGTTATGTGGCAAATCCCCATTTTCCTCTGCTCTTATTCCCTGGTAACTACCATTATATTCTCTGCTTCTCTGAGTTTGACTGTTTTATATATCCCATTTAAGTGGAATCATGCAGTATATGTCCTTCTGCAAATGGCTTATTTCTCTTAGCATAATGTTCTCCTGGTTCATCTATATATATATATATATATATATATATATATATATATATTGCTGCATATGCAGGATTTCCTTTTAAAAGTTGAATAATATTCCACTTTGTGTGTGTTTTCTATATCCACTCATCCTCTGACGGATGTTTATATTGTTTCTACATTTGGGCTATTGTGAATAATGGTATAGTAAACATGGGAGTGAAAAATATTTTTGAGATCTTCATTTCAAATCTTTCAAATAAATACCCAGAAATGGGATTGCTGGATCATTTGGTAGTTGTAGTCTTCACCTTTTGAGGAACCTCCACTTGACTTTCCCTAGTGACTGCATCATTTTATATTCCCACCAACATACTTGTTTTGCTGTTGAGTTTCTGGAGTTCCTTGTATGTTTTGGAAGTTAATCATTTGTCAGATATACGGTGGGTAAACCTTTTCCTCCACAGGTTACCTTTTCACTCCTGGTTGTTTCCTTTGTTCTACAGTACTGTTTTTAGTTTGAGGTACTCCCACTTGTCTATTTTTGCTTATATTATTGTATTTCTAGTGTCATAACCAAGAAATAATTGCCAAGGCCATGTCATAAAGCTTTCCCCTGTTTTGTCTTATGGTTTTGCAGTTCTTGGTCTTACATTTACTGTGCCTTTAATCTATTTTGAGTAGAGTTTTGCTTATGGTGCCCAACAGAGTCCAATATACAGTTTTCCCCGCACCAATTATTGCAGAGACCATCCTTTCCCTGTGATATATTCTGGGCACTCTTGTGGAACATCGGTTGCCTGTATATGTGTGGATTTATTTTTGGTTTTTATTCTGTTTCTTATGTTGATATGTTTATCTTCATGCTCATACCATTATCTTTCAATTACTGTAACTTTAAAATATATATTGAAAACAAAATATATGATGTCTCCAGCTCTCTTCTTTTTTTCCTCAAGATTGCTTTGGCTATATAGGATCTTCTATGGTTCTATATGAAATTTAGGGCTATTTTCTATTTCAATAAAAATGCCATAGGGATTTTGGTAATGAATGGATTGACTCTGTATATTACTTTGTATAGTATTGCCATTTTAACAGTACTATTGTACCGTTCATGAACATGACATGTTTCTCTGTCTTATTTATTTTATCTTTGTTTTGGAGTTTTCTATATACTCCAAGTTTTCATGTTTTCTTACCTGCTTAGTTAAGTTTATCCTCAGTGTTTTATTCTTCTTGATGGTACTGTAAATGAGAGTGCTTTCTTAATTTCTCTGTTTGTCAGCTTTCTGTCACTGTGACAATATACTTGTGATTATCAATTTATAAGGAAGAAAGGTTTATTTTGGCTCATAGTTTCATAGGTTTCATTCTATGGTCACTGGACCATAGAGAGAACCAGGCTTGTAACACATGAGCCTTGAGGGAGCATTAGGACTCCAGCTTCTTCTTTTTGCTCTCTTTGCTTCCTAGCTGCCATGAGGTGAATAGGCCTCCTTGGTCATATGCTTTCACCATGATATACTTTCTCACAATAGGCCCAAAGCAGCAGAGTCAAACAACCCATAGACTGAAATCTCTGAAACTGTGAGCCAAAATAAATCTTCCCTTCTTATGAGTTGATTGGTATTCTGTCACACTTAGTCAGAAAGCTGACTAACACAGAAACACAACAGATTTGTTTTTTTGTGTTGATATTTTTTATCCTACAACTTCATTACTTTTTCTCATTAATTATAGTTTTTTAAAATATTTTTATTATTGATGAGCCTTTCTTTCTTCCTTCCTTCCTTTCTTCCTTTCTTCCTTTCGTGCTGAGAATCCAGTGCCTCATACATGCTAGGCAAGTGCTCTACCACTGAGCCACAACCTCAGACCTAATTACAATTTTTTAAATATTTAGTATCTTTTCTAAGGTGTCACCTGCAAAAAGTGATAACTTTAACTCTTCCTTTCCAATTCAGGTGCTTTTTGTTTCTTTATCTTGCCTAATTGTTGACTCTGGTTTTTATTAAGATGTTGACTATAAATGGTAGGGCATTCTTGCTTTATTCTTCAAGGAAAAACTTTTATTTTTATTTTTTACCATTGAGCATATTAGCTGTAGGTTTTCTACATATGACTTTTATTATGTTGAGGTTATATCCTTCTATTCTTAATTGTTGGAGTTTTTAGCATGAAATGGTGTTGACTTTTCTCAAATGCCTTCTGTGCATCAATTGAAATAATCAAGTGATTTTTTAAATCCTTTGTTCTATTTATTTAGTCTATTACATTAATTTATTTTCATATATTGGCCCACCCTTACATCCCAAGAGTAAATCCCACTTAGTCATAATGTGTTATTCCTTTAATCATGTTGTTGAATTCAGTTCTCTTATATTTTGTTGTATATTTTTTTCTGTGTTCATCAGAAGTATTATTTTGTGGTTTTGCTTTGTAAATCATCTATAATTTTGGTTGTAGGGGTGTTGCTGGTCTCTGCATGAGTTTGGAAATGTTCTCTTCTATGTTTTTAAAAGAGTTTGAGAAGAATTGGCTTCAATTCTTTAAATATTTCTTTGGTGGGATATTTTAATCATCATTTCAGGATTCTTACTATTCTAGTTACAGATCTATTGAGATTGCCTCTTTCTTCATCACTTGTTATTTTTTTAAAAATATTTATTTTTTAGTTGTACACAATGCCTTTATCTTTATTTGTTTTTATGTAGTGCTGAGGCTCGAACCCAGGGCCTCACGTGTGCTAGGCAAGTGCTCTACCACTGAGCCACAACCCCAGCCCCTCATCACTTGTTATTAATAGGTTATACCTTTGTGGAAATTTATGCATTTCTTCTATGTCATCACATTTGTTGGCATTTAATTGATCTTACAGTCTCTTAGTATCCTTTTAATTTGTGTGTTATCAGTTATAATGCCTTTTCTTTCATATCTGGTCTTATTTATTTCAGTTTTCCCTTTTATCTTGTGTAACTAAAACTGTGTGAATTTTCTCATTTTTTTTTTCAAAAATCCAACTAAATTTTATTAATTTTTCTATTCTTTCCTTCATTGATTTATCTTCTAACCTTTATAATTTTGTTTCTTTGATGAGGTGGGTGGGCTTTGTTTCTTTGCGTAGTTCTTTGAGTTATAAAGTTTGGTTTTTGTTTTATATCTTCCTTCATTTTCAGAGTGGGCATGAATTATTATGTTCTATTCCATAAATTGTGACATGGAGTGTTCTCATGTTCATTTGTCTCGTGGTATTTTCTAATTCCTTTTTCTTTCTTTTTTTAAAAAAAATTGTAGTTGTAGATGGACAGCATGCCTTTACTTTATTTGTTTATCTTTATGTGGTGCTGAGGATTGAACTCAGTGCCTCACACATGCTAGGCAAGTGCTCTGTCACTGAGCTACAGTCCCAGCCCTAATTCCTTTTTCAATGTATGCTTTGATGCACTGAATTATTCCAGAGACCTTTTATTACCAGGAGTGGCAGCACATGTTTTTAATTCTAATTCCTGAGGAGACTGAGGCAGGAGGATCAGAAGATCAAGGTCTGCTTGGGAAATTTAGCAAAATTTCCCAAAATAAAAATAAAATTGGGGAAAAAAAAAAAAGAAACAGTGGGGACGTAGCTTAGTGGTAAAGTGCATGCCTGCATGCCTTACATATATGGTGCCCTGGATTCAGACCCCAATACCAAAAACAAACAAAGGAACAAATAGAAAAAGGCATAGTGTTTAATTTTTACATATTTGTGAATTTTCCAGTTTTCCTTCACCTGTTGAATTCCAGTTTATTCCATAGTGATCAGAAAAGAACTTTTTAATGAGTTTAAATTTGTTATGACTTGTTTTGTGACCTAGTATGTGATCTGTCCTAGAGAAAGTTTCATATGTGTTTGAGAAGAATGTGTATTCTGCTATTGAGTAGAATTTGCTGTGTATACAATTTGGTCTACATTGTTGTTCAAATATACTGTTTCTTTTTTGATTTTCTGTGGTGATGGTTCTATCCAGTTTTGGAAGTTGGGCATTGAAATATCCTACTATATTGAATTGCTTCAGTTGTGTCAATGTTTGCTTTATATATTTAGGTTCTCTGATGTTAGTACATTTATTTTTATAATTATCGTATCTTACTGGTGAATGGACACTTTTATTATTCTTTGATGTTATTCAAGTTTTATCTCTGGTAATACCTTTTGACTCAAAATCTATTTTGGTTGATATATATTTAGCCACCCATGCTGTATTTTGGTTATAACTTGCATGGAATATTTTGTTGCATTACTTAACTCAGACTGTATCTGTTCTTATTTGTAAACCTGAGTCTCTTGTAGAAACACATATTTGGATCTTGATTTTTCATCTGTTCAATCACTCTTGTGTCTTTTGGTTGAGGAATTTAATTTATTCATAGTAAAGCAATCATTAATGATGGAGGTGAATATTTTTGCTTATAGCATTTCTAACACTAAATGTGTGTGATATCTTTCCTTCTGATGCCAAATTTATGTTACCTTTTCTAACACCAGTTCTCCAATTCTTGGACACCAGCTGTGTGTCCTACAATTCAGAGCAATTCTGGTACTTGGTACTCCAAATTAGTGTCATACTCCATACTCTTAAGGAATCAGTCTTACAAGACTGTCCTTTCTTAAAATGACTTTTGCAAGTACCCGGTCTCTGGGTTACCCATACTTTTGTCAAAGTTGCCTACAAAGTCATCACAGTTCCCCCAGTTCAGGTTCACTAATCTGCAAGAATAGCTCACAAAACTCTGGAAAACACTTTACTTGCTATCACTAGTTTATTTTAAAAGTTACTTACTAATAAGCAGCCAGATGAGGTACTTAGGATAAATTATGGAAGAGTTCTAAACATAAGAGCTTTTGACATCATGGTTTAGGACACACTACATTCCTGACATTCCTGACACATGGATACTTGCATGCTCTCCAAACCCTTTGTTTAGTGATTTTTATGGATTTTTAAAAAATATTTATTTTTTAATTGAAGTTAGACACAATACCTTTATTTAATTTATTTATTTTTATGTGGTGGTGAGGATCGAACCCAGGGCCTCGCATATGCTAGGCGAGCACTCTACCGCTGAGCCACAACCCCAGCTCCTTTTTGGATGTTTTTTGACATTGATAGATAGAGTAAGCCAATAGCTCTTGGACTAATTTCAACCTTCATCTTTTCTTGCCTTCCTGGACCTCAAGTTATGCAGTGGAAATTTCCATGCCTCTAATGATTCCTTGGTCTTCCTGGCAACTAGCTCCGATCTTGCAGGTACATAGGAGTAGCACTGAGTTACCAGACTTCTCTTGAGTGTACAGAAGGCACTTAGAGCTCAAGGATTATAGGAGCTATATATCGGGAACCATACCAAATGTTTAATTTTTATTGTATCACAGAAAGAGATTACTAGCATTTTGTTAAAGGTTTGCTACCTATCTTATATGTCTTTTGTCCTTGTTTTCCTTTTATACTGTCTTCCTTTTTTTAAATTATTTTTATGGTGAGATGCTTTGATTTCTTTATTTTCCATACCTTCATTGTGATTACAATTAGAATTAACTAAAATATTGTATAGTTATAACAGTCTACTTCAGCTAATCAACCTCAATTGCATATAAAAACTACATTATTAATTTTCTCCATAGACTTTATATTATTAATATCAAAATTTACATCATTTTGCATTGTGTAATCATGAACATATTTTATATAATTGTTTTAAAAATTTTTGTCTTTAACTTTTATACTAGAATTGAAAAAGCAATTTCCACAGTACTGTTACAATGTTACATTATTCTGTACTTATTTATGTATTTACCTTTAGCAGCAAGTTTTATACTTCCATATGCATTGATGGTGCTTCTTAGCTTTTTTTTTTTTTCCAACTTGAAGAATTCTCTTTTTTAACATTTCTTGTAAGATTGATCTTGTAATAATAGACTTTTTCAGGTTTGTTTGGGTATATCTTTATGTCTCTTCGATTTTAAAGGACAGTTTTACCAAGTATTGTATTCTTGGTTGGCAGTTTTTACCTTTCTGCATTTTGAAATATTCCACTGCCTTTCAAAGTTTCTGCTGAAAAACCCAGTGACTGTCTTGGGGAAGTTCTCTTCTATGTGACGTGTCCCTTTTCATTGGCTGATCTCACAATTCTCTTTGTGTCTGACTTTTCACAATTTGATTGTAATGTCTCTCACTGTGGAATTGTTTTGTTCCTCTTATTTGGATTTCCTAAATGTAGATATTCCTTTTTTTTTCCAAATTTCAGAAGTTTTTTTTCCATTATTTTTTTGAGTAAGTTTTTGTCTTTGTCTTTTCTTTCTTGGACATTCATAATTGTAAATATTGGTTTATTCAATGGTGTCCTATAAGCCACCGAGATTTTTCTTTATTCTTTTTCACTTTTTTTTTCCTATTATGCCATTGACTGGCTTATATCAAATGACCTGTCTTCAAATCCAGTGATTCTTCTGCTTGATCTAATATGATGTTTTGATGTAGATTGAATTTTTCTATTGAATTTTTTCATTTCAGTTACTGTTTTCTTTCAGGTCAAGAGTTCTTTTGGCTCATATGAATCTTTGCTAAAATTTCATTTTGTTCATGCATTTGTCTCCCAAGTTCATTTTGAACACTGCCAGGAAATTCATATGTTATGTGTCGGTAAAATTGGGGTCTTGGAGTTTTATCTTGTTCCTTTTGGACAGGCATGTTTTCCTAATTGTTCATTTTCCTTGTCTCTTAGTGTCAGTACCTGAACATTAGAACAAACAACCATCTTTTCCAGTCTTCATGAACAAGATTTGTATACAACAAGATCCTCAGTAGGAAGCCCTGCCAGGGACCTTTCAAACTCTCTGTATATGTGTCTTTGCTGGATTTATTTGCGTAAACTGCCAGTTAGGAGATTTGCCTGTTTCTTTTATCTTTCTTTCTTTAATTCACAATCTTTTGATGCTTCTATTTTCTGTCTGTGGTATCACTAGTTTTCTGATGCAGCAGCACACCAGGACTCCTTTGAGTTCTCAGAGGCACACAGACATCTAGATTATACCAGGTCTCATGAATGCTCTGAAAATGGTAAGACTGAAGCCAGTTCTGATATTTGGCATATGTTTCTTTCTCCTCTCTTCTTCCCAGAGATAAGCCAGACTCTGGGATTCTCAATGATTATTTTGTGCTGACCAGGAGAAGGGCTCTGGCAGATGACTGCATAGTAGTCCAACCTTTGCCTTTATTCTCAGTGGCCCGCATGCATCTAGAATATGCTGGGTCCCATCAGTGCTCTTAGACAGGTGAGATAAAGTCAGTCCCTTATACAGCCTCTGAAAATTTTGGAACATTGCATACTTGATCCAGCTCTTTCCTTCCAAAGAGAAGCTGAGATTTTGTGATTTCTTTACCCACTTTATCATACAATGAAGACAGCTTATGATAATTACTTACATGATAGTCTAATCTGCCACCTTTTCCCCCAATAGCTAACAGGTATCTAAAAAATGTGCCAGGTCCAATCAGTGCTCCAGGAGAAAATAAGCCAGTCTCTCTGGCAGCCCCTGAAAAAGTTGGAAACTTACACATACAGTCCAATCCTTTTTCTCTTCAGGAACTGGAATTTGGTAGTTTTTAACCTTCTTCTTTTTCTGCTCTACTGAAGTTGAGAGTCTATAGCAGGTGCTTGCTTGCTCGTCCAAGCTGCCACCTTTGTTCTCAATGTCTCCTAGATTTCCACAGCATGCCAGCTTCTAACTTGCTTCAAGATAGGTGAGAAGGAACCAGTCTGTTGGGCAGAAGCCTATCCCTGGAAAATTTGGAATGTTGTACACAAAATCCATCTCTTTCCCTCCCCATGAAGAACCTGGGATTTGGGGGTTTCAGCAGTGCACTCTGTGCTGAGCCCTGGGGAGGTACCATAAGGAGTACCTGCTTGATAGATATCTTCCGTACTGCTCTTTTTGTTCTCATCCAGGGTCCCTTCTTTTCAGGGTTCAGATTCAGGTAAGAAGTAAACCAGTCCCTTGGGAAACCCTCAGGAAAGTCAGAAAATTGGACTTGGATGTACAGATCAGACCCTTCCTTCCTCCCTGGGAAGAAGCTAAGTGCTGCAGGTTCCTAGCGGTCGTTTGGCACTGTGTTGGGAAAGGGATTATGTTGTGAGGGTTTTATGGATTTTGCTGCCAGCTTCAATGTAGTTAGCTTCATGCTTCTCTCGTGAGAAATCTGGTTTTTGATTTTTCACAAAGGGAGTCTATCTCTGTGTCTTTGCATCTTTGTGTCTTGGGGAGGCAGGAAGGAAAGGCCAGAACTTCCCATACCATTTCTCTGAGGTCACCTCCCAGTTTTTCTTTCTGCTTAGCTTTTTTTGCTTTCCTTCTGCCTTCTCCCTGCAGAGCTGCATTTCCTCCCAACACTGTCATGTTACTGGGCTAGTTTACCTGCCTTATTGCATCCAGCACGATCAAATCCCAGGTAGATCTGTCACAGGCTCATATTCACACACATGTTTATTAATACTTACCAATCTGAATTTGGCAGTATTTACAAATATGTTTCTCTGCATCTTTTGACTCAGTAACACATTTTGGGAAATTTTCTTGAGTTACAAGATATAGTTCCATTTTATAATGGTTATGTAATATTCCATTATGAAACTGCTTCATTATTTTCTTCTTTTTCCTATTGAGGGTAGTTATCTTATTTCTACTTTTTCCCACTACAAATATTTGCACATGTTTTCAGATACTGAGGCTTTTATTTTGATGGGATAAAGTTTCTAGAGTAGAATTTCATAGCCAAAAGATTTCTCATAGTTTTAAGTTTGAATAAATGTCACATTGCTTTCCTCATATTGTAAGAATATAATTTACCCACAGAATGTGACAATGCTTACCAATCATGTCCCAGCCAGCCATGTGTGTTAAGCACCATTTAGACTTTGCCAGCTCAGTGGAGTGAAGGAATGTCTCTTTCCTAGTTCATGCTTATCTGATTATTGGCAAATTAATCTTTGGGCATATTTATTCTCCATTTGGATTAGCTTTTCTGATCATTGTTCATTTTTATTTTTTAAGTTTTTTTACATTTTCTTCTCAGAGGATTATATTTGATAGATAACCTTACTTTTCAGATTTATCAATTTTCCATTTAATATTTTAGGATACACTGAGTGTATATATATATATATATATATATATATATATATATATATATATATATATATATATAGTGCGTGTGTGTGTGTGTATTTATTTATTTATGGTCAATATACCTGTGTATTTCTTCATAGCATTGGAGTGTTCTGTCTTTGGTATGCTTCTAAAATGACAGAATCTATATAGTCTCATGGATTTTATTGCAAAATTTTAAATTAGATATCTTTATTTAAAGTCTTTGGTTAACTGAAATGTATTCTTTATGTGATATAAGATATAGACACATTTTTATATTATACCTCTGGATACCCATTTGTTCCTGTGCTGCTTGCTAATACAACTTTCTCCACAATGAGTTGAATCGTAATCTTCAGAACATACTAACTGTGCATATGTTCTCTTTTTGTGGCTTAATTATTCTGTACATTAGTTTGTCTAATTGTCTATACCAGTGCCACATTGACTAAATCTGGTGATTTGGTAGTATGTTTTGGTATCTGGTAAGTTTTATCTAACTGTTTTTCTTTGAATGATACATTTTGGAGAGGAAGGGCAATTTTGAGACATGTATTCTTCCATGTGAAATTTGTGAAAATATATGTAATTCCAGGGGAAAAACTCTTCTTGTTTTTATTTTATTTGAATTAAATTTTTTATTCTGAAACACTCTGAATAAAAATAAATTTGGTCCTTAGAACAAGAGAGATAATCCAGAGATTAAAAACCCCCTCTAAAACATAAATACATGAAACAAAAGCATCTTATAAGACAGATCATACCTCAGCTGGAGCAACTAAGTGGCAATGTGGCCTAAGGGTCTGTGAATGCTTCTGAGAGGAGGCCAGCATGCCTCTTGGGACATCTGACCTATCAACTTTTTCTCAAGATAAATAGAAGCACATGTCCTACGTGAGATGTAGAACCTGTGGTCGGAGTGACCCCATTATTAGCATATTTATAGAATCAGTACAAGAAAGGAACTGTTCTTGGAGTAGGTGATCCTCAATGCCATCTTCCCATTGGGTAAGGTTATCTGGACAACTCAGGGAAGGAAAGTTGACTCATCTATTATCCCAGTTCAGCATAGGGATGGAGTGAATGTGGCTTGAGACTCTCTTATAGATGCGGAAGAAACAGGGAGGATGGAATTTTCCTAAGATTCAGACTGAGGAATAGGTTCAGTTATAACAGTGCCTTGATTTGAAGGACCTATCTCGGAAATATCATGGATTTTTGATGGGATAGCCTAATTTTTAAAGTCTGAATGTGTTAGAAGATGTATCAGAAGCTTTAAATCTTGGAAAGTAAATTGTTAATGTATTGCAAGTGCCACCACCACACCTTCCTAATATCCTCCTTTACTGTATTCACAGGGAAATGTGTCCTTCTCCTGTTCACATCCTCAAACTGTCCCTGTGACTTTTCTGAGCTCAAGGAGTTATTTGGCTCTGCCTCATCCCACTGGAGAGAACTCAATAGCTGTCACTTTCCAATTTCGAACATGGAACCGAGCGGGGCTGTTGCTGAAAAGTCAGTTTCTACACTGGTCAGGGGCTCTTGTCCTTGTTCTTAGTGATGGAAAACTCAAGCTGAGCCTCTGCCCACCTGGCCAGCCAGTGAGAGCCGTCATAGCAGGTGAGACATCACAGTGCCTTTGTATAGCCATCAACATCCTTACCCATAAGCCTGAGAGCAGTCATTTTTGAATGAATAAAAAATTGAGACAATGAGATATTCATAATCTCAGTAGAACTAACTACAGATTCTATTTTCCTTTTTAAATGGGAAACTCTACGTTGCTCATGGGTGAGTCAATGTGACATAAGTCTGTTTACATGAAAGTATAGTTGTTACAGAGTTTAAACTGTGACTTTTATTATCTTAATTTGAGGGTTGGCAATCAGAGGTAAACTTGAAACACTAGAAAACATTAGCCTGATCCTAGATAGTCTTGAGAAAATGGTTGGATCTCTTTTAACTGTCTTTCACACCCACACACTCTCTGATTATCAAAATACAGACAGTCTGGGACTTAGAATAGTTTGACATAATATTTTTCAACTTTACAGTGGTGAAAAACCCATATTCATTTCATAGAAATCATGCTTTGAACTTATAATTTTGACCTCCCTTGCCAGTCAGGTATATGGCAGATGCTCTCTCAGTGCTGGCAGCAGCAGCCAGCCATGTTACCTAGGGAGTCTTGTTATCACAGAGGCCAACAACCAACACTGTGCAGTGTTCTGTGAGGCCAGTGGGTTTTTTGGATACAGGCATTTGATAAATTAAATGAGATATTCAACACTTTATTATAAAAATGGGTTTTATCTTATTTTTTTCAAGTATAAGCTAAAGTATGTTCTTAGCATGCTTAACATAGGCCAGTGTAAGTTATGATGTTTTGTAGGTTAATTAGGTTTGTTAAAAGAATTTTTGGCTGTGATATTTTCAACTTAAGATGGGTTTATTGGGAGGTAATTCCATAGTAATTTGAGGAGTGTCTATAATTTAAGTTATATTTTTTCCCCTTCTGTCAGAGCAGCTACCTTGGGTAGAGGCTACATGTTTTGGAGTAAAACTCCTATAACTTGTAGAGAATATCATCTTTGAACATTAGGGACCATTTTGCATATGAGAATTAATGATGGTTTAAACTCAGCTGGAGCTGAGAATATGTCACTCCATGAATGTTGAATATGGAAGGGATATTTTGCTTAGGGTCTGAAAAGCTGGGAGTGAAAATAAAATTTTTCTTTCTTTTTATAAACCAAAATTATTGACCACCAGCATACTGAATTTCCTTGTGAGCTGAACTGAGAGCATTAATTCAGTTAGTGACCCGAATCCTGGTTTGTTTAGCATTACAATCTGTATGCAATAGTAGCTGGAACTGTTTATATTTTTTACATGGAGATATAGGTTACCCCCATATGTATATATGTATACACACACACACACACACACACATTAATTGAACTTTTTTTTGTTAGCCAGAACCCTTTTTCTTTTCTTTTCTTTTCTTTCTTTTTTTTTTTCTGTGTGTGGGGTGTCAGAGACTGTGAACCCAGGGCCTTGCACATACCATACCACAATTTTTAAGTTAGAATTATTACATGGAAAGACCACAAGAGCACCCCCCCCCATTTTGGTTTGTTCTCCTAGTTCTAGGATTATGGAATTTCTTTCAGAATTCTGTTTCAGAGTTAATTTCATCAAATATGTTTTAGCATCTTAGCAAAATCCTCTATCTTCTTGTTTACAGATGTTCTCACTTTCTAGAGCAGGATCTATGACTTTTGGGGTCATGTTAGAAACATGACCTACATAAGAGAATTATGAGTCCCCAAAACCAAGTCACTAGTGGGAGATCAAGCAGAAGGAAAAAGCTGGTTTCTAGAGCATTTGCAGGAGTTGGATTTATGTGCTCATTTGGGCAAGGAATACTAAAATATAATAATTATATGTAAGACTGAACTTCAGCAGGAAGAAAGACCACATTTTATTTGGAGATTACATCTCCACTGGGCTACAAAATGACTTTTGATTCCTGCAGGTTGATTTTTATCCTTAAAAAGCTGTGACTAGTCTGTACCTTTATAATTTATTAGATACATTAGTTAACTATGGGACCTCCCTCAGGTGATAAGATTAGACTCAAGCAGGTTTCCTAGCATCCTAGAAATCAAGCATTCACTAATTTGTTGTTTTTAAGTGAATTAAACTTTTTCTCTGGGATCTTCTTATTTCTACAATACAATTCCTAAAGATCTCAATTAATCACTCTTCCCTTCAGGGAAGTGTGTATCTGCCCCCTGAAGTAACCTCTTGTCCATTAATGTCAGACTTGGTCAAGTGACACATTTTGGTAAATGGATTCTAAGTGGAAGTGACATTGACACTTTGCAGTAGGAGCTTTAAGAGCCATAGCAAAACTCTGCCAAGTATTTTCTTCTCTAAGACATGAAGAACTGCAGGCCATGCATTCATACTTGGTCTTAGGTGAAAAGATCAGGTGCCACAGAATGGATGAAGATCTGCTGCTTGGAACCACAGACAGATGAACCTTAGTTTGTTAGTCACTGACACATGGGTTGATTGCTGCCACAAAATACTCTAGTGGAAGCTAATAAAAATTGCACTGGGCAATGTCCTGGGATGCTTGCTGTTCACTGATTCATCTCCCACACGCCAGTGTGAATTTTCGTCATAAAGCCTTGTAATGGAGCCAGCAGGAGATAATTCCATCATGCTCAGTTGGTTGCCAGTCCATGACTCCACCACCCTCTGTTCCATCATCTTAAAGAAGATTAGATAGTTCATTTTAGGATGCAAGAGACTGCTTGAGCAAGAACTAATATTTGTATTTAAAAAATAAAACTATAGTTATAGGTGAATATACTGTAGCAAATTTGGAAAAGAGAAAATGTAAAAATGACATAAAATGAAAACATAGTTTTCTCATCCAAATATGTAATTTTTAAGAATACTTCTGCCAGCTGCCAGATGTGGTAGCCCAGGCCTGTAATCCCAGAAGCTTGGGAGGCTGAGGAAGGAGGATTACAATTTCAAAGCCATCCTCGGTAACTTATCAAGGCTGTAAGCAACTTAACAAGAATCTGTCTCAAAATAAAATATTTTTAAAAAGGGCTGGGGATGTTGCTCTGTGGTTCAGTGCCCCCAGGTTCAATCTCTGGTAACAACAAAAAAAGAATATATCTGCCAACTTTTTTTGCATGTTTATATAAAACTTAAACACATCCACATATACCACATACATTTTAATGTAATGCTTTTTTAGCTTTACATTTTATTTTTATGAATATCTGTGCCTAATTAGTGCCTAAATTAGTATTTTTGTGAATGTTTAATTTGTTTATTATACCTGAGCATATCATTTTGTTTAAATTGTCTACTAAGATTATAAAAATTAACAATACATGCATGTAAGAAACATTTTTAATTTGAAATCTTGGATAATATCTGTACTTCTCAGTAGCTAAAGATATTATTTAACTAGATGAGACTAAAATATGCCCTGTGTTCTGTCATTGGAAATGTTTTCTCATCACAGGATAGTTCAAGGTCAGTTGTGGAAAATGTATTCCACAAAAGCCCTAGATAGAAGAAAGTACTCCTGTCTCCTGGTGTAGAATGCAGGACTATCTGCTCTGTGTCTTTATCCCTTTTATTCTGATTTCTTTTTCTCCCCTTCCCCCATACTTATCTGACTCAAAGAGTGATGAGAAAGTGAAAAACAGTGCTGGCAATGGGTATATAAACCATAATATTCCCAAATGAACAGAATAATTTTTGTTAGAACATAATAAGAACCAGACAAACCAGTCCATAACCGGCCAACCAGAGACAAAGTCTCCCTCGAATCCCTAACCCAACTCAACAAGCCGCTATCCAAGCTGACATGGACAATCCCTTCCTCTTGAGCAGGCTACAGGCTCACCTAATCACCTTCTCAGGATCTCCTACCAAAGCTCAAATCATTCCTCAGCCTTTCCCTGTCTCCCTTTGAGATCTCACACAGAAAAACAGCCCAGGGCACTTGAGGTGGGATGTGGTGGTCTTTGACAAGCAGACTTGCCATTGTCTGCATCTGCTGTTTTCAGGCACTGGTCCTGTACTGGGGTCCCTTATAACCCACTTTGTTTACCTCCAGGTGATGGATTAAATGATGGTCAGTGGCATTCTGTGTCCTTATCTGCTAATGGGAATCATTTGAGCCTGAAGGTGGACAATGATGTATCCTCTGCTGCCCATTCGCAGCGTGGGCAGATTCATTCTGCTAATACCTATTATTTGGGGGTAAGTAAAAGGCACAGGATATATTAATCAAATCTTCTTTGTGTCTTCCACATTCCAAGGTGACTGGTATTGCTAAATGAAAACTGATATTTTAGAATGATTTTTCTCTTTCAGTGATAGTCAGTTGGGAATTTTGATGGACAAAGACAATAAATTGTAGCCTAAAATGCAAGTCTACTCATTGATCTTATTTAAATGTGCACTAATGTGATTGATTTTAAATAGAGCTTCCTCTTGGGAGTTGTTCTCAACTACAGCTGCACGTGGCAATCTACTGGAAAGCTTCAAAAATGCTGGTGCAGGGCTGGGGTCATGCCACAGTGGTAGAGCACTTGCCTAGCATGTGTGAGGCACTGGGTTCCATTCTCAGCACCACATATAAATAAATAAAATAATAGGTCCATCAACAACTAAAAAAACATGCTGGTGCTGAGTTAACTAATCTTGTGTCCTGAGCCACAGGTTTTTTAAATGCCCTTCAGGTGATTTTAATGTGAAGACAATGTGGAGCATCCTTGTTGTCTATTTCTAATCCTTATCACAAGGAATTTCCCTAATCCCCAAAGGCTGTTACAACCTTTCGTTTTGATTTCATTTGTCAACATTATTACTGCATAGTTGCTTTATTCTGACTGCTGGCTCCTCCTCTCCCTGGAATGTTTCTTCAGCAACACCTGAAAGCTTGCTGGAAATGCTGACTCATTGCCCCTCACCTTCTGCATCATGATCTGCATGTGACCAAGATCCCAGGTGGTCTTCAGTACTTTAGAGTTTAAGAAGCCATCTATATGGAAGGGCACTATTATGTACAATAGAGCAAGATATTGTCTATTAATTTTTCTACTCTTGTTTAGCAATGCATTTTACCAAGACAACACCAGGCCATATCCTCTGGGCTCCAGTAAATGGAGCATTTGCTTGCTGGATGGGTCTTCGATTTAGTTCATCCAGGATCCCTTCAGCCAGCAAGATAGTGCCTCTGAGGGTAATGAATCTCTATCCCTGGGGTAGTCAAGTGAAAAATTTTTGCCACTAGATGCTTGGACCTGTCAATAGTAAGAGTTATGTCTAACCTTGGCTTAATGCCTTTCTTGATATTATTCCTGTTTTGCATTTTATAGTTGTTCCTTTCTAAAATAAGATTGGAATCATGATGGAGATAGATTTCCAGCCCAAAAAGAAAATATAAAACTCTCTCTAAGAATTGACAATGGAAACGCAAACCATGAATCCAGTTGTTTAATCTTTCAAGTTTCCTAGAGCAACCATGACTGCAAGAGGTAAAATAGTGTCAACACCCTTAAACATTGGACTGTGTACTTTTCTTGTTTGCTAAATATGGTACATTTCTGATCCTGAGAGGGTTTTACAAGATGTTTGCTATTTATGAAAGATTTTATAGCTCTGCAGAGAAACAAATTCCTTCAATACCAAAATGAGAATTTATACAAGAACTATAATTCAAAGGGTAAAAGATTCTGAAGCACTAAAAGGGATAGGAAATAAAATCCTGGCTGTATTGTTTAATGATACAAAATGAAGTACACTGGAGAAAAATGCTTTCAGATCACAGAATCATCTTTCATATTTTAACACATATTCAGAATATGCAATGCACAGAGCCATGAGCATAAGTACTTTCCATAAATATTTACACACTGATGTGATATGAATTGTTACTGGGAAATAGACCACATTCACACATTTATACAGCATTACTAATATTTCTTAAAAGCCTATAGAATGCAACATTATAGTATTTTTGAAGCTTCTCTTACTTCCTTCAAACTCATCTCCCAGGGATTTATTATCTTGCACTTCGTAGGTTTATCATCTATGTAAGTAATTTTAAGTAGTATTTTATTTTGTGCTGGTCCACTTTTAACTTAATACATAGGGTAAGACTGTGCATTCTTCCATGACTTCCTTTTATTCTTCTTCATTACTTTCTGAGATCCAGCCATGTATATGTGAATTGGCAAACTTAATTAATTTTTACTGCTGCATGGTTTTCAATGAATATTTTATCATAGTTTACTTATCTATTCCACTGTCTCTTTTTACTATTGATACATGTTTTGATTGTTTCCATATTTACTATTTTTTTAAAAAAAATATTAATAATTCTTGTACAGTTGCTAAGAATCATCTTACCAGTGATTTTTAAAATTTTCTTTATGTACCATATTATGGTGCTCAAATGTAGAGTTAGTTCAGTGAAGCAGAAGTGACATACTGCAGTTTAAGTGACATGTACTGGTTGTTAAGTTGCATTCATTAGAACTCACATAAGTTATGCACACAGACCTAGCTTTTGGTTCCTCCAATATATTCGACAGGACCCTAGAGATCTGGAGTTAAAACAGGCCTTTCTTGTGCATTTTCATAAAATTTTATTGTTAGACACAAAAAATTTCTTGCTAATATAGTTTCCAATGAGAAACTATTTCCCTAAGATGAGCGAAATTACAGATTATAAACATCCTAACAGGGAGGGGAGCTTGATAACTTTTCTTCATTATGACTTAACAGTTTTTCTGTTATAATTGCAAATTGGCACTTAGTTGCAAAAATATTTTCAGAATTTGCGATCCCAGCACTTTATTCCTAAGAAATGTATAAATATAGAGTGACCTCTATATGCATGGCTGTAAATAACCAGCTAATTCCCACAGTACAATTTTAGACACTAATTCAGACTTAGTCCTCTATAGATATTATGCCAATGTAAATGTATCTTTTTTTCCCTGAAGAAAAAATATATAATATTTAGCAAACTGAAGTACTGCTTTCATCAGGTAAAAACACACATGCAAATAAATACTCAAACATATCAGTTTGCTAATTTTTTTTAGATTAAAAAGGTATCTCTTATTTGTACTCCCAGGAAACCCAGTAGAGAAAATGTAGGATGAATAGATATGGAGTTCTGGCTTTTAGTAGATATATTATACTCAGAACTTTAATGCATGGGTGTTCCAGGTTTGTTCTAGGGCCACTCAGCTTCATCTTGAGAGGAACTCCACCCTGACAACCCCAGAATTAGGGTTATTTTAGACAATCACAAGAGTAGTTGGTGTCAGTGTTTCTGTTCATTTAATTCTCTTTTTAATTAGTGTCCATTGGTGCCAGAATATGTTTGACACTGAACAAGGAAATTTACTTCACCCAGTTCACACACTGTCACAACAACTGGGCTAATAAAGTGTTCCTGGGTCCACTAAGTGGAAGTCAGTTAATGACATTGATTCTTCAAAGAAATCAATATCCTGTGATCTGAGACACTCTACAACCAGTTCTCTTCCCCTTTATTTCCTAATGTAAGCTTAACCCCTTATTCCCAATTATGTTATAGCTATAGTCAACCAAATTTTGTTAGTACTTCACCCTAAAAGCATATATGTGTGCCTTGCTATTATAGTTAGGGTGACAGTAAATTTATTGTCCAAACCAGGACACTTTAGAGAATGAGAGGGATGATATGAGTAATTATGAAAGGACAGCAACATAAACCAAGACCTTCTGGTGGCATGGAACTATTTGCTATGTTATCTGCTATATTTTGGTCTGGATGTCTCAGTATGCAGTTTCTTCTTGTGAGAGAGATTCACCTACTCAACAGTGTTTTAGTCAACTTTGTGTTGCTGTGACTAAAAGACCTTGCCAGAATAACTTAAAGGAGGAAAAAGTTTTATTCTGGCTCCTGGTTTCAGAGGTTCAGTCATGGTCAACTGACTCCATACCTCTGGACCCAAGTTGAGGCAGAACCTCATAGTAGAAAGCCATGACAGAGGAAAGCAGCTCACAGTAGTCAGGAAACAGAGAGCTGTACTTACTAGGGACAAAATATAAACCCCAAAGTCATGCCCCCGGTGACCTACTTCCTCTAACCAACATCCTACCTGCCTACAGTTACCACCTAGTTGGTCCATATTAGTGGATGAATCCATTAATTAGGTTGTAACTCTCTATCATTTCACTTAGAACATTCTTATATTGTCTCACAGATGAGTGTTTGGGGCCACCTCATATCAAAACCATAACAAATAGCAGTATTTTTTATTTCTCACATTAGAACTCTGATTTAATTATCTTTTTCTCAGCCTAAGGATGTGTGTGTGTGTGTGTGTGTGTGTGTGTGAAGTGTTCTTCAAATAGCTGTTTCTCCATAGCATATTGTATTTTTGGTGCCTGCTATTGGGGGTGACTAAAAGTTAAAAATTCCCTGCTACAGGATCTTTGTACTATT